>NC_047671.1:22940000-23290000 GCF_011762505.2 Arvicanthis niloticus
ATGTTCCAGTAACCAAAACCAAAAATAATATCTTGAACAAGATGTATTTTTTTCCATCTCTTACACAATACTGTCAGGTGTCCTTGGCTCTCTTTATGATCCAAGTGTCTTGGACTCAGCTTCCTTGGGTATTGATTTTCCTGTCACCCAATGTATTAGTTAATTCTCTCATTGCTGTAACATGATGGATATCTGACAAGATCAGATCTGAGGGTACAGTACATCCTGGCAGGAAATCTGTGGTTAGGAGCATTAGGTAGCTGGTCATATCATGTCCAGAGCCAGAAATCAGAGATTTAGGCACATTCTTTTCCCTTTTCTCTTAGTCTAGGACCACAACCCATGCCAGTGGCATTCAGAGGCGATCACATTTAGTTAAACCTTCCTGGAAATGTGGTCACACAGAGCCTCAGAGGCTTGGCTCAGAGGTGGTTCTTAGTCCTGTCAAGTTGACAAGATTAGCACTCACAGCTAGTGCTGACTTCCCATTCTACCACCGAAATCACACACCCCTCACCCACCTTGGGGGAAGCTGAGAAGGGAAGGAGGCCAACATATGCCTTGCCATTTAAGGATGATACTTGGAAATCATAAATTCTTATGACCTCTAGCATACTGTTGGCCAAGTGTAAGTCACAACATCACCCCAGGTAGGAAGAGAGGCTGGTAAACATGGCTTCCATCGGAGAACTTACAAACCCAGTAGGAACTTGAGTTTCTGTGGCTGTAGAAAGGGGGTTCGGTAGACTTGACCAGCTCTGAGCTCTTTAATTAAGTGGAATCTATCAAGTTGTTTTCCCTTTTGCTTAGCATAATTCCTTCAAGTTTTATCCATGTTGTCATATGTTGGTGTATCTTTGTTAAGGCCGATTCTCTCTCTCTCTCTCTCTCTCTCTCTCTCTCTCTCTCTCTCTCTCTCTCTCTCTCTCTCTGTGTGTGTGTGTGTGTGTGTGTGTGTGTGTGTGTGTGTGTGTGTAAGAAAGAGAGACAGACAGACAGAGACAGAGACAGAAACGGAGAATATCTTGTTCTTCTCACCATCAGTGGGTATTCCGGTTCCCATCTTTGGGACATTGAGACTGGCATTGCTGTGAGCACCGGTATGCAGTGTCTGTTTGGGCAAGTACTTTCTCTTCTCTTAAGAGGGGTCCTTAGAACACATGGTAACTCTGCTCAGTTTTTGTTTTAGGAATCACTGCAGTGCTGTCCTCATTTGAACTTAAGCATGAGTAGTTGTTCACATACCAGCAGGTTCATTATGATTCTTGTATGTTTGTTGTCAAGACTTGGTAACAACAAGCTTAAAGTGTAGATGAGTAGATAAGTAGGTAGTGTTTCTTGGTTTTGTTCTGAGTTTATGCTGAACGATTGTAGTATGAAACACTAGACTGTGACATTGGCTTGGGAACAGCACTCTCTGGTTAAGTCCTGTTAAAAGGCAGAGCCAAGTATGCCCAGATGGGAAGTGAATCATTTTATTTGCTTCTGTTCTCAGGGCTTTGGTGTGAAAGGAATTGTAGTAGCTTGCACGAAGCTAAGCAAAGCACAGTAAAGATTTCAACAGAAGGAAAAGGTTAAAAGGGAGAAGGAAAACATTCCTCACTTCAAGGAACTTTACAAAGAAATTCAGACTCTCTTTAAAACACAGAGCCCCTTTTAAGAAAACAAGCCCCAAGGGACCCTCATCTGTGCACTCCCTGGTAAGAGGTTGTTTACACACTTTCTTCTCAGGAGAACTACAGCCTGGTTGGCATGGGGAACATAAATTGTGCTAAATCTCGGGCTTTGGTTTTGGCGTGTTTTAGGGTTTTGTTTTGTTTGTTTGCTTGTTTTGTTTTTGTTTTATTTTGGGGGGCTCATCTGTCCTCATTTAGGATTGAGCAATTGTGAAGATGTCCTATCTCTGTTGCCTTTTGAAGCCATTCCTCTGTGGCCATTGCCTGGAAAGGAAGTTGTAGACTAAAGGAACTCTTTAACACTTGGGGGTTCCTGGGCCTGGACAGTAGTGTCACCTACTGATGGGAGCTTCCACCAGGTTCTCTGGTTTACTGACCCAAAGTCTGGAATTTCTGAGTGCAATTTTCCAAAATGAATACATTGCTCACAGTGGTGGGAAAAGGGTATTCCGTGGACTGCCTGGAGCTGGGGAGGGAGCAAGAATAAAACTTCTCAGAAGACTGTCAAGTGACCTTACCTGCCTTCTGGCCTCAGTTTTCTTCAATAGCTGGTGGGAGTCTTGTAAACCTTGCTAAGGACCTACAGAATAGGTGAGGTTGTTTCTCTGTTGTAACCACATTTGAAAGCACATCTTCCATTATCCCCCATCCTTTTATGAATTAGATCCATCCATCCTATGCTTTCAAGGGAAAGTGGTCCCCTAAGTCCTTGGGATACAGATTTGCAAGTGTGCTTTTTATTCTTATTATTTGGGGTGAATTTGTGACAGAGAGGGTGGATTAAAAATCATACTTTGCTGCCTGAATAAAATCAGAAGTTTCTTCCTTTCTCATATACCATTTTGGTTTTGGATGAAGAAATATGCCTTTAAGAAATGGAAGAAAGGTCAGCACCAATACCCAGAGATACTCATTACCTGGGAACCTGTTGGCCATGCTGGTCTGGGAATCAAGTAAGTGACTTTCACTTTCTTTCCTGTTCTATCTCCAATTGCCCAGTCTCATCTTCAGTCCCATAGCAGACTATCAGATTGAGCCTGTCTTCCCTCTCTGCCTCCATTCCCTGGGGAATACAATCTTATCATCTGATAATAACAGTCATCTAAAAAAAAATCCAGTGTATCATAAGAACATGCTTTAAAATCCTGCAATCCTGTCATCCTGTACTCCACCAAACTGAAAAACCTAAAAGCAGTAGGGAAATTTCTTGATATATACCACTTACAAGGTTGAAACAAGATCAGGCAAGCAATTTAAACAGATATATAACCCCTAATAAAACAGAAACAATAATTAAGGGTCTACCACCTTCCCTAAAAAAGCTCAGTGCCAGTAGCATTCAGCTCAGAGTTCTTCCAGACTTTGAAAGAAGAGTTAATGTCAATAACTCTTAAATTATTCCACAAAGTAGAAAAAAGAAAGAACATTTCTAATTCTTTTTATGAGACCATTACTACCCTGATACCTAAACCTCAGAAAGACCCAACAAACAATTTGTTACAGAACAATTTTCTTTATTAACAAAGATGAAATAAATCTCAATAAATAATTGGAAACCAAATCCAAGAACACATCAAAAGATCATCTACCATAATCAAATAGCCTTCATCTCAAAAATGCAGAGGGATCATTCAACATATGTAAATCTATAAGCCATTCATATAAACACACTGAAAGACAAAACCACACAATCATCTCATTAGACTAAGAAAGAGCCTTTGATAAAATCCAACACTCCTTCATGATAAAAGTTGGAGAGACTGGGGTTGCAAGGGACATATTTCAACATAATAAAGGCAGTTTATATCAAGCCCAGAGCCAACATCAATTTAAATAAAGAGAAACACTAAGCAATCCCACTAAAATCAGGAACAAGTCAAGGATGTATACTCTTGCCATACCTATTCAATACAATACATGAAGTTCTAATACAACTGAAGGAGATCAGGGGATGCACATAGGAATGGAAGAAATCAGAGTGTCCTTATGTACAGATGATATTATTGTATTCATAAATGACCCGGAAAACTTCACTGCAAAGCTTCTAAAGATGATACACAGTTTTAGCAAAGAAGAAGAGTACAAAATTAAGACAGAAAAGCAGTAATGTACTGTAAACAAATGATAAATAGACTGGAAAGTCATGGAAACAACATCTTTCACAATAGCATCAAAGTAAATAAATAAACACAATACCATGGAGTAACTCTAACCAAGCAAGTGTATGATAAAATCTTTAAGATATTGGATAGGAAATTGAAGAAGCTATCAGAAGTTATATAATTAATCATCCATGCTCATAGATGAATAGTATTAGTATAGTAAAAATGATAATCCTATCAAAACTAATCAATATATTCAATGTAATCCCTATCAAAATTCCAACACAATTCTTCACAGAACTTGAAAGGGCAACTTCCAGCTTCATATGAACACACACACACACACATGCACACACATGCGCACGCGCGCACACACACACACGCACATACGAACACACGCACACACCAGGATAGCTAATGCAACCCTGAGTGATACAAGAACTGCTAGAGATTTCACCATCCCTGATCTCAAATTGTACTACAGAACAATAGTAATGAAAAGTGAATGGTATTGAAACATTGAAGTGGATCAACAGAATAGAATTGTAGATCCAGATGTAAATCCATACACCTACACACACATTGTTTTCTTGATAAAGAAACCCGAAATACACACTGGAAAAAAACAGAAGCTTCAAAAAATGGTGCTGATCAAACTGGATGCCTGTATGTAGAAAAATATAAATAGATCCATATTTAATCACCCTGCACAAAACTCAACTCTAAATAGATCAAGGACGACAGCATAAAACCAGATACACTGAATCGGATAGAAGAGACTGTAGGAAATAGTCTTGAAATGTTTGGCACAGGAAAAGGCTTTCTGAACAAGACACTGATTTCACAGGTACTAAGAACAACAATTAATAAATGAGATCTTCTACTAAATAGCATCTGGATAATAAAGGGCCTCATTGTTTGGACAAAGCAGCAGGCTACAGAGTAGGAAAAGATTTTTGCAATTGCACTCCTGATAGAAGTTAATATCTAAAATACACAAGGTACTCCAAAAACTGGACATCAAAAGAAATAATGAAGTGTAGATCTAAACAGAATCCTCAAAAGAATAAATTCAAATGTCTGAGAAGTGCTTAAAGAAATGTTCATCATCCTTAGTCATCAGAGAAATGCAATTCAAAGCTACTTTGAGATTCCATCTTACACCAGTCACAATGGCCAAGATTAACAAAACAAGGATAACTCATGTTGGCAAGGGTGTCGTGCAAGGGGAGTACACATCCATTGCTCGTAGGAATTCAAACTTGTACAGCCAGTATGGAGATTGGTGTGGCAGTCCCTCGGGAAGCTGGGAATAGATCTACTTCAGGATCCTGCTGTACTACTCAGTCATGGAGACACTCAGGCATATTCACTGCTGCTCTATTTATCATAGTCAGAAACTGGAAACAGCCTACATGTTCATCAACAGATGAATAGATAAAGAAAATGTATATATACATTTATATAATGGAACATTACATAACTGTTAAAAAGGAAATTATGAAATCCACAGGTAAATGGAGGTAAATAAATGGAGATAGAAAAAATATCCTGAGTGAGGTATCATAGACTCAGAAAGACAAATAGATGTCCATTTGCTTATATGTGGATGCTAACTGTTAAGTAACTGGTAAGAAAGCTACAATTTGTATAGCTGCAGAGGTTAGATATAGAGTGAGGGACTGAAGGTAAAGGGATCTCCCTAGGAAGGGTAAATAAAATAGATAATTATGGATAAATGGGAGGAAGAGGATTTAATGGGATTAAATGGGTAGGAATAGGGAGAAGATGTAAGGGAGAAAATGCCGATGGGGGATGGAGAAGAAAAGCTAAAATGGTGATCCATTTGAGGGGTTGTATGAAAACCTAATATACTCCTATAAAAGCCTAATGTGTGTGTGTACATGTGTGTGTGGTCTGTGTGTGCATGTGCATGGTATGTGTGTATGATGTGATGTATATTGTAGTGTGGTATGTATGTGTGTGTATGTGTGTGCATGTGTGTGCATGGTATGTGTGTATGATGTGGTGTGTGTGTGTGTGTGTGGTATGCATTGGTGTGGTGTGTGTGCATGTGCGTAGTATGTGTGTGTGGTGTGGTGTGTGTGTTTGTGCTGCTCTCCATGAACTGATAGAAAGTCCTTATTGCTAAAGGCAATAAGACAGTAACTACACAATTCATTGAACACCGTAAAGTTGAGCTGCCACCTACCTAAAACCTCCACCCTTACCCACTAGTGTTTATGGTATGGGAAGGTACTCTCCATGCTACCACAGGAGAAAGGTAAATAGCTATCAACCCTGTGATCTACAGTGGTGACCTGCCTGTATGATATACTAGTGCACTATGTGAGTGACCAACCACTATCTGATTTGAGTTAAGGCCCCCACTCGATGACAGGGGACACATATACAATGTTGCTTGTGTGGATTTGGATGGATGGAAAAGTGGAGTGGACCCAAGAGGAGATGGGGAAATAAAACCACAGTCAGAATATATTGTCTGAAAGAAAATCTATTGCCAAAAAAAAAAAAAAAAAAAAAAAAAAAAAAGTGGAAGAAAGATGAGTTTCAAGCAATTGAAATAATACAGCTGCAGCATAAACACTACTCTGCCCCCAAAACTAGACCTGTGCTGGGCACATCTGTTGTATTGTCCATGATCTCTGCAATGGTCCCTTGAGGCCAATAACATGTATTCATGTTTGTCCACGGGGAAGCTGAAACCCAGCAAGTGTGGGAGGCAGGCCTGAAGTCACATCCTTAAACAACAGAGCCAGAATGGTAAAGTCGATTTCTCTGAACCCCCTGACATGTTCTGCTGACATGTTCTGCATCAGCTAAGAAGAGCCTGACTCTAAGGACTGTCAAATGCTATCAAAACAAACAAACAAAAAAACAAACACCAAAAAAACCCAAAAACAAAACAGTTCCCCCATTAAATAGAAAATTTGTATCTGTGTTGTAGTAATTATTTAAAAACGGGGCTGCAGGTCAAGCTGACTGTCTAGGCTGCAGTGTCTCTGCCTAGATCAGACGCCATGTTCTGAGGCCATGAGGCCACATGTGCGCCACAGTTAGAAATGGCCAGCTAGAGATACCAACCTTGCCGCCCATAAGATGCCAGTGTGGGAGATGGCTCTGCCAGTCTTCCACACTGTCTCTGCAAAGCTGGGCACTGCCCAGACTATCCCGCCAACCACACCAGCTCAGTACAGATGAGACTCTAATGCTTAGATTATCCAAAAACTTATATATTTAGTAATGATCCATAACAAGATACCCTTACACTCAATCAGAGGTGTAACCCAATACCCAACCTAGATATACCAACTACCTTTGACTGCTACAGACAAGCGAACATCAACCTCCATCTCCCCTCTCTCATTATCCGTCTCCCCTTAGCTCTTCCTCTTTCTTCTTCTTTTCCTCTCCTTTCTCCTCCTCTTCCTCTCTTTACTCCTCCCACCTTAGCTCCTCCTACATATCTGGACTATGAGGGAGCAGGTATATAAGAGAAACCCCAAGCAAATCTTGGGGAAATTACAGTAAGGGTTTAAATATTTGTCTACTACCTTATTTGACCCTTCAAGGTTCATTCTAGTCTTCTGTTTCTAAAGATTTTTTTTTAAGTTCTAGGCTAATATAATGACCAGAAAATAGCCTGGTAGACTTATCTTCCTCTTGTAATTTCATTTTTCCCTTCTAAAAGTGAGTACACACACACACACACACACACACACACACACACACACACACACACACCCCTAACTGATGTACTATATTTCTGGCTGTATAGCTTTTATTTACAATTTTATCCATGTGCTAACTCCCAGGAACACCCAAGGGAAGCAGCCATCTTTAGGCCTTCTTGGTTAGCAGATGTTGCCCTTGCTATGTAATAACAATCTAATCACCGCTTCCCCTTGCCAAGAAATGGGAAAAGCATCCCCGTTTGGAAACCCAGCTAGAACACATGAAGTGGATTAAGAAGGGCTGCCTCTCCAGAGTCCCTGCGAGCGTTCCTCATCGTTGTTTGTTTTTCTTAAAGATAAAAACTGCACAGCAGTGTTTGGAGTTCAATCTAACAAGTGCCTGGCTTTCATAACAAGATTTCACTTGGGCTATCTTAATTTTTTTTACATGTAGATTGTGTTGTAAGAAATCTTTTGGCATGGTGTGATGCACGTAGCCAGTGTTTATTTTCCTATGCTTGAGAATAGTTCATTTGTTTTTAAATGGCAATCTATGACTGGTGGGTATTTAACATGCAACATAGTCATGTGTTCCCAAGAATTCTGGGGAAAGTAGGAAGGTGGCCTCACATCTGAGCACCTCTTCGCTGGAACAGAGAACTGGGCTCAATGATGCAACGAGGAGAAACTTGAAGTACACATTAGTTCTTAGTTAAGCTGGTATGTAAGTGGTATGCATCCAGCCTGAAACCCAGAACTTCTCTTGAGTCTTTTGAAACATACCAATTTACTCTGGCTGTAGTTTCATCTTGTAAAAAGTTATCCTAGAAAAAGTTGCCGGGCGGTGGTGGCACACGCCTTTAATCCCAGCGCTTGGGAGGTAGAGGCAGGCGGATTTCTGAGTTCGAGGCCAGCCTGGTCTACAGAGTAAGCTCCAGGACAGTCAGGACTACACAGAGAAACCCTGTCTCAAAAAACAAAAAAAAACAAAAAAAAAAACAAAAAAAAAAAAAACCAAAACCAAAACAACAAAAAAAAAAAAAAAAAAGAAAGAAAGAAAAGAAAAGAAAAGAAAAGAAAAGAAAAGAAAAGAAAAGAAAAAGCTATGCACTGCAGTGTGCATCTGTTACCCTAGCACTGTGGGGCAGAGACATGAAGATGCCTGGAGATCACTGGCCAGCCTGTCTGACCCAGTCTGTGAGCTCCAAGTTCAGTAAGAGCCAACCTGTTTAAAAAGTACTTATGTATGTAAATAACATAGAGATCAAGGAAGGCACTTGATGTTGTCCAGGCTCCATGCATGCATGCATGTGTGTACACACGCACATGCACATGCTAAACCTCATCTACCCCAACCCCCACATTTGCCTCAAAAGAAATAATGGAACCAGGAAAAAAACACTGCACAGTCCAGAACCTTTCAAATGCTCAAAATGTGGACAGTACCCAAGAGTAACGTTTTGAATGAAGAAAGAGAATGAGGGAGATACCATGTATTATGAGATCAGTCATTGTCTTGGGGCATGTTAGGAGCTGTACCTAAGCTGTAGCACTTACATAGAAGTAGAAAAAAAAAACTCATACTTGGATGAAGTTAGATTTAAGTATCAAAAGCACATGTTTTTCCACCCAACTTTCTCATAGAACACTCTGCTTTTCCTCTCATGGCATTCTAAAGAATAGCTACAAGTATCTCAGCAGGCCATAACTGTAAAGTTGTAATGAATTGTGCTATAAAGATGGTGTTCCTTTTGGCTGCAGGCAGCTTAGACTGTTTTCTAAACTGTGGAAAACTAGGCTGGGTTTCAGTTCCATGGAAATGTCAAGGTGGACTCTCTGGTTATCACCTAACGCTAATGTGTTCCACATGGGCTTCCCTTGGAGTGAGAGATTTTAGTTGCAGATGTTGGGAAATTATGCCTAATTATGTCACCCATTATGTCACTAATACTGTAAACTGTCACTGGAATACTTCTAGATCAGTGGCCATTTGCTGTTTATATAAACCCCCACTTCCCATAATGAAAGACAAGCAATGTAAACCCCTCTCATATATCCTACTACATCATGGCAAGGGTTACCTTTTGAGTCAGTGGTCCTCGAGCACTTTTGAGTCAATGGTCTTCTGCTGCTTGAGCCTTGGGGTACTCTGTTAACCTTAATAGAAATGCTTAGATTGTGGGGAGAGGGCTATCCCAAGCCTATTTATCAGCATTGTATTAGGGTAGGTGTTCAACCCTTCTCAGGGTCCCTCCCACAAAACAAGGAGCATAGTCACATGACCTCACCGTGAAAAAAAGAAATGCCTACTTATAGTGCCAAGCTCTCTATACCTGGTTCTGACAGGAGGTGGCACATGCAATTGCTAGTCAATGGAAAAAAATTGCTGGCACACTCAGTGAATAGATGACTTTCTTCTAAAAATATGCTGAAGAGGAGGTCAAGTTCATCTACCTTGTAAGGACAAGACAGGCAGAAAAAAATATGGCTGGGGAGGGTGACCATTAATCTTTTTGCTCAAATCTGTATCAAGAACATCCTGACTCCATTTTTTTCATGTGCGTGCATGCGTGTGTGTGTGTGTGTGTGTGTGTGTGTGTGTGTGTTGCCTGTGTCTTTCTCTGTGCATCATGTAAATGTTTGGTACCTTTGGAGGCCAGAAGAGAACACTAGATTCCCTAAAACTGAAGGTATAGCTGGTTGTGAGTTGCTATGGGGATGCTGGGAATCAAACCCTGGTCCTCTGGAAGAGGTACTCCTATGCTCTAGCCTAGCCATTTGTTTTCACAAGGACAGCTCACTTGCATGCTTCTGAAGTGAGGTTGCCCCCATAGCTGGCCTCCCTGGGAGAGATGTTACAGGAGGAGATGAAATGAGGCTCCACACCCAACCCATCTTCAGAGTCTCTTACAAATATGATTCTTGTATGTCTCTTAACAAGTTTTACAAAGATGTAGAGAATAGGTACCTTGTAACATTCTTATATTTTTTTAGAAGAGATTACTAAAGTATCTCCTTCAAACAGTAATTCACTTGGCAGACAAGTCATGTTAGCTGGATCCTGCCAACATTATAGACAGTGAAACAATATTTTTCTTTTATAGAAAATGGGTTTTTTTTTCAAACAATATATTCTGGTTATGATTTTCTCTCTGCCTACTCTTCCAAGTTCCTACCTACCTCTCCCCCATTCATATCTATGGCCCTTCTGTCTCCTCTTAGAAAACAAGTAAGCATCTAAAAAATGATAATAAATTAAAATATGATATATCAAAAACAAATTGGAAGAGGACAGAACAACTAAACAAGAAAAGAAACCAAAGAAAACACATAAGAAATACATATAGATGTAGGGCATACAGGTTTGCACACTAAAGAATCCCACAAAAACCCCAAGCCAGAAGCTATAATATACATGCAAATGAGCTGTAAGGTTAAAAAAAAACAAATTCCTAACAACATAATGAGGCAAAGAACCTCCATGGTGTTTGTTTTCTGTCAGCCATCTACCGCTGGACATGGAATCTACCCCTAAGACTTTGTTTCTCCAAAGAAGACTAATTTTTCATTTGCAAGTGGCTATAAATTGGAGATAGCTTTTTGAGTTTGGGATGTGGGCATGAGTCCATTTCTCTTTTCAGCTCTAGAGCCCCATGTGCTTCAGACCCATGCAGGCCCTGTGCAGGCTGCCATGGTCTCTGTGAGTTCAGATGTGGACCGAGCCTGTTATGTCTAGAATTCTTGACTACTTAGTGTCCCCTCTTCCCTCTGGATCTTACACTTTTCCCACATCCTCTTTCACAGGGTTCCTGGAACCCTGAGGGGAAGGATTTGATGGAGACACATGATTTAGAATTGAATGTTTCAAGGTCTCTCGTTCTCTACATGTTATCTAATTGTAGGTTCTGTGTTTATTTCCATCTGCTTCAGGAAGAGGCTTCTCTGAGAAGGCTGAAAAAGGCACAGGTCTATGAGCATAACAGAATGTTGTTAGGAGTCATTTTACTGCTTTGTTTATCAGAACAGTAGTATTTGGTTTTCCCCATATGTTCCTGGCCTATGTAGTTTCAGGTTCTTGGCCACACACAGGGTGTGTGTCACAATAATATCTATACCATCACACAGAGTGGGCCTTAAATCAAATATTGGTTGGTTACTCCCACAAGATCTTTGCCATTATTTTTAGCAATATCTATTGTAGACAGGTCACTATTGTAGAACGATGGTTTTGTAGCTGTATTAATGGCGACCTTTCTCCTCTGGTAGCATGCAGAGTAACTTTCAGTACCATGAGCATTAGTCAATAGTGATAAAAGTTCTAGGAAGAGATCAGTTGGACTTGTCTGTGTTGAATGAGTTGTGTAGGTGTTGTCTTCAGGCCTTGCTGTCACTTTGTGAAGAGCAGCGAATAGCTTTGGCAATAGCAGATAGCCTGGGTTGTTCAGAGGTTCCCAGGGACTTCTTTAGCCAAAAACTCAATTAGATATAACTCATTCCCAGTTCCCAGTACTGGGAGCTTCATTGGGTGAGGAGAAATGTCCAGTTGGGAATCAGGCTCTCCCAATATTTGGGGATTACATCCAAGTGAAAAATAGGTCAATGAGCTACTCAGAAAATTCCAGGCCCACCAGGACATGTACCATTGGCCCCATTTAGACAGCTGGCAAGCAATGTTGAAGGGCAGGAAGCTCCTCCTACTGTTGATAACATTTGTTTTCTTCTGGCAGTTTATCTTTGGTGTCTCAGAGCTGAAGCACCAAGGCAGTGGCATAAACTGACAATTAAGTATTTCTACTACAGCTTTATTTTAATATTTAGAGACATTTTATAGTTTTATAACTTTGATTTTATATTATTATTAGAGAGGGGAAATGGGAGGGCACATAATATATCACACATGTAGAAGTCAAAAGGCAACTTTTAGGAGGAGTCAGTTCTCTCCTTCTCCAGTGGGATTCAGGAATTGAACTCAGATCATCAGGCTTGTGGTCAAATACTGTAACCCACTGAGCCATCTGGCCAGCCGTAGAATTTCCAATCATAAGAGTTTCTATTTCTTTGTTAAAAATGTTTTAATTATTATAAAAATGTTTTAATGATTTACAAGTGTGTTTTTCTTTATGTCTTTGAACCATAAATAAGGAGCTACTTTGAAGTCTGACTGTTCTGACATCTGGGAGTTGAGTCCCTGATGGTCTCTTCAGGGGTGGGGTTGGGAGGGGTCACATTTGAACAAGCATCTATTAGCAACCCTGCATCTTGTATTCATTTAGAATGTAGATGCTTTTCTTGGGCAGACAGCTTATTTGATTAGATAGAAAGTGGAAAAGTGGTCATGGTAAGTGATAGCTCAGGATTCATCTAATCTTGTCTGTGGTCCTTCCTTTATACACTAAAACTGTATTGTCCTCCAGAGGCAATTAATCTACTTTGTGGGACCCAGAGGGTTGGTTTTATGTATTATGTGGTAGATCCTGGTATTTGGAATATGTGGTCAACTTATTTTAATATTTTCCTTTTTAACCTCAGATTATATTAAAAATCTCCACCTCAATAACTTTTTTGCACATGTTATTTCATACAATATCGGTAACTATAAATAACTTTATTTTCGATCTAATGTCACATCTAAGATGCTTTTTTTTTTGTTTTTCTCTTAGGAAAAAATGCTGCAAAGGATATAAATTTGTTCTTGGACAGTGTATTCCAGAAGGTATGTAATTTAATAGATGATTCATCTTCCCTTTCCATGACTAATTACTGGAGCCTACAAAGTTTGTGTGCACATGGGATGTGTTAGCTGCATGTACATTATGTGTGCCTAGTTATGGATGTGATTGTAATTCTCCTTTTCAGTGATTGGATTCTTTGTGGTGTGTTCTGTGTGAGTCACTAACATGCTTAGATTTTGGTCCATGCTTAGCAAGCTGTAAACTCTTCTCAGGCGTTACATGCACTTGTTGTAACAAACTCCTCTTCCTGAACTCTCTACCGACTCTCATGCAGGAAACTTCAACCCCTGTAGACAATTTCTGATAATGCCAACTAAATACCCAGCCCAGCCTTAAAATTAGAAAGGCTGTAGGCATAAACTGATCCTCTGACCACATGCTTCGGAGTAAAGGGACAGCAGGTGGATCACAGTGAACACTATGAACAGGTTTAATTATGCTTTTGTGTGCTACTTGATAGAACTTGGGAACATTACTTTCTAAGTGTTGGATTTTACAGTCAGGTTTTGCTCTCAAGTCATACAAGCATCTGAGGAATTTTCTCATACTTATAGGACTTAATCCAGGGGCTGATTATTATAAAGTACTTGATGAGTGGTGGTTCCTGCTGCCATTATTTCAAAGGTCAACAGGTACCACAAAGACATTAACATAGAGCAGCAGACACAACACAGAGCTTCAGTGGATGAAGGCAGGCTCAGGATAGAGAGACTTGAGTCAGGTCATCAAACAAGGAAAGCTGCCCAGGGAATAGGTAAGAGAGGAGTATTACAAAATATTCCAAACAGGATATTGACATGGAAGACTGTCTGAAGAGCTAGGTTTGTGTTCTTGTGCTGGGGTGGGGACAGGGAATAGGGTATATGAAGTAGCTTTCTTCACTGTTGCCCTAGAAGCTGTGTCTCTTTTAGAGCAGTGACTCTCAACCTTCCTAATGATGCAGCCCTTTAAATACAGTTCACCAAATTGTAGTGACCCCAACCATACAATGAAACTTATTAGTTACTTCATAACTGCAATTGTGCTACTGTTATGGATTGCAATGTAAATATCTGATAAGAGTTATTCAATCCCCAGAGGGGTTGTGACCCACAGGTTGAGAACCACTGCTCTAGGAGACTAGGAACCCAGACAAGCTAACTCTGTTGCTTTATCTTGTGGAACAAAAGGTCTCCATCATCTTGAATTAGTTGGCTCTCCCTGTTTACTGCTATCTTGTACAGAAGGAAGAAAGAAATTGCTAAACCATAAATGTACCCATTGGGAGGCTGTTAGGAGATAGATCCACACGTGATTTCTCATGTCTAGGTCTCTCTGAGCTGAGAAGCTCTGTCCTGGATGATTCTGTGGGTAGAACCAGGTGGGAGAAAAAAACAAGTAAGTCAAAAGATTTCCATCAAACCTCAGTTCTTCTCGGTCACCAGCTGTATCATTTACATTGCAGCTTGGCAAATAGCAAAGGAAATTAGGTTTAGGCCTGTCAACTTAAGATCGTAAATAAAGATTATGTTCAACCTAATTAAAAACATATGGATACTATAGAGTTGGCATCTCTTTAAATGATAAGCATTGAAGTTTCAAATGCCTTGGCCAAAATCTAGCCTCCCTCACCTTAAAGACAACAGCACCCATGATTGGTAACACCAAGAACAGCAAGCATATTGCCAGGGAAAGTAGGCCCCAACATTGTTGTATGCAACTAACTCTTTGTTCTATTGCTTTCCACCAGAATAGCATTTAATGTTTATTTATTTTAATCTACAGGAATAAAGTGATTATTTGTGTCCTTTACTAATGACATCATTTGTAAGAGGTTTCTATCACTCAAGAATAAAAAGAAAGAACTGATGGCACAGCCTGTTGTCCCAGCACTTGGGAGACAATGGCAGGAAGGATCAAGAGGTTAAAGCTCAGGGGCTGGAGAGGAGCTAAAAGTGTGGACAGCTTTTTCAGGGGATTGGAATTCTATTGCAAGCAGCCACATCAGACAGCTCATAGCCACCAATCACTCCAGCTGCAGGGGATCTAATGTCCCTTATTGGCCCTGGTGGGCACCTGAATTCATATGTCCATTCCCCATTCAGACACATATGTAATACATAATTAGAAAACAAATGAAATTGAATCTTTTATTTTAAAAAGAACTCCAGGCAAACCTGGGCTGTAGAATGGGCTCCAGGATAGTCTAGATGACAAAGAGAGACCATGACTCAAAAACAGATGGAGGACTGACAAGCAATGCAAAGTACACAGACAAGACTTCAGACACAGAGTAAATCAGTAGTATGTACCCTGGCACGCACACACGTGCACACACACAGAGAGAGAGAGAGAGAGAGAGAGAGAGAGAGAGAGAGAGAGAGAGAGAGATTGTAATTAAATGTATTTTTGTAAGTCTGACTCGTGAGCATGTGGAGATGCAAGCCCAAATGTCAAATGAGAGTCACCT
Organism: Arvicanthis niloticus; assembly: GCF_011762505.2. Classification (NCBI taxonomy): domain Eukaryota; kingdom Metazoa; phylum Chordata; class Mammalia; order Rodentia; family Muridae; genus Arvicanthis; species Arvicanthis niloticus. The sequence goes on from NC_047671.1 coordinate 22,955,655, forward strand.
GGTTCACATTTTGGTTCAAATCCAAAGACAAGTTATTAACAGTATCTCTCTTCAATAAGATTGGTCAGCCTCCCAAAAGCTGATCAAGGCTTACCTTCACCATGGAGTATAATCTGATTTATTCAAAGTTGACTAAGTTTATATGTTAAACCTCATCCTAAAATTACACACACACACACACACACACACACACGAGCTGGACATGGAGGTCAGGGGCAAAAGGATTGCCTCAAGGCACCTGGGCTACAGAGTGAATTCCTGAGCTACAGTGTCAAACCCTATCTCAAAAGCAAAACACTCCACACAGAAACATCTTAGAGTAAATATTTGACTGGGTATTTGTATATCTGATCTTCAAGTAACTGGGCCATGACACAATGTTAACTGCAAAAACAGCCTAAACGTCCTGAGGAGGCTACAAAGTGATGCTAAAATTTCTCCCTAATATTCTAGAATATAAACAATATGGTGTTAAAATGAGTAGTACTTAAATACTATAGTGTGAAGTTAACCCATCTGATGAGCCATGATATGAAAGGGAATAAAGACAGCAGCATATAGATGCTTAAAAATATTCATGAGAGAAGAAACCTTATTTTCATTATTGGCCCCATGGTCATACCTCCCTCGTCTTTCATTCCTACTGCATTTAGCTTCATAAACGCCCCACCTCACCAATCACAGTCCTCATTCTATGGTCAGGTGCTCCCAATCCTCATTCCAAAAGCATCTAAAATATTGATGTTACCTGAATCAACATAGTGTTTTGTTGGCTTTAGTCTCTGGTCATGGTATTGATAACACTATGAGATAACCAAGGACCCTCATAGTTTACACATATTTGCTTAGCTTACACAGAATAGCAGAACAATTCCCACTTTGTGTTTGGAGTCAGTTGTCTGTGGGTACAGTGACTTCTTTCTTTGGCTGGGACATAGGCATGAGGAAGCCAGTGCCCCAGCAGGAAATCAGTGGAATCTTTCTTCTTTTTCCTAGAAGGAGCATGCTCTATTTGGAGCTGAGGTAGCTAGGCTGGCAGAGCATGAAGCCACAGAAACACCAGCTCTAAGATCACAGAGAGAATGCTTGGGTTAGGTAGACGGGTGAGTATTCAGTAAGTATGGCAGACTGTGTTAGTGCAGCAGCTCGCTTTCTGTGTGTTTCTAGGATGAGATTAACCTTTGAGTCAGTCAAATTTGAATAAAGTGGATTATATTCTTGCTGTAAGTTGGCGTCATACAATTTAGGAAAGCTTAATCTCCTGTAATGAAGGGAGAACAGCACCAGCTCATGGCGAACTGCATGCTGGACACTGACTTACAGTACACACATCCTCTTGAGGGACTTCCCACCAGAGCAAATATTTGGGTATTGTGACTCCCGTGAGCTCACTTCCAAATTAACTGCCCCACAGATAGCAAAAAGAGACTAAAATTTCTAAGCAAATCGGCTGATGGTGAAAAGTAAATTGTTAAGCTACTTCCCACTGTCCAGGACAGTGAGCTACAGTATGCCTACAGGTGGGTTAATCTGGCCACCTTACTCTGGAAATGAAGTTTCACTGAAACCCAGATCTAGTCATTCTCTTAAGCACTGCCTGGGGCCTCTTTACATGGCAACAGTAAGGCTGAGTGGCTGCAATATAAGACTGCAAACCCAAGGTCTGCAGAAAAATACTTGCTGACTCCTGGTCTAAGTGAGATATTAGGACGATTGGGCAGATTCATTCTGGCTAAGCAGTTATGAAGTGAGCATCGGTTGGAGAGGGAACCACACTGTTTATTCCAGGGGACATCATCCCTGACAGGTAGCCAAACAGTCGTAAGAACTGAAAGTGAGAAGCCAGAAATGTAGGGATAACTTTTTCCTATCCAGACACTGTCCCTCAAGTGGCATTTAACCTCACTATGAGATCACTGTGAGGTCAGGAGTTGTAGTTTTGTTATCCATATTTTATAAGAGAGGAGATGGGAACTTCAAAACCCCAAGATCAAGCTGGAAAAAGAGATTCAATGCTTGTAATCCCAGCATTGGGGAGGAAGGGATGGAATGGACAAAAGCAACCCCAAGCTAAGGCTAGCCTAGGCTACATATCAAGACCCTATCTTAAAACAACAAAAGCCATAAGATAACTCTACAAGTGTTCAAGTTAGGCATGTGAAGGGAAGGTGGCAGAACATCTGAGTGAAAGAGAGGAGCATTGTGGGTCTTGATGAGACAGACTAGGCTAAGTTGAGGGTCAAGAAAGGCAAGGCATTGGCAATGTCACTTGGAAGCTGTTTAGAATATTAACTGTATGGCACTGAGATAAGTATGAAGGAGCTGGCTGGACTTAATTGGAGGCAAACACTTGTGTGATGATAAGAGTTGTGACTATAACGCAGGACAAAGAAAAAGAAGTAATAATGTCTAAGCCATGGTGGTGCACACCTGTAATTCCAGCACGCAGGAGGCAGAGGCAGGCAGATCTCTGTGAGCCTGAGGCCAGCCTGATCTACAAAGTAAGTTCCAGGACATTCAGGGCCACACAGAGAAACCCCATCTTGAAAAAAAAAAACAAAACAAAACCAGCCAAACAAACAAACAAATTCATAAATGACTGTGGAGTTTGGAATTCTCAAAGGCTATAATGCCAGACCCCAAACACAAGACTGGAGAATGGCTAATCCTGATGAGTGCAGGCTGAGTACCCCTCACCTGAAATGCTCTAGGCCAGCCATACTTCATATGTCAAAAGGTTTGGGACTGGGACATATTTGCCTAGACCCTGCTTTTTGAGCATCCCTAACCTGGAACTATGAAAGGCTCCAAAATCCAAAAACATCATGACACTCAGAATGAAGTTTTCAAATTAGGGAGCCTTTACCTATATAGAAACCTGGATTAGTTGAGCAAGGGTTGACCTTCACAGAACTCAGCCTTTTCAAGGATGGCCCAGCAATGTTGTATACAGTGGATCTAAAGGTGAAGAATCTTGGTTAAGAAGCTGTTTACACCAGAGACGCTGAGTCTGAATTAGAATAATGCCAAGAGAAACAGAGCTGAGACGATAGAAAGCAGATAAAATTTAAAGATAGAAGCTGCGTGACTGAGAGTGGGTGGGCTCTGAAAAACAAGCATCGAAAATAAAGGACTGAATAAATCCATTGCCTTTGCTCCCTTTGGAAATCTACGAAGTGGAGAAGACGTGAATCCACAAGATCAAAAGGAATGGAAGAGCAGATATCAGCAACAAAATGTTGGAAACTAGAGAACAGACCTGGGAGTGGGAAAAACACTTAGCAAGATGGGAAAAATGAAGCCTTAACCAGCACGAGGCAAAGCTAAGGACAACTGGCTTCATACCAAAACAGATAGTCAAGACCACTATAAAAGCCATAAGAACAAGCCAGTAAGTAGTACTCCATGGCCACTGCATCGGCTTGAGTTAATACCCAGACCTCTCTCAGTGGTGGACAGTGATCTGAAACTATGAGATGAAATAAACCCTTTCCTACCAAAAAAAAAAAAAAAGTAACCAAGGCAGAAGGGTCTGGGGCGTAACTCAGTTGATAAAGTACTTAGGGTACAAGCATGAGAACCTGCATTCAGATTCCCAATGCTCACATTAAATTGCCAGGTGATATGTCTGTAACTCCAGAATTTTCAGGGACAGAGGTACGTGGAATCTTGGGACTCACTGGCCAGCAAGTCTCCCAGATTTGGGGAGCCTCCCAGTTTCAGTGAGAGACCCTCTCTCAATAGGCGAGGGAGAGCATGCCCAAGAAAGATACCCAACATTGACCTTTGATCTCCACATGTACATACAAACACAAAAACAAAGAATGAAATGAATTAGCTAAAAGTTAAAGAGGTTGCCCTCCCGGATCTTGTTCTGTATCAGACATAAAATACTGACCCTGATGTGACGAGGCATGGAGAGCCCAAGATAGTTCTGAGAAGGTGAAACACAGGCTTCAAAAACAGATGACAGTAAAAGTCCAATACTTAAAACAGGAGCATTCAGCTCATGTTTGTGTATTGCCTGTTCAAACACCCAGCCTGGATCTCTGTTCATTTGAGACCTAGTGACTTATTCTCAGGCAAATATTTGGAAGTATTACATGGTGTTAACATGACAAGAAGGGTAGCCATGACTAAGACAGTATCTCTGGATGGATCCTAGACCTCTGGGGCACTAGTCAGGACTGTCGCTCTGAACTCAGAGAACATGGATCTCAAACCCACACTTTGGGGGATGGCTGGTGCTGGTGACTATGAAAATTGAAATGTCCCTAGACCCAAGATAAAAACATAGCCCACAGAAAAGAAGGTGAGGCAGACTTGAAACCAATAACAACCCCCAAAACATGGGGTTATCTTAACTCTGGAAAACCTAAAAACATAGGGTTGTCTAGGACTATCTTAATTCTAGGGAAGTAAAACAAGGTCCCCAAAAGGTAAATGGTCACAGTTCATGTCTAAGCTCAGCAGAGAGCAGCTCTCAGATTGTCAGTATTGTACAAACACTAACATCTCACCCAACTAAAATTCCAAAGAAATCGCTGACAAGACAGAGAGACTGAGAAGTGTGCTGTCCAAGGGGTGCGGGGAGATGATAAAGAAGCCAAACACACCTCTTGCGTGGCTGGAAATCTGCAGGGAGTGCTTAAAGGAAAGACGTGATGTAAGCCAGCCATTGCAGATGCAGAGGTGAATGCGAGAAATGTGACTCACTGGAAGGGGCAGAAGTGACATCCGGGGAAGCAGGAATAGAAGGGACACTGGCACAGTGGCTTCTCACACCAAGCCTTGCTGGGTACCACAGTTAGCACAAGTTCTTTAGGCAGGCAATCTTGTCTTACCTCCTCTCTGGGGTTGCTGCCCAATGATGGTAACCACTGCTTGGAAAGGGTGGCTCACCAGCCATCCTGAGACAGTGCTCTCAAGCCAAAGGAACCTAGAATTTCATTGAGAAAATTTGATGTAACCAAACAGTATGCAAGGCTGATTATCATCTATGCAGGCAGAACAGATCTGGACTCTCACCTGTGGGAAGGAGTGCTCAGAAAGGGCAGCTTCAGGTCATCATGAGACTGGCATGTCACACTAACCCTGCCTGTATCAGGAGATGACAGGCCCACCTGTTTGGCTTTACATATACCAGAGCAGAGCAGAGCCAGGCTCTCTCTGTATCCAAGGAGCCTGCATCTGTCAGCACAAGAGGAGAGCAGAGGTGATTAATGAGATGTTGAGTCTTGGCTGGGAGACTATGCTGAGCCTAAGCTACTGACTTAGAGCCAAAGGCCCTTCAAGAGATGCATTAAACACCAGTTCATCAGTTCCCAGAGGAGCATATACTCTAATTCCTTGGGTAACCCACTGTAATTTCCACAGGCTTCAGGCTGATAAGACATTTGTAGCCATTCAAATGTATCCAAGTCCTCAGAGTGCAGAACCAATCCTCCTGTGAGTACCCCTGTAACATTTGCTCGTGCAAGCACAAAGTCTCCACAACTCCAAAAGTGTCCCTGCTACTTCTCAGATCCCGCCTGACCCCAAGCCCTTCCTCTCACATAATAACACTCAACCGTCACCAGCTCTGGCCTGTCTTTACCTTCTGCTGGAAGGAGTACACTCTCTGTAACATTTGGAGGAAAAGACGAAACAGGTCTCATGGATGCTGCGGTACAGGGATGCTGAGGCCCAGGGATGCCGTAGCACCGCGATGCTTCGGCGTAGGGATGCTGCTGCACCTGGCCGCACTCTGGATAGTGATGAAAATAGGAGGATGAGGAGATGACTTAGGGAAGAAAATTCTAGTAACGTTCACAGTTAGTTATGGAGAGGCTATGCATTAAATCATTCATTGTGGCTCTCTCAGTAGCGTTAAAAGCGTTAATAGCCCTCTAAAAGTAGCCAGTCCCACTTCACAGTTAACCGTACCAAAGAGCAGCCCTCAAAGTCTGTTCCAGGCTACGGCTGGGTCACCTACCTCACGCTGAGATTGATGTAAGTCTCTTCTCTTCCAGATTATGATATTTGTGCCCAAGCTCCCTGTGAACAGCAGTGCACGGATAACTTCGGCCGTGTACTATGCACATGCTACCCAGGGTACCGATATGACCGCGAGAGACACCAAAAGCGGGAGAAGCCGTACTGCCTGGGTGCGTAGGAAACGCATTTCCAGCTCCGAGGGGCATGCTGGGTTCCGGTAGCTCTGCTCTTCGTTGGATCTGCTGCTGCTGCTGCTGCTGCAGCAGGACCAGCTCAGAGGAGCTGCTCTAATGTGTGATTCCTCCCCTGAAGTCCTTGTACTTGTGGGGTGGAGGGTTGTTTGGTTTTAGTCTGTGGATCACCCAATGGCTTTCTTTCATCATGTTTATCAAAACAAATTCCGTACAAGGATGCCTTTGCGAGCTAGAGCTAGAGGGACAGAGGAGAGATTAAGATCTGGAGACGAGGGACATTGTCCTACATAAACTAGAATGGTGTACGACAGAAAATGAAAGATCAGAAGCCAAGAATCAATCCAACACTCGAGAGACAGAGGCAAGCAGATCTCCCTGAGTTCAAGGCCATCCTAGTCTACACATTGAGTTCCAGGACAACCAAATTTACACAGAGTGACCTTGATTTTAAAAAAAAAAAATCAGAAACATGAAATTAGTCCCAAGGATATTTCCATGTAGACTTCAGCTGGGACCTTCAGCCTCTAGGTGACAGTGTGTACTGCCATTACCACACTCTCCTTGGTACCCTCAGCTCCTGACAGAGCTAGGTCTTTGGCAGCTTGCCCAGGGAGTAGTTGGGAAGCTGTCAACTGCCTGAAGCTGGGCTCCCAAGTGTGTGGAGTCTGTGCTTGGGTCATGGATTCCATCCACAACAGCCAGGTGTCTCCATCCAGTGGTCAGGAAGTCAAATGCAGCCTTCCCCTTTTTTCTGTGGTGAGAGACATTTTTGATTCCACCCCATGCCACAGGGAAGTGAGGGACAAAGTCCATGCTGACTCTATCGTGGTCCCTTGTTTGATGATCTCATGGCTCATTTCCACAGATCACCAGAGGTCAGCTTGGGTCAGTATGAAGCAGGGACCGCCTAGAGAAACCTCTCTCCATGAGGCCCATCCGACTATTTACTTTTGTTAGAAGTAGCTGTTTCCAGTTGCTGTCACGCCTCTTAACTGGGAAGAGACCTTTCCTAAGTGACCTTTGGTTCACCACCACGCTGTTTGGAACTTCCCATTACAAACAGGGAACTAAAGCCTCGAGGCACCAAGCTTCCTGTGAGAAGTAGGCCTTGTTGCTGGTCAACTTCCACAAAGCCCTGGGGAATGCTTAGGGCAGGCCCCATTGTCAGGCTTTTCTGGTGAGTGAATCTCTGAGGCACTAAGCCAAGTGGCAGATAGGAGCTCCACTACTCTAGACTTTATCTGCACTTCTCTGGTCCAGATCTAGAAGTTTCTCCTGTTCATACCAATAGAGGACCAGAATAATGTTGGATGCTGTATTGAAATTATTCTATGCATGGTTCAAACCAGATATCGATGAATGTGCCACCAGCAACACCACTCTGTGTGCACATACCTGTATCAACACCATGGGCAGCTACCACTGTGAGTGTCGGGAAGGCTACATCCTTGAGGACGATGGGAGGACCTGCACAAGAGGAGACAAATACCCCAACGACACTGGTGAGCAGGCCAAGGGTAATACCTCTAACTGTGTACATGCTTCTATTAGATGTTACATAGAATACCATTTTAGGAATTATATACAGATAAAATTATATCTTATATATTTCTATAATTTTATATTCTATAAATGTGCCTATATATAATGAATATTATATATCTATATAATGATATTTTATATAATATCTTATGATATGTACATATTATATACAAGATATACATACTGTTACATATAAAATACAATTAGGTATAATCTATAATTCATATTATGTAAATATACTATATATAGTAAATGTTATTTTTAATGTTGTATATGTATTATTTATCCAATTTTATACATTTATATGTAGTATATATTATAACATAACATGTAAAATTATAGGTACTTGGGAGCCCAACACTCCTTGGGGACTCTGTGCAGAATGGGACACTTAAAATTGGGACCTAGGTGCAAACCAAAGACCAAACTCATTCTCCAGAGAGCTGATGGGACCAGAGCCCATGTCAGCTGTTGCAAGCTGGCATATGCTGGAGGAAGGTGGCATACCTCTGGAGAAATCAGCAGCACTTGGCTGTGTCTCTCCAAGAATCTACAGTGAACAGGGAAGGAGGCAGATGTACTATGTTCTGTCAAAGAAAATGTGCTGAAATATGTATTTGTATAATTTCCACATATGGCCCCAGTCTATTTCAGCACAAGTCAAAATGCAGTCTATATCAGGTGCCCATCTGTCAACTAGTTGTTTGGTTCCTGATCAGATAAAAACAGAAAATGAGAGTGCATATAAGTTTTCACACCAATTTGAGAGAGGACATTAATTTAAATTCCAAATTTTATACTTGCATTTCACATACAATCTGTCAAATAACTTATTTTGTATCAGTTCACAGTCAGCTACACAATTTCTACCAGCATGGCGCTGTAAGGCTGCTGGACATCAACACAGCAGTGGGATTCAGCCAAGATGGCTGGTCACTGGAGCCTAGGATCAGCCTATGTGTGGGTTACTTCTTTGAGTCTGAAGGAAAAAAAGAAAGAATAAAGCAAAAGAAGAAGAAAGAAAAAAGAAAGAAAGAAAGGAATTCCCAGATTGATGGGCAAATGCTTATAACATTTGCTTGCAAAGTAACTCTGATACTTCTGCCAAGTGCCAAGCTAGTCATTAAAATTTAGAACGTTAGCCTTTGGAGACGAATGCCAATCACACTCCAGCTGGAATGAACTTTGGGGCAAAATCATCTTTGCTACCAGTGTTGGCCAGACAAGTTCCCTGCAGAGAAGTCTTTAGCCATTTAGAGGACCAGAGGTTGAGTTCTGTGTCATTATGAACACGCATGTTTGCATGTGTGTGTGTGTGTGTGTGTGTGTGTGCACTTGTGCGTATGTGCATGCGTGCGTGCGTGCGTGCGTGCGTGCAGTCAAAGTAGGTTAGAGGGCCTGAGCCATCCCTGGGAAGGGAGGAGGCTCCTGGGGCAAATCACATGTGCAAAGATGTGCAGGGAGATGAGAAAACCAGAAACATCTGGACATTCACAAGATGGAGCCTCAGCTTCAAAAAGGACCAGGAGGCAGCAGACAGCTGGAGACCAGCTGCCTCACAAGAAACAACTACAAAGGCAGATTCTGAAGGGCAGCTAGGTTGAGTCATGGAGAAGCCACCATATGCAAAATGTAAATGCAAAATAGCTCCTCGGAGCCAGTTCAGAATAGGGCATTTAGGGATCCTGTACATGAGCTACAGGGACTAAACATGGGGACACCTTCATGACTCTGAATCATGTGGTGCCTAGCCATTGAGAGGGCTCCAAGGATCAAGGGGCAACAATCTTTGAGGAACAACATTTAATTGAGAAAATAACTTAGAGACCATTTTTTATTCAAAATTAAAATCCCTGCAGTTTTGTCGGGTGAGCAAAGAGGATGAGAGAGGACCAGGGAGGTGTGGCCTATCTTGGGAAGGTGTGGTGTATCTCAGGGAGGTGTGGCATATCTCTTAGGTTGTGTCCTTTATTGACATGAAGGTGTTCATTGACAGTGAGGACCTCCTTTTAGCCACCAACTCATGATATGTAGGACTGGGGGGAAACAGTCCTACAGGCGATCATTTTTTTCTTTGTAGAGTTGACTTTGCAGCTGCTTGTACACAGTTGGCTGTGGGTAGCCTGAGTTGCTGCAGTGAGGAGCCAAAAGCAGAGCAAAGCCATCAGAACAGCAAACACGTGTATCTGAGTGTCAGGCCAGAAATCCATGCTGGCTAGTGCTCAGATACCCATAACACAGAGCTGGCCCTTCCCACAAGAAGTTCCCCAGGTGGTGGGGCAGAATGGTCTCCAAGGACAGAGACGGTGAGAGCAAGAAGAAGAAGGATCAGGTGGAAGTTCCAGAGGTCTCTCTAGGATTTGATGTCCTAAGTTTATTTGTTCTTTGATCTCTAGACATCTCCATCCCTTGCAGGAATTCCTGGCTTCTCCACACACATTTCTCTTTGGTCCTGAGGGCACAAGCCCCTGTGGTCCATCAGCTCACTAACAGGATCTGCTTCAGTGAGACGCACTAGCCTGTGCTCCACCTTTAGAAAGAAGGCTTAGTGAAGGTGAGAGAGGGTAGAGGCTGAGAAGTCCCATTGTATCTTTTATGTTTTGCTCTTCCTTTTTGAGTTTTTTGAGAGTTTCATACAGTTTCATATATTCTGCACCTTGGCCAGTTGGGGTTCTTGATCACCATCTACTGCAAACAGAAGGTTCTCTGATCAAAGCTGAGAGATGCCCTAATCTATGGGTCTAATGATAACTTATTAGGAGATGGTTCAATCCTATGTCTGTGTAATAAAATAACAGTAGGAAATTCTCTCCTAGGGTCTATAATGTAAGATCTTGGCCTGATAATGGTGGTATAGCTTTCCCCTTGTGGAGCAGGCCTCAAGTCCAAACAGAAAATGGTTGCCTCACTCTCTGACCCACTCACAGGCTCATACTTAGTAAGCTTTGATGTACTGCCCACAGTGGTCTAGGTCCTCCTGCATCAACTAATAATCTGTACTATCCCCCACAAACATACCAATAAGCCAATCAGATCTGGAGAATTCTGCAATCAAGGCTTTTGTCTCAGATGAGTCTAGGCGCTGTCAAGCTAACTGACAGTTAAAGCTAACTAGGAACCTTGAATGTCACATAACTACTTAAGCGGCCTTATAAACATCTAACAGGGCTAGAAAGATGGCCTGGAGGGTGAAGTGCATGCTATATAAGAATTAGGGCCTGAGTTCAGATCTTCAGTACCCACATCTCTAACCCCAGAGCTAAGGGGCTGGAGACAGGAGGGTCCTGGGGCTTGTCAAACCAAACAGTCTAAGAAAAATAACAAGTCCACGCTCAAAGTTCATTAGAGACCTTGTCTCAAAAAATGCAGTGGAGGGGCTGGAGAGTTAGCCTAGAACTAAGACCTAGGCTCATGTCCCAGCATTTATGTCAGGACTCTTGGAACGACCTGTGACTCTAACTCTAGGTATGGTGCTCTCTTCTGGCCTCCTCAGGCAACCTTCAAGTACATGGTACACATACATATACTCCATTTCACACACACACACACACACACACACACACACACACACACGTTTGAGCTCTTTTAACTAAAACAAGCTGGAGAACACTAGAGGAAGACACCAGATATCCACACAGATACACTCACATCACATGCCCACACATACATGCAAAATAATAATTTGTAAAAGAGATATTAATATTTTTAGTTTATGTTTATTGTAGGTGTGGGGTGTTTTCCCTGCATGTATATTTGTGCACCACATGTGTGCAATGTCCAACGAGGCCAAGAAAGGGTATTAGATCCCCTGGGACTGGAGTTACGGATGGTTATGAGCTGCCATGTGGGTACTGTGACTAAATCTGGTTCCCCTGGAATAGTGACCAGTGCTCTTAATGAATGAGCCATCACTCCAGTCCCAAAATACTTGTTTTAAGATATCGTAGGTGATGATGTTCTGAAAAGCCCAGATTGGACACTATCTATGTCACAAACCTGAGCTCTGGGCTAAATTTGATAGGACATCTGGACATTCTCAGACAAAGTTGTTAGCAGCAGATCCAGAGGCTGAAGTGTAAGTGTCCGGCATAGTACAGGTGAAAACAGGGCAGACCTCCTTTATTACATCATGTTCTGAGATACCTGGTTCCTCTGACTGTGACACAAACAGGAAATGTCCTTGTATTTTGCTCTTACAAACCATCTGGTGACTTTGCCACCAAGCCTTACTGAGACGATAAACTTAAAGAACCTGCAATGAGTTGTCAGTTTTCTCCTGTTCCCCTCTGCCTCTTCCTCCACCACCACTCGCTCATATACAGCAACTCCGTGTGTTTTGAAATAGATAAAACACACTAACAAAATGCCACTGCCAGGTCTTTCATACTCCTCAGAAGTGTGATCCTTACAAAATTAGTTGACAGTATTTACTCTCAATTTTCAATTTACAATCTCCACGGAACTTGGCAGATATGTGTAGAGGGATTTGATTTGGTTTTATATTTTACAAAGAAGCATCGTTATACCTGTGTTCAGAGTGTCCAGGTAGAAATAGAGAAGAATCATTCATATACGTAGGTTTGCTCATTGTGCACCTAGAAGGTCCCTGTCCTAATTCAACTGCTTGCCCACTTAGCCACCATTACTTTAAGACACTTTGCCCCCTGCCTGTGATGACTCTAGGGACAGAGAGAACACAAGGAAAGGAAAGGGCTGGAATCACCTGTCTGACAGAGGTGATGCCACAGGAAGTTCCTTGTCTGGAAAGTTAGAGCAGGTGACCAGGGCTGGGTCAGTGCTCACTGCCTGTGTGGTTCAAGACTGTTCTCTGGTTCTGTTTTCCTCAGTGTCTGCAGACACTACTGGGACACTACTGATCTCCAGCACCAGGGCCCCTTTACCTTAGAAAATTTTCCAAATTTGCTGGGATCTGCATAACAGTGCAAGTCCTGCCTGCCATTTTTATTTCCTTGTCCTCTTTCTGTACAAGTTCTCAGACTTGAAAGCATGCCCAGCTCTAACACCTTCTGTGGAGGGACCATTTCTTACTGTATCTCAAGGGTGAGTGATTTCACATTCGAACAAGCAACTGGAGAGTAAGCTGTGCTCACAGTGAGCGGAGCCCTCCAGACATGAGGCAGCTAAGCACTTCCATCTGCCTCGAGCAAATTAGTCAGCTCCAGTATTTCATCACTCTTTTTTTAAAAAAAAAAAATGAAGATAATGATTATTGAGTATAAACATATGACCTAAAATCACTTCTCCCTGACTGGTATATGTTTTGAGTTTGAAGGACGTTCTTTAGGGAGAGATATTTCTTAAGCTTTTCATAGTTCAATGTCTACAATGTTAGAGCCGGACAAATTTCAAATGGAAGTCCAGGGCCAGTGAGCTGCCCATCATAGATGCTTGATCGGTTTGAGATTAATTCCAGAACCCATGTAAAGGTGGAAGGAGAGAAACAACTGCACAAAGTTGTCTGACCTCCACACACATACCTTGGCACTCGTGTGCATTCATATACACGCACGTGCACAGATAGTATAGTAAATTTAAAAACTGAAATAATACCATTAGTCATAATAACAATAATAATAACAATAATGTGGAAGGCTAGCATAGAAGGGACGTGGCCCCAGGACAGCCTCCACCAATTTGAAAGACTGTATTTTGGATGTGTGATACAAGCCATCTGACATGACATAGCAGTGTTTGGCCACTTTGATTTTTATCTTTGAAAACCCAGAGCTGGAGCCAGTCGAGACACAAGGGAGTCTGTATAGCACAACGGGGAGACAATGGAAGAAATGTTGGCTCTGACATGATTAGCTTACTAGTCTTTATTTTCCAACTGGTGTTTATTCTCTGATAAAGTTACCGTGACCCCAAGTGTCAATCAATCCAGTTCAAAGACTCAGAAACCACCAGGTGTTTCAAATAACTTTCAAGCTCTGATAATACATAGATTAGCAAGTTCTTAACATGGGTAATGTTAAAACATACTGACACTGTCCCCCTACTGCCACCTCCAGGTGGATGGGTGCAGGGAGATTCCAAAGACGCTTTCAAAGACCTCTCAATGGTTGTGATGTATCAGGACTGAGTTTATGAAACAGCACAATCAAGTTATTAAACTAAAATTCTTCATTCATTTGTAGACTTTTCCACATGAAGCACATTCTTGGGTTTTTCCTCAGTTTATTTGATAATGTTACCATAGTATCTAAGCTGGTACATTTCTAATGCTCTGAATGTTTAACCCAACTCTTATAAAAATTAGAGTTCCATGCCCCTGTGTGGCTACTAAGTAGTACTACATCTTTAAAATCTGGGATGTCAGCAAAACTGAGCCCAGGGCATATTTAAGATATACAGTAAGTTTAATAGAGTGGCTTCCCTGGACCTGCCTGACCACATCTGGATGTTCTTAGCAGAAACTCCAATAGCATCCTCCCTTCGTACCTACTCTGTACCCCAAAGGGCCAGCTGGGTAGCCCTTTTAATTGTGTGGTCTGCACACAGCACCTATCTGTAAAAGAATGTTAAGGCTGTATCAGTTCTAACTTTCCATGGTCTATATAACATCAGTCCAGAGCCAAGTGACAAAGTAGGTTTATCCTGTCGTGCTAATAAACAGTTGTTCAACCACACCAACTCTTGGAAGATTCAGCTGAGAATGGGGAAACTAGGGATACAGAGGTGGACTTTTCACTCCTGTAGGAGTGCCCTCAACTTGTGGCTTGGCCTTACACCAAAGGCAGATGTAAATCGTGAAGCAGAAATGTTCATTTATCTCCCGTTCACAATACCCAACTTCATACAGTGCGTGACTCTACTGAAGAGAGGTGGATGGAAGGGTGGAGTAGTGGTTAGTGTGAACGGTCAACTTGACACTGTGAGTCATCTGAGAAGAATCTCAATGAGGTATTATCTCCATTGAATTGGTCTATAGGCAGATGGGGGCATATCTTGATTATGTTGACTGTTAACTGAAGACCCAACCTAAAAGTAGGGAACATCATTCTCCAGGTTTGGGGCCTGAACTGTATGAAAGAGGAGAAAGTGAGCTGAGTATAAAATCATTCACTCATGTCTCTCTGCTCTCGACTGAGTATGACTAGTGGTTTCCATTTCCTGCCACCTTGATTACCCCACAGTGACAGGCTATGACCTGGAATTAAGAGCAAAAATAAGCCCTTTGTCCCCTGTGTTGCTGATTGGCAATGGGTGAGTGACTCAGAAAGATGGGCAGCTTCATGCAGATGATTGAGTTTGTTCTTCATAGTGAAGAGGTGAATCCTTAGCCAGTTTCAGATATACTCTCAGTAGAGAACGGAGACCACCTACAGAAACAGACAGCTGGGCTCTGGGTCTAGTGGATTTGTAGATACTAAGACAGGGGAATGGTGCCCACCTCTCCTAGCTGAGTGACACATCCAAGGGAATGACAACTCATGTCATCATCTCCGAGCTGTCTTCTCTCCTGCAATGCCCTGTTTTCAGACTCAACGTGTTGGGCCCCACTCAACTGGGCCATGGTCTACCCCCTGAATCTGTCAAAGAAGGAGAGGGGGAAAGCAGTATTGTGCAAGCTGCTGCCTGAGTGTAAGAATCTGTGTTACATGTGAACTTCGGCCCCTGGAGAACAGTAAAATCATGTCAGAGTTATAGAACTACCATTCTAGAATATTAAAACAATGGTAAATGCACACATTTCCACCCATGGAAGATGCTAATAAGAGGACCATAATACGTGTCTTCACACATTCAAGATGTCAAAGTAAAGCTGGCTCCAGAGAGTAGGAGGGCCTCTCTCTCTCTCTCTCTCTCTCTCTCTCTGTCTCTTCCCCTCTCCCCTGACCCTGGGTCATCTGACAGGGTCAATGTGAGGACCTAAGAATCATAAAACTGTCAACACCTACCCCTTGTACCTTCCCCGCTCAGCCTTTCTGTGCCCCATGCCCAGGGTCTGCCCTACTGGTGCCATCTCTCCAGGCATCTGCCCCGACAACCTCCCAGCTGGAGCTGAGCCTATCTTCTTTCCCAGGGCATGAGGAGAAGTCCGAGAATGAGGTGAAAGCCGGGACCTGCTGCGCCACATGCAAGGAGTTCTCCCAGATGAAGCAGACGGTACTGCAGCTGAAGCAGAAGGTACACTGAGCTCTGCAAGGAGCAGGGTGGAGCCCATGAAGGGAGGTTGAGAGATAGTAGAGTGACTGAGCCAAATTCTAGTTGAGAACTCATTGCAGTTGATGTCAAGTAGATATAGATTCTGGATATTCCCCGACTCCAGAGCTAAGCACCTAAACAACAGAACACAGAGCAAAGACCTGAAGAGGGAGTTACTATAGCAGGCCTGGCAATGGGTACATGCAAAGTTATTGAAAAGTAGAACTAATATTGCCATAACCTCTTATAGAAGGTATAGATTCACAGTCCTGGGAAGACCTTTGCAATGACATTTTATCTGTTAATTCATTGAGAACTTTCTCTCTTAAAGCTTCTGCAAGCTGACATCATTGTGTGGGGCCTTTATTTTATTGTGTAAACTTTATGGTCTTGGAAAGAATATGCCTCTGGGAAAGTAGTTTTCTGAGTGCCTCTTGTCACCAAAATCGAGGACCAAACTCCCTTTCTTAAAGACTCCACCTGGTGCTAGTAATGTCATCCAGCTGTGCAGAGGGGCCTCATGATGGATCTAGTGGCCTGAATCCTTAGGTGACAGTCCTGGGCTGGTGTTTATTACACCTGAGGTCAGTGCACTTGCTGGCTTGTTGGCCACTCTGAAATGGTTCTTCAGCTGCCCAAACATAAACTCACCACTTTGTTTGTTTAATCATTTCCACTCAAGGCTCTCGGGAGATCAAAGGGGTGTGTATAATCTGTTTAACTTTGGCAGTCAGTTATTCTAAAGGGCAAAAGGGTAAACATGAGACGCTATCTCTTTTCCATGGCCAGAAAACTGGCAGCCACCGTAATGAGAACCCCAGCTACCAGCTAGTCCATCAAAACAACAGGCTGAGAAGGGAAGTGGCATTTCCAACCTCTGATGCATACGCTGGGAGGTCACGATCGACATTAGCGGAGGCTCATATATACCTGTGTGTTATATATTTACGTAATCATGAGTAAAACACGGACCTAACCATAAATAGTTTGTGATGTCGTCGACGGGCAGAAAACCTTGTCTGTGTGCCAGTATAAACAAAGAGAAAGGAAGAAATATTTCCCATACA
This sequence comes from Arvicanthis niloticus, assembly GCF_011762505.2. NCBI lineage: Eukaryota > Metazoa > Chordata > Mammalia > Rodentia > Muridae > Arvicanthis > Arvicanthis niloticus. The sequence goes on from NC_047671.1 coordinate 22,972,603, forward strand.
ACTAGCCCCAGGTGACATTTGAATTGATGTTAGCATTTTTAGAGGAAACTAGGAAGGTTTGTAGAAGCATTAAGCTCGCCTTTCATCGGGCTAGAGCATCAGGCCCGGGGGAAGCAGTTGATTATGGTCCCAAGACACCAAGCTGCCCTCACTTTCCTTCTCTGGAAGTAACCTATGATCTTCCATAAATCCTTTCCAGCTGGAGTGATTTTAAGGCGCTCAATACTGCATGTTGTTCAGGCAAACTCGGTTGCTGTATCTGGCCTTCTCTTAATCACCTTGCAATATTCTGTTATCTGTGCAAGCTGGGAAATATTAAGAAGTTGAATAACTGATGTTGAGATACATGTGACCCTCAGAGACTTGCTGATGCTTCATAGGGATAATGAGTTTGTCTTGGTCTTTCACTAGCTCTCATGTGCTTGGGTTGAGCAAGAATTGCTCTGTCTTATGCCTTGCTGGCCCCCTGCATGCAGCACGAACACTGCCATCCTTGGGGAATTATGAAAAGTGATTATTATATAAGGGGAGGGGACTATGTGCTTGTGTGTGCATGGAGGGTTGCTTACCTGTCTGTGTGCATGCATGAAGGCCAGAAGCCAATGTTAGTTGGCTTCCTCCATCATTCTCCAACATATATCTTGAGACAGGACCTCTCACTGAACCTGGAGCTTGCCATTTTGTCTGGCTAGTATATCCCTGAGATCTGTCCATCTCCTGTTGTAGAAATTATTTAAATCCCAGCCTGGAGTTTCTCCCCACCTTTGGTTATTGAGTTCCTGGATAGAAAAATCACACACAGCCTTTATATTTTTAATAAGCCTCAAGAAGCACAAGTGCCGGGCAGATACCTAGCCTTCAGAATCTACCTTCTTATCAATAACCCTGCATTATTACTTAGTATGTTTCATCTGGGCTGCTTTTAAGTTCAATTGGCCAACCCACAGGGCCACATTTCCCTTCCTCCTAACCTGTGGTAGCTTCTCCTTCTTATTCCTAACCTATGGCAACTTCCCTTCTACCCCAAGCCTGTGACACCTAAACCCCACCTTTGTCTCTTCTGCCCAGCTATTGGCTGTTGGCATCTTTACCAATCAGAAATAACTTGGGGGCGGGGTCACTCAGCATGTATGTCTGGTTGCCACAGAGACTCTCCCGACTCTGTGGCAACCAGTCTTGGGGACTCAAAGTTAGCTTTAGAATACAAGCAGCATTAAGCCAACCCACTGCACTCCTCGTCACCCCAGTGCAGGGCTGTAGATGGGTGCTTCGTGCATTTACATGGATACTGAGGATCAAGCTTAGGGCAAGCACTTTGCCCACCAAACCTTCTCCCTATTCCTGGTTTGTTTTCCTTTCCTTTTCTTCCCCTCCCTTCTCTTCTTCCTCTTCTCTTCTTTGAGACAGGCCTCATCAGTAACCCAAGCTGGTCTTGAACTATCAATGTAGTAGAAGATGACCTTGAACTTTTGATCTTACCCCCACCTCCCAAGTGCCGTGGTCATAGGTATGGGTCACCGTACCCAGCTGAGGGCTAATACTCTTTTTAAAGGTGCTTCTTAGAATGTATAGCTTCCTGTGGTATGAGGAACGGTTCTATATACAAATTCCCACTTAACTGTTTAGCCTTGTAAGAAATGTGCTAATGTTCTTGGGGCTACAGTGCATGCTCAAGATGTCAGACTTAAAACCCAGGCCTTCTCCTGAACCCTGGTGTAGATCATCATTTGCTTTTAACATTCACTTGCTACTGCTGATACAATCTGTTCTTTTCATAGAACACAGGGCATTTATTTGCCCAGATAAATGTTGTCCAAGAAGTAGATATGGGGGTGGGGTGCTGGAGACCAGCCAACCCCCCCTCCAGTATGAGATACAGTCTCTCACTGAACTTGTATGCACACATGTTGAACTACACCATGAGTATATGGTAGGTAGAATTCTAGCCACAAAATGCCCCAGATCAAATTCCTGGGCTCTTCAAGGAATCAACTAGAAAAGAAAGCCCCATAAAACAGCAACATACAGAATATAAGGAACCTGCAAGACCTGTCAGTTTTTAAGTAGCAAGGTTTATCTAAACCACAGAGTTCAGATAAGGACTTCTGGATGGTGGGTTGTTTGTTTACTGCAGGAAATATTGTACAAGTCAGGACAGTGGTTACTGTTGAAGGAAGGAAGGAGACTGGCACAGGACCCGAAGGGGAATCAGAGTGGCTGGGAGGGCTACATGTTGGTTTGGGTGTTCACTACGTGTGCTTGGGCTTACTTAGTCATTTTCTAAGCTGCATGTATTAGTCCTATGAGACTTCCTGTTTAAGGCTTGTAGTGTCCATTCAGACCTCAGTGCCTCTCCTGCTTCATCTTTTTGTTGTTGTTGTTGTTGTTGCTGCTGCTGCTGCTGTTGTTGTTGTTGTTGTTGTTGTCAGAAAAGAAAAGTGACTTGGTGAGAAAGGGAAGAGATCTTAGGGACAGAGAGGGTACCTGCCATTCAGTTAAGCACTGAGAAAAACTGAGAGTCACACAGCCTGTTGGTTTCTCTTTTGAAAGTTACTCTCATGGCTAAAGGGACTACTAGAAGTGAGATAGATACAGGGGGCCCAGGGAGAGAGATCCCAAAGAGAGAGGCAGAGCCCCTAGGTAAGCTTGCTCAGCAGCTCTTGACCCACAAGTGTGCTCAGCCTCCAAAGGCCACTATATAGAGAGCAGGGGATTTCAACCCTCCTTAACCAGCAACCCACAGTTAACCCATAGAGAGCAACTGAGATGATGTTGCAAGTGTTTGCTGAACGCCCACTGTGTTCTCCAGTAGCCTGAGCAATGAGGAAATACAGACAGTGTGGAATAAAGTCCTGCCTCAAATAAATGTGCACCATACAGAGAAGCCAACTCTACAATGTGACTTCATGGCAACTGAATAGAGTGAAAGGAGATAGCACCTACTAAATATAGTTTTCATGGTGTTTAATTACTGCTCCTAAGAGACTCACAGCAGTGCCTGCTGACTGGGCAAGTTCTGTATTGGGCAAGCTCTGTGTCTACCAAGCATGTGCTGAATATTAACAGTGAGCATTCCAGATTCGGCGTCCAGCTAGCTTGTGCCAACAGCTCTCTGAGGTGATTGCTTTAACACAAAGCAAACTTGATCTGAGAAAATGGTGATTGGAAGTCTATTGATTGACACTCAAGAGAAGTACAGGACCTACTCATAGTGCTATACTGTTCCCTCCCCCTAAACTCTCACACTCCACAAGTGTGATATTCCCTGATATTTCTGGGAGAACATGGCTGGTCACTACCTTTCCTTCCAACTTACCATAGGAGTGTAGGATCTACAGGCAGCTCGAACACTAGGGTTGTAGTCACTGGCTTGTCTTATAACTCGAATATAACGTGAACACTGGAGCTAGTGAAGAGGAAGACGCAAGAGGAAGAGTGTTAAAACCAAACCATGGTAGATTTCCCCACTCCAAGCCAGATTATGGGATTTTGAATATGAAGACGTGATCATCTAATGACGCACACCACATTTTATAGACACAGAGTTGAAAGCTAGAAAGGTTAGAAGACTTAACCTGAAGGCACTGTTTGTCCTGCGCAGGCAGAACCTTTTCCACTGGGCAGTGACAGTGGCTGGACACTGGGTCCAGGGGTCCATTTTCCTGTACAGCAGACCTCTTAGGTGAATGTTACCATCTCACTTATAGATGAGATCCAGGCCTTACAGATGAACCTTGGCAAAGCTGGAATTTCAGTGTTCCTCTACCCAAAGCCAGAGGCCCCACACCAGCTTTCACATCTCAGTGTCTGTGGCTGGTGGTAAAAGTGGACCAGGATTCAGTGGTCAGAGTTGATGCATGGTCTCTGAGAGTGGGTTTACTTTTGTTCCTCCATCATTGACCCCTGTTCTGTATGCTCATTTTCAAGTCATAGCTGTCTACCAGACACCAGCAGCACATATAATGAACATGTGTTTGACTTATAAAGTTGTTACTTGAAAGATGCAAAGTACAAAGCTAGCATGCTTGTTCAGTCATGGTAACCGTGTGCTATGGATGTTCCTGAAACCCTGAATTTACCTGGTTTCAACTTCTGACTCCCTAGGCTCCTCATGCAAGAGGTTTGCTCTGGATAGTTCCTTGGCTAGAAAGGATCTAGCCCCTTTGCACTCTAAATAGCTACAGTTAAAAACAAAATCATGAGTCGGTTTTGCAGCCTCTACAGATGACTCTGAAATAGACTTCCTTGTGGGGCCATCATGGCTTTCTGACCAAGGTCTGCCTTGTCTGTATAGATTGCTCTGTTCCCCAACAATGCTGCTGAACTGGGCAAGTATGTCAACGGTGGCAAGGTGCTGGCCTCAAACACCTACCTTCCAGGACCTCCTGGCCTGCCTGGGGGGCAGGGCCCGCCTGGTGAGTATGAAGAAGAGCCTGGGACCCTGGGACGATGGTGGCATTCCTGCCCTCTCTGTCAGCTAGAACTGAGGCTGGCTAAGGTTCACACTCAGCGAAGCTGGACAGTGTTCTTCAGCTTCCATGAAATTGGATATGCAGGGCAGCATTCCTGTACAAGGGAAGGCCATGGGGAGTTGTATCCTGAAGCTTAGGAAGAAAGGGTAAATTTTCTAGGATCAGATAAGACTCCTAAAAGTCATTATTAAAGCTGAGCATGGTACTACATACCTGGAATCCCAGTACTCAGGGAGTCAGTGGAAGAAGGATCATGAGGTAGAGGTTAGCCTGGGCTACATAGTGAGATCCTATCTCAAAACCAATGAAAAATACTGTGAAGACTGCTAGCTAAGTTCACCCTAGGAAAACTTTAATGTAGAGTAATAGCCTCATAAAGTCATTCAGTTCTTCTGAGTTGCAGCCAACACCATCACCACTTCCCTCAGCTCTTTCTCTACCTTCTCTTATTGCTTAATACATTTTCAACTCTACTCTTACCCCTGTTGTATCATAGATGGGATTTGTAGAGGTGTAGATCATATAATGTGGTAGGCCATTCCATGGTTGAGCTTGACTGTTGACAAGTATCGACTCCCCTGGAACTTATTCATACTCCACATCAACCTTGTAACACAAGAAATTTCCACCACACAGGAAGTTCCCATGAGACATGTGCCACCAGTGTTATTCCTCCACCAGCTCTAGGTATCCACCAAAGGCTTTCCTTTACCCAGGCTTTCCCATTCTAGGGATGTACACCAGAGGACTCTCTTGGCCTGTGTTCTGTACAGCTGGCTTTGTTTTCAATCAGTGTACAGTTTTAGGGATTCATCGTTACTTAATTAGAAGATATCAAATGTCCTGTCCTTTCCCCAGGAAAGATGTAGTGAGAACTTACTTCTTCAAGTTCTGAGGTGTTTTGTGCTTTTTGTGAACCTGTCCATACATGCATCACTAGAGTCACTCATGCCAGTAGATGAAATGTTAGAGTTCTAACTCTAAACCATGGCGGTCTTGTCCCTGGTTATCAACTCAGCATGGTGCAGGTCCCAACCTCTGATGTTCTATCTGGGAAGAGGTGACATATAAATGACTACACACAGGAAAAAATAACCCAGACATGCACCTATAATCCCAGCACTAAGGAGGCTGAGGCAGAAAATTACTGAGTGTGAGGACGGCCTGGGCTAAAGAGTAAAATCCTGTCTCAAAACCCAAACAAAATAAAAAAAAGGTATATACCTCCCTCCAGGTCTGAGCACGGGAACTCCTCTTTATCAAGGAGATAGCACGTAGCTTGCAGTCAGAAGTGGGCTTTGTGGGATTGAACTGGTCAAGGAAGATCAGTAATGTATCAGAACAGTGGGGCCATGGCCAAGCTTTTTATCAAATATCAGTAGAAAGCAAGACTCAGAGTTCTTTCCAAAGGATTGAGTCATCTCCATTACTGGCCTGAGGCCCAGTCTACATAGAACTAACCCAGGACTTTAGTTTATCTTCTTGTTCCTCCCATGGTCTGAATATTCTCTGTTTCTGATGGAATGTTCTCAGGCCGATGTCTCATACCAGCATTATGTATGTAATGTAAGAGCATACTACCTCTTATCTAAGGAGGTAGGAGCTCTCTCCTTATAAACTGATTCCTATCACAGTGGTCCCAGCCCCTCTGTAAGTGATGCTCTTGTTTGTATCTCCAGACCAGTCTATATATCACTAACACAAAGACAGCTATCAGAAAAGGGCATCCATTGGCTATTGGTTTTCATAGTAAATGACTCACTACTTTGCCTTCTGGTTCTGCCATCTGATTTCTAACATGGTTTGAGCTGTCCAGGGTCCTTGAGGAAACAGCATAATTGAAGATGGGCTTTTTCAATGCATGAAGAATTTGTCGTTTATTTCCAGACTTGGGTTGCTTTTCTATGAGAGAATGGCTAGAAAACTCGTAAGATCCCCTCACTTATGAACAGAAGTTCCACCCAGAGCCCATTATGAATTGCATACTGAAGCAATAACACAGGAGAGTGCACTGGGCTGGACCCTTTGGCATTAGAGATATGGAGTGACTCCAGCTCTCTGGCCTCCAATGGTATATATAACAGGGTCTTTCTATTTGCATATCAAGGTCCTACATGTTAAAGGCAATTGGCACACAGTGACCCTGATGTTTACTGTAGATGACATCTCACCTCTAGCTTGTCTTTCTGCAATCGGACATACAATAGTTACAGCAGTGATCTGTCCCCTTCCCAAATAAACTCTTTCAATATGTACTTGGATTAAGTATTGAGAGTTGGAACATGAGACACATTTGAATGAAACATCAACTGCTTCCAACTTTGCCTTAATTATTCTGTGAACTAGAAGTGAGTTCTCCTAATATGAAAAGCCTAAGGTCGTTGGTTCTTTGTTTTCTTTTCAAGAATCTGAAATTATTCCATGCTGTTACTGTGAGTTTTGTTAGTAGGAGCTAGATACAACTCAAAGGAAATAATATGGCACAGTAAATATAAGATTGAACTTTGAGCAAAGGAAGCTACTGGAGGGTTTTCTCCTGTCAAATTGGGCTCCTGATCACCTCAGAGTCTGATTCTGCTGGTTGTTGTATCACTTGGTAGCTGCTTGTTTAGTTTTCTCTGGCTTATTAATGTGTGTCAAATTTTTTATTGAATGATGCACATCATTTGTAGATAAACACCAGAGCCTAGGGAACTTGGTAAATCACTCTTTGACACAGGCCCCCCTCTTCTTTTGTCAGATATAGGAAGTTGAGTCATCTTAATGAGTAGCTAAGTTAGTTTGGGGCTTTGCTGTCACTAAGTTTACCTTCAGTGCTTTGCAGTCTTCAACTGCTCAGATCCCTCCAATGTCGGGATGCTGTTCCTTTGTGCTGAGTCGATATCCTTGGGTCTTCTCTGTATCACACTCTTGGCTTTCTACAGTTCCTACACAATTCTCTATACTCTTGCCTTTTCCTCAATAATAAATCCCTTTTGCTTTATATTTTATACTAGAGTGATGGATGGAGAGGCAGTTTCACTTTTCTTTGTCCTGTGCCTCCAGGCCTTGAATAAGTAAGACCGCTTCTTTACACTCACCCATAGCAAATTATGGATCGAACACCTTCCTACTCTTCCCTCACAAGAAGTAGGTATATATAATACCTACAGGAAAGAGCATAGGCTCCCCATCTTGGGGAATTGAGGAGTTTATGGTAATGGTTAAAAGTAGGAAAGTTCTAGAGTTGAGAGACCTTCTATAGAGCTGCAGAGAATGGTGAGGGGTGAACTTGATTGTCAGGAGGCAGGAGGCATCAGCTATGGGGCAAGAGTTGGGGCAAATATATGAAAGGTAGAAGCCTAGCAGCCTTTTAGTGCTTACTGTGTGTGAAGAACTATGCCATGTAGAATGTGCATGTATCTACATTTTTATCTAAGACAACCATTGTATATTGAAGTTTTATTCAGATTTGGAGACAAAAAGCTAAGGTCCAAAGAGCTCAAGCAAATGGTCAGGGATTCGAATGTAGGCCTCCGTGGTGGGAAAACATCTACTGCTAGTCTGTGTGAGTGTGTGCACGTGCATGTGTGCTCTGTGTGTGTATGTATGCTCAGTGTGTGTACATGAAGAACAAAGGTTAACATCTTGGCTCTTACATAGGACTTGGTGTCACTATAGGAATGGGTCCTATATGTTGACCCACTCATCCCCTGGGACTCAGTTTATAGACATGCACCACCACAGCAAACTTTTGCATGGGCGCTATGCATCTGAACGTGGGCCTTCATTCTTATGCAGAAAGTGTGCTTTATCCACTGAGTCATCTCTGAGATCCCCAAACCTTATTCTCTTAAGCACTCTTTAGATAACATTATATACTTCTGTGATTCAGGAGCAGAGAGGCCAACAGCAGGACATACTTAAGGAGGTAAGGCATGTAGATCACTGACTGAGTAAGCTAGTTGTGGAACTAGGGATCTACTGTAGGAAGATTCTCAAGTTTCTCACTTGGGCAGATGGGTGACAGAGGCTCTAATAAAGAGAGAAAGGTGACACCACTTTTAATTGTGTTGAGTTTGAATTCCCACAGGCACATTAATATAAATACCACAAGGCAAAGAGCAGAGTTAGGAGAAAAGTCTACAGTGACTTCTAGACTCTGTAGTTGTCCTTATTATGAGCTGAGTACTAATAAGGTTTTCTTGATTACAGGCTCACCAGGACCCAAGGGGAGCCCCGGATTTCCCGGTATGCCAGGCCCTCCTGGACAGCCAGGCCCACGGGGTTCAATGGGACCTATGGGACCATCCCCTGACCTATCTCATATTAAGCAAGGCCGGAGGGGCCCTGTGGTCAGTATCTTCTCTGAGATTAATGTAATATTGAGGGGATTGTGTGATCTTGCCCCCCCCCCTTTTTGAATTAAATCATCATGTGCTCGTGTCTTCTAGGGTCCACCAGGAGCACCAGGAAGACATGGCTCCAAGGTGAGTCTTATAAATGGTCCTTAACGAGGTCTGTTTCTATCCATTGTGACATCCAATGAAGCTCAACCAACCATAGTTCCCTAGTTCCCTTCCCTATGCTGCATGTAGCAAAGTTGAAGCACAGATACACAGGTGGACAGAGGCAAACCTGGCCAACCCCACAATCTATAATGCCTGAGAATCCTAAACCTTTGGAGCACACATAACAGTGTGGGCGGAGGAAGGAATTTTAAGCTGGGTGTTGTGGCTTAAGCCTCTGGGTAGTGATGATCACACTGCTGTTTCTCACTAATCTATGTTTTTTAGAATGGCCTCACTCCATTCTACATAAGTGGTGGCTTCCCTGTTCAAAGCTAACTGCTGCCTGTCTCATAGAACAGTCAGTATGACTTACTTTGAAAGCTTGGTGTTTCACACATTGCCTAGAAAAACAAGAGTCCTAATCAGCTCTGGTTTGAAAAAAATATATATACAGCTGAGCCACTCCACCCAATCTTGCTGGTTCCAATAAAAGGTCCCTTGGGCCCAGGTTCTACTCCAAATTTATTTCCTGTACAAAAAAAAAAAAAAGCTTATTTCCCGAAGGAGTATGGTTGTGGATGTCTAACCAGAGACTGTGGTGTTTCTATCTGCATGTTTCAGAATGCTAACCCTTCCACTTTGGTTTTAGGGAGAGAGAGGAGCACCTGGGCCCCCAGGGTCTCCGGTAAGTTGCATTGTCTGTCCTGCTTAGCTGGTGGGTGTGGCTCACAGGGGCATGGCACTCATAAAATGGTAGAGTGGGGCTGGTGAGATCATAAGATGTTTGAAAGATGCATCATAAGATGTTCAAAAGAAGAGCTGAGGAGAAAACAAATTACATGTTTCCAACACACAATGGCACACATTTCCATTCTGGAAGGATGAATGGAGGCACAGTGAAGAAATACTGGACCAAAGCAGGATGGAAACCCAGCAAAGCAAACTACAAGTCCTGTAGCTCCACCTCTGATGTCAAAGGGCTGATGGCTCTGCCCTTGCAGTTTTGTTGACTATAGCTACTCTCTCAGGCTGGTTCCTCTCCCAGTATTCATCTCCCTGGTAGACATTCCACAGCTTTGGTACCTCTAACATCCTGCAGTTTCCAACACATATTCTTAGGCTTCATACGCACAGCTTCATACAGGGACCTCTCAGGACCTCCATGCCAGACATTTGACCTCCTCAGCATCTCTCCTTAACTGTGAAGGGAGATTCCATAATCCTTTTACTCCTGCATCCTTTCTAAATCTAAAAACCAGAATCACGCAGCTGAAGCTGCCACATTCTGTGAACTGCTCGGGATGGAGCCCTCCCACTCCCCCCTCCCGCCCTGCACTGAATTACATTTGCATCAAGTTGTGTTTAGTTGTAGCTCTTGAGGAGCAGCTAGTTCCTTGGGCCTTGCAGAATTAGCTGGGTGGAGTCTTGACCCTGAGGACACCACTCCCCTTATTTCATTTTCCATCAGGACTCTCCTTATCTCTTTCATCATATGCTTTGGCTTCAACATTAAATTTCCTGATATTCCTTTTCTTTCCCACCTGTATATTTGCCTTTCTTTTTTTGCCCTGCTTGCTCATTTTCACTGCAGAAACTTCCACAAGATGATTACGAAGAACCACGCAAGAGAGTCCGTATTAGGCTGTCTTGAAATCTCCTCTGCCAGAGAAATTAATCCATTGTTTGCAATTTTGCCTCAGGCAAAAATGTTAAGACAAAGGCAGAAAGCAGCCAAACTCTTTGCTAAAATACCACAAGAGTGGCCTCTAGCCCAGGTGCTAATATTGTTCCTCTCTGAACTCTCTTGAACTGGAGCAATGCCTTCCAAGCTCCTACTGAGACTGGCCCTTTAAGCTCTGCTTATAGAATTCAACAGCTTTCATATTCCAAAGTCCCCTAATCTTCCTATATTCCTCCAAATACCACACAGCAATAGTCCACCCAGTGGTACTAGTTTCTGACTTAATTACTTTTTTATTGCTAAAATATCATGACCAAAACAACTTATAAAAGAAAGCATTTAATTGACTTACAGTTTTAGAGGGTTGGAAGCCATGACCAGTATGGTAGGGAGCATGGCAGCAGGCAGGCAGGCAGGCAGGCATAGCACTAAAGCAGTAGCTGAGAGCTTACAGTTGACCTACAAGCACAAGGCAAAGAGCTACCTAGGAATTGTGTGGGCTTTTGAAACCTCCAAGTCTGCCCCTCCAGTAATACACTTCCTCCAATAATACCACACCACACCTCCTAATCCTTCCCAAACAATCCCACAAACTGAGGACCTAGTGTTCAAACGTATGAGGCTATTAGTGACATTCTCATTGAAACCAATACACACACACACACACACACACACACACACACACACACACAAATATATTGTCAAATGACCACTGGCTCCAATAAAAAAGGAAAAAAAATATCTCTGGGATTAGGAAAACATTTGATGTATATATATGCACAATATCTGGGAGATAAAAATGAGCAGAAACATAAGAAAATGCAAACAAGTCTGCTACTTCTAGAGAAGTGGATATATGTTCTGAGGAAGGACCAAGAGACCTGGGTTGTCACCTCACCTCTTGCTCCTATCAGCTTTCTAACTAAAGGCTTTTACCTAGCATCTGTTGACATTTCTTCCTTATCTACACACTGGGCTATGATTTGCTATACCCCCTGTATGTGCATGGTGGGGTGACATCAGAATGTTCCATCTCAGTGTGTTATGGTGTCTCTTGCAGCTTCTGAGGTAGAAGCTGCTGAATGGCACCCATCTTGGATGTTGATAATGATCTTACCTTTAAATGCTCATGGACTCAGAACATGCATGCTTACATACTTTAGTTTATTTTTTCCTGTGGACCATGCTTCATAGCAAAACATGAATATTAAAGCTTACCAAATATTATACGTGATGAAGAATGCCTAATAATAGAAGTTGGAAGGTTTGATTTGGATCTTTCTAGACGAGAAGGGTAGACAATAAGGAACAACACACTCTCTGTTTCATTTAGTTCTCCATCTTACAAACGTATTAATAATTTTATTTTTAAGGGAGAACAGAAAACATCAGAACTAGTCGTTGTCTTTAAGCCCTTTGCACCCCATTTAAATGTCCACCTATGGACCCGGTGGGCACCTTCGATGTTGAGTCTGCGTTTTACAGGTGGGAAAAGCTTAACGAATAGAAATCAGGTCATTTGCCATGGTCACACAGCATGGAAAAGGTTGACTCAAATCCAGCAGGACTTCAACCTGTTGACCTCTGTCTGACTTCTGGGTGTCTGTGGAATCTCTCCCTGAGAAAGGAGAGGTGACTGTGTCACTAGTGTCATGTGAGAGGAGAGGGTCCCCAACTGCTCATACAGTCCTTGAGTCTATTTAGGTTACAGAATTGGTTAGAAGGTAGTCACTGTCAAGCAGCAGGACTCATGGGTGGCAGAACTGGGCTGAATGCTCCTGCCATGAGTAACTGCACAGCTTTGATTCTTCCCATGTGCACAGGGACCCCCGGGTTCTTTCGACTTCCTGCTGCTTGTGCTGGCCGACATTCGAAATGACATCGCGGAGCTGCAGGAGAAGGTGTTCGGACACCGGACTCACTCTTCTGCCGAGGACTTCCCCCTTCCTCAGGAATTCTCCAGCTACCCAGAGACGCTGGACTTTGGGTCTGGAGATGACTACTCCAGAAGAACTGAAACAAGGGACTCCGAGGCCCCAAGAAACTTTTATCCATAGCACATTCATATCTTCACGCCACTAGAAGAGAAGCATGCCTTCGGCCTTCCCTTACTCTGTTGCCAAACCCTGTTTTCCAAGTTTCCTGCGGATCACACTAGCAGTGGGAGGATGTGATGGGTTAACCTGCTGTTCTTGAAGAACCAATAGGTGGTTGACATCAGGGCTTTCTTTGACATCCTAGTGTTTCAAGAGCTTTTAGATTTCTGAGTTCATCGCTCCCACAGAATCTTAAACTTTGGCAGAGTGCAGAAGAGGGGGGAATAGCAATGAGGGTTCTTAGAAGTGTAAGGTTCCTTCTAAAAAGAAAATTATGCTCAAATATTTGACTATTCATTCTCTACTGTCAGGAGTAAGGCTTTTCATTTGTGGGGAGAGGAGCGTGGAACTGTGGAGAATGACATTGGTAGGACATGACTTTCCTTATCAATGTCACAGATTTTGAATTCTGCATCCTATTTCCCAGCTTGATGTTTATTTGTTTGTTTGTCTTTAAATTTGGTTACAGAAATTAGAAACTGGAAAGAATATGTTCAGAGAGATAGAGAAATAGCCTTATATTTCTTGTCACATGGGTTGCCACAATTTAAAATTCAGATTCGACAATCATCGATTCGCGCAAATCCTACATGGAAATGGCAGCTCCTTTGTTTGTAGGGCTGGATCGTGTTTTCTAGGGGCCTTGGGTGATGAAACACCCTATACAACAGAGAGCTCCTGGAGGCCAGGACAGTTGAAGGCTTTTTGGTCAAAAGAATTGTCCCCCTCTATACATGTTGATGATTTGTGGAATAAGATGACTGACTTCGAAAAGTGCGAGATGCCCTGGCACTGACAAGGTGACCAGACCTGCCAGCAGGCCCTGATCCAGGCTGCATCAAGGCTGGAGGGAAGTTACTGGCCTGGAATCTTGGCCAAGGATAGCAGGGGGTGGGGGGAACATTGAGAGGTGCTTCATTAAAACCAGATCACCAGGGACAGATTAATCTGCTCTTAAGAAACTTGAAGTCCTCATCGAGGGTCAGCCAAGCTTTTCCACTTGGACTAACGCACATCAGAGCGGTTGGTCCCTGAGATAGAGAAGGAGGAGAAGGTTTTGCTAACTTGTAATAGTTTTCCACTATTTCCCCCTGATTTGGTTAAGATCCCTGTTCTAGGTCTTCTTGACTTTTTGTCTTGGGCCAGGTGGAAATGGCTTGGGGACAAGCACATTTCCCAATGTCTCCCTGAGTCCTTTCTTGGAGTACTTCTGGATCCCCAGGGAATCATGTTCCCAGACAGGAGCAAGAGGCCAGCAGGTTGCTTCTTGGTGTCTCTGAGTCCTTGTTTTGGGGATTGGCTACCAGGTTCCTTAGTGAACACTCTCTCCTTGGGTGTGTGGCATGCTCCTTGATCTTGCTTGCATGGTCACCCCCACCAGGGTCTCTGTTTGCTATCCTGCAGTGTTCCCTTAGATTTCTCCTCAGAAGTTTGCATTTGCATTTGTCTTTTCCCTATATCACTTAAGCTTCCATCTTCTCCCCACTCCTACTGTGACAGCTTGTTGGAAGAAAACTGTTATTTGGTTTGCACAGCACTGTACCATCTACTCTGCTTTCTGAGCAATGAGAAGGGTCTCTGTCTACAGAGCCAGCCGGAGCCTAGTGGTCTCTCACTTCCCTTCCCCCTAGCTCCCTCCCCTCTCATCCCTGTCTCCTGGTTCTCTTCCCTTCCCTTTCTTTTCTCTTTTCCTCTCCTCTTCCTTTGTCTCTTTTCTCCTTCTTTTCCTCTATCCCTGTCCTTGCTTCCCTGCCTTTCTCTCTCTCCACCTCTCCCTTCAATTCTCTTTCTTGCTTCCTTCCTTCTTTCCTCCCTCCCTTCCTTTCTCCTTCCTTCCTTAGTGCTTTCCCTCCACTCCCTTCCCTCCTTTCCTACCTACTTCCTTCCTTCCCTTTTTCCTTCCTTAGTTCCCTCTCTCCACCCCTCCTCCTTCTTCTCCCTGCTTGCCTGCCTATCTTCCTATAGAAGATATAGAAGATCCTGTTAGAGAAACAGGATTCCTATGATTCCCATGCACTCATGCTAAAATCCCCAGGGGCTGTCCACCAGCAGTTCATGATGAAGGCAAGCACACACTTGCACTGCTTGCTTGCTGTCTGTCCCTCCTTCCCCCTCAGTCTCTTCCGAAGCTGAGCATCATCACCACAGATGGCCTTGTCAACCATGGCTTCCTGAAGAGTTGGATGTAACCACAGTCAAGTGCCACCTGGAATCTATTTAGTGCTTGCCTGCTTATAGAACCCATCATTTAAAGGGTGTGGATGGATGAATTCCCAAAACTGTGCACGAGCTCTGTGAGCAGTGATTATGTCTATCTTTTTTTATGAGGAATTTTATAACTACTTTTTATGTCTACTTTTTTTTAGACAGTGAAATGTATGTAGAAATATAATCTTTATTGCCAAATGCTGGTAAAAACACAAGCACACTCCATGCTTGGGCAGAGGCCAGGATACTGTACTAAAAAAGCAAAGTCAAAGTCACAATATCTGGGATCCATGAGTCTGTCTAGGTAATTATCTCCAGGAAACATAATAGCCTGTATTTCCTAACCTTGGTATGCTCAATAGGCCATGCCAATTTAGATAATCATTACTCCTCAGATTTTCAAAACTTGGACTAACTAACTACAAGACCAAAGCCTGTCCTCTACTTGTCCAGATTACAGATTTTAGTAATAAGGCATCATTGCTCACATTTCTTATAGTTGTGGATAGAAAAATTAAAATTTTCTATCTAAACAAACTTCTGCACAAAATACCATAGGTATTTCCAGTTCCAGTGGGAAAAATAAGCAGCTTTCCTGTGCCAAATAAGTATTGAGAGCCAAGTGTGGTGGTAGACACATGTAATCCCAGCACCTGAGAAGTAGAGATAGATAGATGGGAAGTTCAAGGTCAACCTCAGCTATGTAACAAGTATGAGGCCAGCCTGGGCTACCTGAGAGCCTTTCTCAAAGTGATGATGATGATGATGATGATGATGATGATGATGATGATGATGGCGATCTTGGTGGTGGTGGTGGTGGTGATTACATGATGACAATAAAGGCCTTTGGGAGGAAGGACAGTTCAGAACAGATGTACCGAGTCACTTCATATCTCATGGGGAAAATGTTTTTGTTTTTTATACTCCCTTCAACCCTTTAGTAGAAATGTTCAACTTTTCTAATATTTCCATAAGTTAAGACTTGGTTGTGAATTGCTTCTGTATTTATAAAGTGGATGAGAATAAAAATTCACTGAGACTAATATAAAGAAGACTTTCATTTTAGTTCAGGAAAACTGAATTTTCCAGTTCCAGAGGGAAAATAAGCAGCTTTCCTGTGCCAGATAAGTGTTGGGAGCCAGGTGTAGTGGTAAACATGTGTAATCCCAGCACCTGAGAAGCAGAGATAGACAGATGGGAAGTTCAAGGTCAACCTCAGCTATGTAATAAGTATGATGCCAGCCTGGTCTACCTGAGAGCCTATCTCAAAGTGATGATGATGATGATGATAATAATAATAATAATAATAATAAATAATAATAACTAGAAGAGGACTGAAGAGATGGCTCAGAGGTTAAGGATGCTTGCTGCTTTTCCAAAGATGCAGAGCTCAGTTTCCAGCTCCTGCCTCAGGCAGCTCACAAACTCCTATAAGCCCAGGTCCAGGTGATCTGTCGCCCTCTTCTGGCTTCCATAGCACCTGCACTCATGTGCACGCACACAAACACAGAATCGCAAGTAAAGTCTTTTAAAGGAGTGGGTGCAAAGAGGATGCTGCCTTTTCTTGCTTTCTATGTTACTTTCCAATACTTGCTACAGAATTAAATAAAGCCATATTGCCGTGTAGAGTTAGTCCATTGTCCAACAGGAAAATAATAAGTGCCCAATGATCTTGGAGGGAAGGAAGAAGTATTGGCCCCATCAAAGGCCAGGTGCAGAGCACCCTGGTAGACCCAGGTAGGTCATGTTCCCTTTCCAAGGTTGTGAACATCCTTGGCCTCAGAAGTGCCACTATCAGGCACTTCTGAGGTGCCAACTTCTGTTGGTACAGAGCTTCTTCATGACCAGGGATCAAACTTGACCTTGAGGTCTCAGGAAGCAACCCTGTGTCTTATTTTGTGCATCATTTTCCTCCTCTTCCCAGACTCACAGAGACAGCCTCAGGAGCCTCCTTCTGCAAGCTTATCTTCCAGACAACTGTTCTAAAAGGGAAAGCTATTGGCTGGAATCTGAGCCAAACAATTACTAAAATAGAGACCTCTATTCTATTCAGGGAAACACATGGGCCATTTCCTGACACAGTAATCATGTATGTTTCACAATGTGTCAAAAATAATTTTCTATTTGGATTTTTTAAGGGCTATAATTGATAAAGTTGAAATGGTGTGCTTTATATATTCTTCCTACAACTGTTACCATCATAGAAAAACTATAGAAAAGGACATATGGGTTATACATCCCTTGGGGAGCTAGGCGTGTTTTGTTCAATTCCCAGAGCTTGTTCCCTGAGTGGTTCTTGAGTCTGTTTTTATTTCTCAATAACTGGTCATATACTTCAGTATCTCTGTCCATTATTTATATCAGGTCTTATGAAAGTCAAACTGATATACCAACAGTCATGGATGTAATACTATGAAGTGTGTTTGTATGACTGTATATGCGTAATAACAAAGTTATTTTTCTTACGTGGTTCTCCTGTGTTTTGTCCTGGCACTGATGTAAAAGGAGTCATCCTCTGGCCAACTGAATATGGTGCATCCATTACTTTTCTCATTGTATGCCAGAATGTCTGACACAGGAAACTTAAGGAAGTCCCCCCCTTAGGGTTTGAGAGATACTTGTCACAGTGGGAAATCATGGTTACAAGCACCACAGAGGCTGATGACACTGCACCTGTAGTCAGAAAGCAGACATGGCTGCTTCCTTGTTGATTGTCAGCCTCTCTGAGAACTAAGTACCTATCCATCTTCCTCCTTCCTAGATTAAGGGGTCCTGGGATGGATGAGGAGATGGCTTAGTTGGTAAAAATGTTTGCCATGCAAGCATAAGAACTCAAGTTCAGATCCCCAGCGCCCATATAAAAAGCCAGGTGCTGCAGTATGCATCTGTAATCCCAGCCCAGGGGAGGTGGAGTCAAGAAAATCCTTGAGGCTTGCTTCCGGTTCAGTTAGAGACCTTATTTCAAAAAATAATGTGAAAATGATTGAGGAAGACACCCTCTATTGACCTTTGGCCCCCATTTGCATGCATGCACACATACATACAAACACATATGAGTACATACACTGATATTTACACACATGCACACATACATACAAACACATATGAGTGCATACACTGATATTTACACACACACACAAGAACTTTACTTTCCTCTCTTGGTGGCATATGCCACAACTCTAAATATACAGAAAGAGTTGAATAAATTAGATTTAACTAACATTTATTCTTCACAAAACTCTATGGTAGGTGTCTTTATTGTGCCACATATCCTGAGAGTTAATTTATCTTGACTACTGCCACAAAGCTAAAAACATTTCCAAAAAAGGGTGTATTTCAGAACATTCAATAACTCTGTTTGTTGACTCTGTATATGTATCACAGACATACACTGTCATGGTTTGAAAATACTAGGCCCAGGGAGTGGCACTATTTGGAGGTGTGGCCTGTTGGAGTATGTGTCACTGTGGGTGTGGGCTTTAAGACCCTCATCCTAGCTGCCTAGAAGCCAGTCTTCTCCTGTGGCCTTCAGATAAAGATGTAGAACTCTCAGCTCCTTCCTGCACCATGCCTACCTGGATACTGCCATGCTCCCACCTTGAAGATAATGAACTGAACCTCTGAACCTGTAAGCCAGCCCCAATTAAATGCTTTCCTTATCTACACACAATTGTCCCAATTAAATGTTGCCTTGGTCATGGTGTCTGTTCACAGCAGTAAAACCCTAACTAAGACATATACACATTCTTTCCCCAATTGGGAATCACATAAAAGGCTGCCATGGTGCAGAAGATAACAGAAGGAAAATGTGCCAACAAGACCACATAGGGCCATTTGCTTCCCAGTGCTGTAATCTATACTGGGTTGACAACCTTTCTGACCTTCTGCATCTGAGAAATGTATAAGTAAGGCTGTTAAGATTGTCCTTGGTAGTAAAGAAAAAACAATAGCAAAATTAATGCAGTTATTCCCCAAAGGTAACTTGAAGTCAAGACTTTAAAGTCTTTAAAAGGGGAAGACTCAAAGGGAGAAAACAGAATAGATTTAAGAAATAGTCTATTCTCCAAACCTGGACACTGCTACTGTTGCTAAGAGGTGCTTGCTGACAGAAACCTAGTGTGGCTGTTCCTTGGGAGGTTCTGCCAGCAACTGACCAATGCAGATGTGGATGCTTGGAGCCAACCATCAGACTGAGCTCAAGTTCCCTAGTTGGGGGAGCTGGTGGAAGGACTGGAGGAGCAGAGGGGGATTGCAACCCCCTGGCTGGACCACCCAGTGCTCCCAGGGACTAGTCCACCAACCAAGGAGTGTATAGGGAGGAATCCATGGCTCCAGATATGAATATAGTACAGGATGACCTTGTCTGACATCAATGGGAGGGGAAAGTCTTGGTCCTGTGGAGGTTCAATGCCCCAATGTAGGGAAATGCTAGAGCAGTGGGGTGGGAGTGGGTGTGAGGTAGCACCCTCATAGAAGCAAAGGGGAAGGGAGATATGAGGTGAGGAGTTTGTGTAGGGGTAACTGGGAGGTGGGATATCATTTGAGATGTAAACAAATGGGATGATTAATAAAAAAAATAGAAAGAAATCGTCTATTACAAGTAAACATGCAATTGTTCGAGATAGTTTTTATGCCAATTCCTTATTAACAGCCATTACCAACACATTTCACATTGAGCTGTGTGCAGTGTGGGCCACTGAAGCATGTGCTGATTCTCTCTCTGCACAGACAGGGCTCTTACTCAGCAGATAGTGGTCTGGTGAGTTAACGTGATGACAGGGTAAAGCACAGAATGTCTTGAGGAGTGACCAGACAGATCATAACTTCAGTGGTTTTCAGATGCATCCAAGCATGACCTACTGAGAAAGCATAGTTTATACAAAGTGCTAACACATACATATATAATTGAAGTAAACATCTCACAATGTATATTCTTACTGTATAGACTACATTCCCATGTTTTCTCTACACAATTGTTTTTCATTTGGGTCACGCCTATGAACCGTCTTTGTGACTTACTGATGGGTGGCAGCCCATAACTTGAAGACCACTTGACTAAGTCAGTCCCCCTCAAACTTAACTGTACACATAATTATCTCCAGATCTTTATGAAAATGAACACTGACTGGAAGGGTTTGAGGTTTGCATTCTTGCAAGCTCCCAAGTGCTATGATGTATTCACAACATGAGCTGTATGTAGCAAAGACACATCTCTCTCGTGGGAATGTATGCTCCAAACATTGCACACAAGCAGAGCAAAATGATTAATTTGCCACTCTGATAGGAGTTGGGAATTCACATATGGCTATTATATCCTGATTACTCAGTCCCTTTGCCACTTTTTTTTAAAGGTGTGATTTTCTCCCATGTCTGTGGATTCAACTGAGGATCTAAAATGTTCAGGAAAATACTTTGTGTCTGTACTGGGTATGTGCAGACTTTCTTCTTACCCTTCTCTAAGCAGTCCATTTATTTACACAGTACTTCACTCTGCCGCGTATGTAAGTAATGTAGAGATACAAAGGGATTTTATGCAAACACACCGCTTTTAAGAGTTATTTATGTATGTGCAAGGGTGTCTGTGTGCCTAGACGCCATGTATGTGCAGCGCCCTCAGAGGCCAGGGGAAAGTGTCAGATCCACGTGGCATAGGTTCTGGGAACTAAATTCAGGTCCTATAGAAGAGCAGCAAGCTCTCTACCTGTTGAAATGCCACTCCAACCCCAAATACACCACTTTTTAATAAAGCATTTAATAAAACCTCAGAACTTGATAGCTAAGAAGTGGAAATTGTTGGAGCAAATCCCTTGAATCCCTGGAAATTGGCCAACCCTAAAACAACCTGGTATAGTGTCACACACCTTTAATCCCAGCACTCAGGAGGCAGAGGGGAGGAAGATCTCTGAATTTGAAGCCAGCCTGGTCTATAGAGTGAGTTCCAAGACAGCCAGAGCTACATGGAGAAACTCTGTCTCAAAATAAAACAAAAAAAAAAACCCACCTTCTCAAGTAACATTTTGTAAAAAATAAAGTTTCAACCAGAACAGGGAAAGACAGTATCAGGAATCGAAGAGAGACCCTGAGGGGGAAATGGAAACATAGCAAACACGACCCTTGCCTTCTTGGCTGACTCTCCCCCCAGCCTGGGTCCTGGCCTTGCCTTTCAACTGTAGTTGTGAATGTCCATGTCCTTGGCTCCATCTCCCTGACAGTAACATAGCAACATGCAGCGCCTGCTCTGACTCATATTTCAAGCTGCTGTGGATCTTTTTATGTGAGTCTTCTGCAGAGAACTCACTGCCTTCTGCCTCACACCATGCAATAGAAAAACTATATCGCTTGGAAGAAAAAGTTCTCCAGTGTACTGACAGGATCATTTATTGACAATTCAGTAAAATTCTCAGCCAAAACCAGCTCATCGCGCACAGAAACGCAAAGAACCGTCTGCAGACGATTTGCCTTCTGGAAGAGAATAAGGTGCCACAAAGAGAATTGGGCTCAGATTATTCGGAGAGAAAACAACAGCTGGAAACCATTTTGAAAAGAGAGTCCTTCAAAACAGTCTTCCAAGGCACCAGGCATATGTATTTTTGTTCCAGGTTTTATTCTATTAGCATTGTTGACTGTTCTATTAGCATTGAGGGTTGAGACCCAATGCTACCAGCCAGATAGACGCTAGTTTTGTCTACAGATATCTCTGTGATATGGAAGGAATGTCTTTGATATGATTTGATCTGGGTGTTCCAGATACATGAAACTGGGCCCTGGCAATAGCTTACACAGATACTGTTAGAGCAAGGGTGACTCTGAGCTGTGTCAAAACAGTACTTTGTCTTGGCTCTATGGAGTAATAAGCAACTTGGTTACACCTACATCATCCTTGGTTTGCTCCATGGTTACTCTACTTAAAGTTGCACCTCAGTGGCTGGTCCATCATTAGATGGAACCAGATGGATGCTGCTCTACCTGCTTTCACTAAGTGTGACCCTACAAGCTTGGCAAACTCCATAAGGTCTGTTCAGGAAATGGAATTTCCATGTCAGCGCCAAATTGTGTTTTAGGCGCAGAGCAGGAAGCAAAACTCAACAGGAAGACACACATTCTTTTTTTTTTTTTTTTTTTTTTTTTTTTTAGTATAGAATAGAGTTTATTCAGGACATGGGGAGGGAATTTAATAGGGTAGTAGAGGCAGAGAGAGGGAGAGAGTAGAGAAGTAGAGACCAGCCATGACCACGCAGAGAGAGGGGGAAAGGGAGAGGGAAAGAGAAGCAAGAGGCAAGAGAGCAGGAAATCAAGAGCAAGACCCACATTCTAAAAGTCACATTCAGAGGACAGTTGAGGGGCTGCTGAATAATCGGTGGCTTCTATGCAGTTCTCTCTCTCTCTCTCTCTCTCTCTCTCTCTCTCTCTCTCTCTCTCTCCCCTCCCTCCCTCCCTCCCTCCCTCCCTGTTTCTCTGCCTCCCCATCCGACCACAGGCTGCAGGAGGAAAGACATGGAGACAGGAGCTGAGCTGAAGAACTCACAGGTCCCTGCTTTGTTTCCATAGCAAGGCTGGGCATGAACATTCCCAGGAGGAGGATGGGATTGTCTGCATGTCTGATTGGTTGCCCTTTTAAGGATGGAGAGGGGTGCTTGGCATGGGCGCCAGCAAGAGGTGACATACTTGTACATAGAGACTAAAGGCTGCTCCTGTGATATTGGAGGCTTGATCTGAGCAGCCTCTTCTCAGGGACTATAGGTGATGGCCAGGCTGCGTACAAGGGGACCTGCCTGTATATAAAAGGACATGAAGGTAAGAGGAGAGTGGAAGCCCAATGCCAGGAATCTGCTGCCTTTCTCTGAAGCATCCTCAAAGCTGGCCCTTTAACTCCTCCCATTTGCCTGAAATTTAATTAGTAGAGGCAGGGGTGGGGTACAGACACTCAGAACCAGACTGTTGGGAGCCAACTTTTAGCAGAAAGCAGCTAGAAAGCAGCTATCATCTTTGCAGCCATCTGGAGCCATATACCCTGATAGAGACTTGTTTATCAACAGCCTACAACAGCTGAGCACACTCTGACAAACATCTTGTTTATCCCACATAGCTTGTTTTGCTGTTTAGTGGCCCCAGCTGCACGGTGCACGTGGTAAAACGTCCTCACCTGTGTTCTCCTGCTTGTACTTATAAATACCCAGGACTTCCTTGTAATAGTGTCAATAGGAGAAGTCAATAGGAGAAGTCAATATGGTCAATAGGAGGTGTAAATATAGTCTATGGGCGACAGTAAGCGAGACTTGACTACAGATCCTCTGGCTTGTCTCTATTCTTTGAGTCTCTTCCCCTTCTGCCCCACCCCCCACCCCCTCTCTCTCTTGCTAGACCCTGACCAGAGCAGCAGAGCAGTCCGGGACATTCTGATCCCCAGCAGAGGGGCAGGGCGGGTCTCAACATTTTGGCACCCAATGTGGGGCTCCAGGACGGGTCCCAACACCAGGCCCCTACTTCCTTCCCACAACCCTGGCATCCCTGGAACTGGAAGCAGAGACAAGCCGAGGCTTCAGTCCAGTACAAGGTTCAAAGTTTTCAGAACAGAATTGGGCTAATGATGGAAGCAGGAAGGTTAAAAGGGGGCATGACAGGAGTGACAGCCCAAACTGAGAGAGGGCTTTCAGTTTAACCTCTGTTTTTTTTTTTTTTATCCCCAATGAGACTTTTAAAGAGCCGATTAGAAATGCATGTTTTTAATTGGTGCTTTTGAGGTCACTTTAGAGATACTGGGTTTTAACTGTCTTTACCTGTACATGGAGCTGGGTTTGAGCCAGTCATTTTATTATGTCATTTTCTCCCACCACAAGGCAAACAAATCCCATGAAGCTGTGAGTCTAAAACCCCCGAGCTGTTCCTTCGTCTCCGTGACATGTACCGCTGTGTTGCCATTAGCACAGATCCTCAGAAACGCTGCCCTCTCTGAGCACGAGGGGCCTGTGATGGAAGGAGTCACATCTAATGTGACCTTGGGGAATGTGAAGAGGAGATCCAGACCTGGCAAAGATCTGCACAAGTGACAAATGGCCAGCCAAATCCAGAATCATCTGCCTTCAAAACAGAGGAGAATCCCATGCGAAGGGATCTGTCTGCAAAAATTCACAACCTGTGGCCTCCGTAATAAGTAAATTGTGAAGTTGGCTTAGTGTATATGTCCAAATGTTTCCATGATTGCTTCTGATTGGGGTGACTCATGTAGGTGTTGGAGGAAGAATGGAAAGAAAAAAAAATAAAAAATTATTATTATTTTGTCTGGATTTGTGAAATTTTGACCTGTGAGTTTGGGGAGAACAGTCTCAGATATAATCAAGACACTTATTTTTCAGGGGTGAGGAGGGTAAGATAGGGTTTCATGTAGCCCAGGCTGGTCTAAAACTCACTACATAGAAGAGGGTAGCCTTAAACTTCTGCTCCTCCTGCCTCTACCTCTCAAGTGCTGGAATTCCAGGCCTAAGTACCCAGCCTGGCCCATTAAAACACTTTACGTGGCCTTACTGTTTTTAATTGTTTCCTATTTTGTTGCTTATTTTTGAGATGGTATTTTAATGACATCTCTCCATTTCTTTCCCCCTTTCAAACCCTCCCACATGCCCATCCCCACTCTCCTTCAAAACCATGACCTCTTTTTAAAAAATCAGTTGTTATTGCATCCATGTATCTATTTGTGTGTGTGTGTGTGTGTGTGTGTTCCTAAATGTAACCTGTTCAGTTCATATAATGTGACATGTATGTATGTCTTCAGAGCTGAGTTTGGCACGGAACAACCAATGAGTGTGCTCTCCCCTTCTCCTGCCAGCTTTGTTCAGTCCCCTACAGTCCTTTGTGTAGGGTTGAGGCATCCAGAGTTTTCACCATCCCTCTGACATGTCCATTCGCCTCCTCCTCTCACATTCAGGCAATCATGTGGATGAGACTTTATGGCTGCAGCTTTTGGTGTTACTAGGAGACACAACCTCACAGCCAACTCCACGATCCTCTGGCTCTTTCTGTCCCCTCTTCATCATACTATAGTTATTTGCAATAGCATGATGCCTGAGTTGAGTGTAGTCATCCCGACATAGGAAGTTGGAGTAAGAGTATCACAAGCTCAAAGCCAGTCTGGGCAGCTTAGCAAGACCCTGCTCTCCCATCCATCAAAAAGTAAAAAGTGTAATGCCTATTATATGGTACATTTGTTCTTATTGGGTAAATGAAATGGATATAAGTATATATCAACAGTATTGTTTGTGTATTGATACACAGTCATGTGACAATGAACTGCAATCCTGACTCCCAAAGTGTTGGAATTAGATAGAAGTAAGGCCTTTGAGATGTGACTGTGAGGACAAGGTCCTCATAAGTGGGATTGGTGCTCTTGTGAAAGAGACCCCATGAGGTAGTTTGAATAGGAATGGACCCCCATAGACTCATGTGTGTAAATGCTTGGCCCATATGGAGAGGCACCATTAGGAGTGGCCTTATTGAAGTAGGTGTGGCCTTGTTGAAGGAAGTGTGTCCCTGGGGGAACTTTGAGATCTTACAAGCTCAAAACTAGCCAGTGTGTCTCAGTTTCCTTCTGCTACTGGGGTGCCTACGGATCCCAGTGTAGAACTCTCACCTTCTCCAACACCATATCTGCCTGCATGCCACCATGCTTATCACCATAACAATAATGGACTAAACCTCTGAAGCTGTAAGCCAGCTCCAGTTAAATATGTTCCTTTATAAGAGTTGCTGGGGTCGTGGTGTCTCTTCACAGCAATAGAAACCCTAACTAAGACACCCCCAAAAGTTAGCCCCTATAACACATGAGACACAGCAAGGGGACACCATCCACGTACTAGGGAGTGACGTCTTACCAGACATTGAACCTGCCTGTGGCTTCATCTTCAACATCCAACCTCTGTGAACTTAAGAAATAAATTTCAGCTGCTAAGCATCCCATTTCGTAGAATTTTGTTACACCATCTGAACAAACTAAGATATTGTAATATCCTCTTTGCATTGCTACATCTTTGAAAAAGAATATGTCTATAGATACTTTCAAAGTTGCATGACTGGTAGGAAGAGAGAAATGATATATACGCCACTGATAGTCCTTAAAGTTGGACAGAGGCAGAGTCTGCTAATTATCCCCAACTCTCTCCCTTAGGAAAACACAGCACAAAATACTCCTCGTTTTAGCAGGGCTTGTGGCTGTCTAAAACAGACTATCTCTTCAGTCTCACTTGCAACTGGTATTGGCCCCGTGCACACGCGCACACATGTGTGTGGGTGTGTGTGACTATGTCCCTTCAGTGAATGCTATATTTAATTTCCAGAATGTGTCCTTAAAGGAAGCTGACTCCTGAAACTGTCTCTTTCCTGCTGACTGATCATTTGAATGTCATATTGAGAACTAAAGCAGTCGTCTTTGCCATGAATTGCCCACTGAAGATAACAGAAAAGAAAAGGGATGCAGAGTTTCTGAGCACAATGAAGCCATTCCCCAATGAGGCTGCCTGCCTCTAGCCTTATGTGAGAGAAGATGAAATTTCCATGTTTATAGCCACTGGAATTATTGATGTTTTGAGGGGTTTGTAATATGTTATCAAACCTGGTTGAATCTGGTAAAACTCTCAGCAGGCCAGTGCTCAGATAATGAAGATTAGTGGATCCTCTGGCCCTAATTAGAAACCCAGCCACAGTCTGGAATGAACGATCCAATAGCATATTTTCGTGGAGGAAGCAGTCATTTTCCCCTCCTCTGTGCCAATTAACACACTTCAAAAAGTAGTGGCAGTTGATTATTTGCTTCAGCCATGGCATTGAGTAGCTTTCAGGTTAGCTTTTCTTCTTATCCCAAGTGCTAATCCTGAAAGAGGAGACAGTTCAACTCTCAAACATATATGTTCACATGCCCAAACATATATGTTCACATGCTTGTCCTTCAGGATTGTTTTTCTTAGGGTCTGAATTTTGACAGGAGATTCTAACGCTTACTAGCATCACTGGGGGAACCTGGGAGAGTGTGCTCCCACACACACAAGTGCGTGCACTCACAAGCATGTATTTGTACACATACACACACATATGCACATAACATATGAGTGTACACATAAATGCGCACATGCACACACCAATGCGCACACATGCAAATAGACACACACACATACACAAACACCATGTGCATCAGAATCACCAGGGAGAGACGGTTAATGCAAACTCTGTTCCTAGAATCTGAGACTGGGCTCAGCTGGGGTGGAACTGAGCCTTTTTGCATTTTATTCCAGAAACCACCTTTGTTTTGAGCGATATCTTTGAGACTGGCTTTTATGTGTCATAGGCTAGCTTGAATTCACTACCTAGCCAAAGTGACTGAATTTCTGATCCTCCTCTCTCTACCTTCTGATTGATGGGATTCCAGGTGTGTACCACCACACCCAGTCTATGCAGTGCTGGGAACTGACTCAAGGATCCCTGCATGTCAGGTAAACACGCTACCAACCAAGCTATATCTTCAAGGAACTACATTTTGGGAACTCCTGTATTCGACTATAAATACAAATAATAGATGGGAGGGTTTTTTCCTTTGATATTGGTCTTCACTTTGACTGTACTGTGTGGAGAGCAGGAGAGAACAATAGAGAACAAGCGTAATTAAGTGGCAGTGTGTTCTGCCCACGTGTGGAACTGAAAGAGAAGGCATCAATTAAAAGGGAGCATGTCCACAGGGTGCAATGAAGTCCTGCAGAGAACCCCAGGAAGACCCGCAAATGATGGGCAGTGGATCTGGGAGGACCAAGAGGAGCAAGAAGATGCTTGGAGTGTGTTATGCAGTTGGAGAAGGGGTTGATGGGAAAGAGTAAAATCAAATTTTCAAAAATGGCATGGTTCAGTGAATCCCCTCCCTAGAATTTGAGAGATGTACTGTTGAGAATATTGGCAGAAGCAATCAGAGTACATTTGGAAATTTCATGGCTTGAGAACTTAAGCAAATGGGCCTACCCGCTCAGGTTCACTGGATAAATACAGCATCGTCCTGGTCTAGTCTTGCAGGTCACTGCTGGATGGAGTTACTGGAGGATTTATATCAAACTTGTTTTAAGTGCATAAGAGCAAAGGAAACTATCATGAATGGTTCCAAATTCATATTAGCATCTCACCAGTCAAGCAATATTCATAGTACCAAGAAATATTTTCTTTGACTAAGCATCAAATTCCTGCCAGAAATTTTTTTTTAGTTTTTTTTTTTATCTTTCATATCTCATGTTATTTCAAATGGAAGAATATTTGAAGGTTTACTCAAAAATGTTGGTCACAGTAAACGAGTGATTTGAAATTCTTATTTTTCTCAAGGGGAAGTTAGGAAGGACTTCTGCATTCATTTTATTCCAAAAGGGTTTCAGAGGTAACTTGGAATAAATATTCATGTTTAAAAACATTCCTATTGTGAACCTGAATGGATTAGTAAAACTTTTCAGATGACTTTTTAGGTACATGGTTGACTTGTGGAACACAAAAGAGATCATTTGAATTAAACAATGACAAACTCAGAGACGTAAGCAGATATTTGAGTGATATTTACTCTCTAGTCTCTGCGAGTCCTGTGTCACTGGGATCTCTCTTTCAATGCACCGTGCAGTGCACATGTGAATGAAAACAATGTCTACAGCAAAGCAGGGATATGGTTGTTTGAACGGCATTCCCACAAAGTTTATGCATTCAAAGTCTAGTCCTTGTACACCAGAATGTGACATTATTTGAAAATAGTGCTACTGTAGATGTCAGAGTGAGGTCATAGAATAGGTACACACACATACACAAACATACACACACACATACACACACATACACACACACATACACACACATACACACACACACACACACACACACACACAACAGAGAATGAAATGAAAGTAGGATACACCAGAGACACCAGTAATCTCCAGATCCATCACCACAGACTCAGAAGGACTCAGCCTCATCAACACCTTTGGATTTGAAGACTGAATTTCCAGCCTTCAGAACTCTGCAGTCCTAGAAACAATACAGGGGAGGGAACTAGACTGGGCCCAGGTCCAAAGTCTGGCCATCTACCCAAAGTGCTACATCATCAGAGGGTGAACCAGAGAAAGAAAAGAACCACAGGAACCCCATCCAGCAGTGCCAACCCTCGCCCGCTTCAAACTGAGCCTGTGGTCTAAACATGACAAGGAGCATGTTCCCTCTTACATGACCCACGGCTGATGGTGTTTCCAGGCACCTGGCAACAGAAAACAAATCCCTTCAGATAAACTAAACTTTGTTTTCAACCCAGGCCTCAGGGAAAAGTCTCTCAGGTAAATTTCCAGGAAACATGAGCCTCTGGATAAAAATCACAGAAACCCAGACAGAATAAGACTGTGGAAACAGCGGAATGCAAATCAGAGCCACAAAGAAAACAAACAGGGGATTTTACATGCAGAAGAAATATATATAAACAAATACATGTAACATGGTTTGAGAAACGCCGCTGCAGATGTGAAGCTGATTGTGAGACTCTGAAGCTT
This sequence comes from Arvicanthis niloticus, assembly GCF_011762505.2. Lineage (NCBI taxonomy): Eukaryota > Metazoa > Chordata > Mammalia > Rodentia > Muridae > Arvicanthis > Arvicanthis niloticus. The sequence continues at coordinate 23,002,090 of NC_047671.1, forward strand.
GACCACCAGGCAGATTTACAAGAGGACCTAACGCACTATGGTAAAAGAAAAAGATGATCGCTTTTAAATGAGCAAGGTGACTCAGACGCAGGTAGCTATAGCCGGAAGATAAGTTTGAAGAAGAAAACAGGCACATTAAAGACAGAAGCAAATGATAAAAATATGACAGAGATATATGGGACAATGACTATGGGTCAGAGTGGACACATCAGAAAGTCATGTCGAACTCCTGGAGAACAGCAAAGAATTCCTGAGTTATTTACCAATGATGGTTTTCAGATTTAAAAAAAAAAAAAGTACAATTAAGTTAAAAATAACACACACACACACACACACACACTATGGCCCATCATGAAAATTGAACGATATTCTTTCTTTCCAAAACCACAAATATCTGGGGTTGGGGTTTTCGGTCAGCAAAGCCTTATCATGTAAACATAAAGGCCTTAGTTCGTGTCCCCAGAACCCATGTAAAAAGCCAGGTGTGGTGGTACCCGACAGCAGGATGACAAGCAGAGCAGGCAGCTCTCTGAAACCTCAGGAACCAGTTTGTTTGGAAGATGTGGTAAATTTCCAAGTCAACAAGAAACTCGGACTCAAAAGATAGAGAGTGCTAGAGGAGTGACACTTGAGATTGTCCCCTTATCCTCCGATGTGTACCTGCATCCACAACACACACAAATGCACACAAATGCACATACATATACAAACAGGCAAAAGACATCAAACTAGGAAAGGACAGATAGGACTGTCAGAACACATAACATCTGCACAACATCTGCATACAGTGATCTGAAGTTTTGTTTTGTTTTAATATAAGAAATCACAGCAGAAAGAGATCTAAGCAAAACAAAGACAAGAGATTGCAACCAAGGAGTACAAGAAAAAAACCAGCACACTCATCTCCAGCCATAAATAATCATGTTTTAAGGACCCTGTGCACTGTAGCAACAATCGGGACAAGAGATCCAGGCATAAGCCTAACCTGAGAAAGGCTGCATCTTCTCTCGGAAAATCTGAACATTTCCCAGCTGGATGGACCTAGGGAACAAAAGCCAAGCTCTGGATATGAAGATGCACTGACAAAAGTTCAACTGGAGCGTCATCACTTACCCTAAAATTCCCAAAGAGAATAACTGTGTAGAATCAACCAGTCAACTTTGGAAACAACATTTTTACCCTCCAACCCCTAAAACAAACACATTATAAGGCACCTTAACTATCATATTTTATACCAATAGGTGTAGTGGAAAAACTCAGAACAGAATGGGTATCGGAATGGAGATGTATATTTTAGTGTGTGTATAATTTTAGTATGTGCCATATTTATAATAGAAGCTGTTAACAAATGCTATTAAAGTACCGTCTTCCGTTTGGAAAGAACAAGTTTGGTCTTGAATTCCCATCACTAATTCAGGCTGATTCCAACTGAATTAGACATAAATACTGTGGTGGTTTGAATGAAAATGGCCCCCCATAGGCTCATAGGGATGACATTATTGAAGGTGTGACCTGCACGGTTCACATAGCCCTCACTACTGCCACCTTCCAATTTCCTATTAGGACAGCCCACTAGGCTCTGCTTACAGCATTCAACTGCTTTTCTTTCTAAATCGCTAAGTCTTCCACATTCCTCCAAAAAGCCTTATGGTCGGGCCTGTCACAACAGTAAGCCACTCCCTAATACCAACCTCTGTATTAATTACTTTTCAATTGCCGTGATAAAACGTTGTGACCAAGGCATAGACTTATAGAATAAAGCATTTTGGGAGGCTTAGAGTTCTGGAGGGATCTGGGTCCATCACTGTCACCGTGGGGAGCATGGCAGCAGGTAAGCAGACACGCCGCTGGAACAGCAGTTGAGTGCTCACAGTCTGGTTCACAAAGAAACACACAAAGAAGCACACCGAAATTGTCACAAGGCTCTTGAAACCTTAAAGACCACCCTTAGTGACATACTTCCTCCCATAAAGCCACACCTCCTAATTCTTCCCAAATAGTCCCAACACACACACACACACACACACACACACAGAGAGAGAGAGAGAGAGAGAGAGAGAGAGAGAGAGACTAAATAAAAGTACAAAAAAGCAAAACCCATACTGCCATGCATTGGAAATTCAATTAACACAGTTCTCTGCAGTAGTAAGCAAGAAGACAAGGCATTTAGAACAAGAATGGCTAATAACTACATGAAGAGATAGTCAGACTCACTGAAAATCAGAGTCATAGAAATTTTAAGCATCGAGGTAATCTCACCCAAAAAGAAAACCAAACTTTAAAAGGGATAGCAACAGGGCTTGGCAGGGGTGGCTGGAAAGGCAGAGTGGCTGGTCAGGTCCTGCACTCAGGGAGGCAGGGAGGGCAAGGTGTCAGCCCTTGTGCTGTGCATTGTCTGTCACCCACAAGTCCCATGCTCTGTTGCCCTTGAGACTCTTACCTGTGTTTGCCCGGACAAGCACAAGGATGCTTAATGTGGTGGCAGCATTTATAGTAGTGGATACAAGAAGCAAACTAACTGTCCATCAGTGGGAAATGAGTGTGTCAATAGGTTCTATCCATCTGGTAGAATGTTTTAAATTAATGAGGCAGACATACCTGTCTGCTTTGGTGTAGAAAGAAGTCTGCATCATATTGTTAAGGGGGGGGGCGTGATAGGGGAAGCAATTTGAGGCCTTCACATTCTTAATGTTAAGGTGTCCCATAACACAGGAACACATTCTCCAGATAGGAAGTGAGTACACAAAGAATAGTGTGGGCAGGCATGTGATATTTACCTCTGGGGCCTGGGCTAGGTAGGGTGGTGCAGAGGGAAACCCTGAGGAATGGATCAAATGATTTATTCTTTTTTTTTCATTTTTAAATAACAGCAATATGAATATAAAAATTATCTTAATTGTAAAGAAGCTAAAGTATGAAATCCACTTTTTACAAAACAAAAACAAACAAACAACAACAACAGTACTTGGGGTTTTCCAAACATGAGCTTCCTGGATCCTTTACAAAGCTCAGTTTCTCTCTCTCTATCTCTCTCTCTCTCTCTCTCTCTCTCTCTCTGTGTGTGTGTGTGTGTGTGTGTGTGTGTGTGTGTGTGCATGTGTTTCTTCGTCTCTGTTGCTCTCTGTCTCTGTGTGTGTCTGTCTCTGTTTCTCTCTGTCTCTCTGTCTCTGTGTGTGTCTCTGTGTGTCTCTGTTGCTCTCTGTCTCTTTGTGTGTCTGTCTGTCTCTCTGTCTCTGTTTCTCTCTGTTGCTTTGTGCTCTGTGTGTATGTTTTTTTTCTGTGTCTCTGTTGCTCTCTGTCTCTGTGTGTGTGTCTGTTGCTCTCTGTTGCTCTCTCTCTCTCTCTCTCTCTCTCTCTCTCTCTCTCACACACACACACACACACACACACACACACACACTCACACACATACACATACACATTTTTCCATCCAGATGTGCTGGGAAAGTACCATATATCTGCTCATTGGAGAATAATGAGTTGGCATTTCATTTAGACTTGCTGCTTAACTTCAGTCTGTTTACAAGTGTGATACTGCTTTATCTCTGTGTTTATCTTCAGCCAGGCTTAAGAACTAGATAGAACTCTGCCAGTGAGCAACTTCGGACCACAGGAAGATACCCATGGACTCTGAGTTTTAAGCTTCACGTTTCTGAAATGCAGGATAGCACCTACTTTAACAGGTTTGCCATACTAAGACTGAAAGTGACGATGCTTGGTATAGAAAGGACTCAACACTAGCTTTTCCTACTACTGTGTAGTGTTAGAGAATCAAGTGTGCCTCTTAGTGTTGATATGAACTTGAGCCAAGAAATGCCACCTCAGAGCCCAAGATTCCTCATCTGAAATAAGGATAATATTTTCCTTACACACATTCCTCTGAGTCATAATGTAGCAAGCAAGAAGCACCATCCACTGACCTTTTCTCAAGGGTCTCTTGCACTTCCTAGAAGACCCAGCAGATGGAGCAGGTGAGTCTCACGCAGAGCTGCCTCAGCCTCTCCTGCAGGAGGCTGTTTCTGACTACTTAGGTTCAAGACAAACCTGTTTGTCCCGGTTGGTTAGCCTTGGATGGCAGCCTTGTTGGTGAAGGGCAGCTATCTAAGAGTGATCAAACAAAAGCTTCAGGTACAGCTGGAGGTACCTAGGGTCACCATATGTGCAGTCCAGCTGGCAGGCTGATCACCCGGTGCTTCCACGAAGGCTCTTGGGCACACCCGCCCTCACTGCTTCAGACCCCAGGTTCTTGACAAGGTAACATTTTGTCTGTGCAAGATGGTGCTAAAAATGGCCTAGGTTTAATAAGGATATTTTAGCTTTCAAAATACACAAAGTATTGGCCCTGTATTGTTTTATCTGATAGGCAAAAGCAAGCTGATATTCTAGGTAGAGTACAAGACTGGGTGACATAGGACAGCCATACACAGCTTTTTACAAAAAGAGTTTTTTCTTCAGCAATCCTCAGACTTCGATCCAGCACCCAGCTTCTCAGGGTCCAACCAAATCACCCATCTACTCTGCACTCTGCCAACACCTCACCTATGTAACAAGCAGGTGCAGGCGGGGAATGGGCATCTCCTGACAGTAGCTCCATGGGAAGAACATGGGACAGCTCAGCCGTGTGGTGAAGCAGAGCCCAGAACCGTGTCATTCCAGCACACAGCCAGTTTCCATGTCTTCCAACCCGTGGATCAGCTAGCGTGAGCCACAATTCTCCACTGTGCCTCACTAAACTCCCCTTTTGTAGTAGAACCATGTAACTCTTTCCTGTAGTATCTTAAAACATAGTATGCAGATTAAAACACACCCACATTTACTCTGACATCCTAATCTAAAGAATAAACAAAAGAAAATCCATTACGATACATTAATACGTATTTCAACACGTAAATGCTCACACAACCACTCTAGAAGCTGTAAGCGGTCTGGCCAGCTCAAGGCATCAACCTGAATATGTGGCCATAAACAGTAACTGACTATCAGTGACATGGATCCCGCGAGCTACATTGTATAGGTGGCCACTTCTTAATAATTTTCCTACGAAATGTAAGCATAACCATCATTTTCTAACTTTAAATACGACTGTAGGTTAAAGTGGTTCTTGGTTTCAGTTGCATTTATATGTAAAACAGTTAAGTTCTCTGCTCCAGGGTGATTGTGCAAAAAGGCTCTCCTGCCATCTCACTTTCTCTTTCAGGCTGTTTTCTTCTGAACAACCACCAGGGGGCAGTAAGTACCGCTACTATGGAAAAACCCACTGGCAGAGTGAGACAGAGGGACATGCGGCCAGGCCAGGGATGGGTTTGGAGACCCTACCCTGTTAGTTGCTTTCCAGAACTCTTTGAATGAATCAAATCCTCTGAGTGATTGCCTAAAACCCTTCCAAATGCCAAAACCTCTGCCTACCAGGCACCAGACTGGATGGTGGCTTGCCCTAGATTCCTGTGTGCCGATTTAGCTATTGCAACGCTGAACAACACCGCTGCTCAGGAGAATCAACCTATGAAACGAAAGCGCAAAGAGACACCTGGTTCCTCTGCTGCCGTCTATTTGGAAGCCAGGCACAAGGCGGAGCTCTGCTCACAGTTAGCCCAGCCCTGTTTAGTGGGGTTATTTACTAGCCAGGGGCCCCATGGGCTACAAGATCTTTGAGTGACTTGATAGCTAACTCCTCCCACTCTGTCCTGTCAGAAAAGTTTGGTTATAACTCACAAATTCACCCGACACCAAAACAACGATGTTTAATTGGCAAGATTCCTATTTATTCCTTCTGTTTTGAGTTTTCTATAATGGGATTGTCATATTTCATATTAATAGAAATTAATACACGAGTCCAGTTTACTGACTTAGTTTAGTAATTCGTATAAATAATGGAGGGATGGAGAGACGCTGAGCAGGTAAAGTTACATTTGCAGAACGGTACTTGCAGCGAGTTCAGTCCTCAGGACACATGTATAAAGGCAGAAGGGAACTGGCTCCAAAAGGTTACCCCCTGACCACCAAGTACCTTCCGTGGCTGGTACACCAATACCCATATAGAAGAGGAAGATGATGGTAGTGGTGGTGGCAGTGAGGAGGAAAAGGAGGAGGAGGAGAACGAGGAGGAGGAAGAATTGCTGAACTATTATGCTCAAAAATGCTGGACAGTGCAATTAGAAGGCTGAGGTAAAATCATTTGAGGCCAAAAGTTCAAGACCAGCCTGAACAACACAGGGAGACTCTCATCTCAAAAAAACAAGAATCAGCTACGGAAAGGCTCCTGACTCCTCTCTGTTACTAGTTCTAGCTACAAAGAAGGGAACTGTGGGAATCCCAGGTTGTGCGGAATGTGTATTCTCACCTCAGGATGAGATGAGCTTAGTGGGTTTTTTTTTTTTCTAACAACTGTGTCGTGTACTATGTTAGCTGGGGGTCTTCTTTGAAGCAGATGGAAGTTAAATCCAGTGTGCACAGACACTAATCTGGAAGTGTGGTTCCAGGAGCCGGGACAGTCAACACGTCAGTCAAAGCTGGCATGGTCCCAAGTTGTCATAGTGTAATTACAAAGGTCAACATTGAACAGGGCTATATCAGTGAGTTCACTGTCATAATTATTTTCTGATGTACTCTTTAAGGTAAATACTTTAAAGAGGTGTGGTATAAGTCAAGTAGCCACAAAAACACAACTTGATCAAGTCAGAGGTGGCTAAGGTTACTATAAATATTCGGAAGAAAGAAAACCTATCTAATCGATCTGCCCTTCTGCTGTATTACAATGCCTCTGGCATTTAAAGAAAACAAGTGTGAACAATTGCCAATGGTTTATAAATATGAAATAAGGCAGACATAAAAGAGTAAAACCGTGAAGAGCTCTGTGGTAAACTGATCGTGTACAAAGACACTAGAGAGACCTGTATCTTGAAGTTAGTGTGAATCTGCGTGAAGTTGGTATGAATCCGCACGCACAGTGAGGTGAGAATGCTTACTTTTCAAAAGTCTATGACTTAATACATTTTCAGTCACTCAACCAGCTGCTCTCCCGAAATGACCTGAAGAAACGTTGTTGCTTGTTCAACAGCTTTACCACAGAGACACAGAGACACAGAGACACAGAGACGTGTGGAATAACACTGGGGAAAGCCTCCTGGGATGGAAGCCAGTGTGGGGTTAGGGCAAGGTGCTTTAGTTCAACAAACATTTGCTAAAGAATAGTTTTACAGCCTCCTTGGATTGATGCCTATGTTTGACAAGACTGTATAAATGCACACACGCTTTTTCTTTAAAACATGTGTAGGCTGCTAGAAACAGCAACAGGCTCAGCTAACGGGGTTTCTTCTGTCTCCTTGGTGCTAGGGAGCATTCTGCTATGGTCTTTACATCACAGCTATTGATTTGTTTTGTGATTATTTTTTTTCAGACAAGCCTGTTGCAAGGGCGTCTCAGATCTTGTCTTCTCAGAGGAAAGAATTCATTCAAGAGACATAGATTCAGCAGATGTTTATTTTGCAAAGCAAAGAAGGAGCTCCAGAGACATTGTCAGGAGCTGCCTCTAAAGGTATGGGTATCGGCACAGTGGGTTTTGGGCTGTGGAGTTTCTATGGGTCTATGAATATTTATGAGGCACTATGAATATTCATGTAAGCAGCTTCAGCATGCCTGCCCAGTGTGAGGTTTGTAGTCACAAGCAGAGCCAAGAATGCTGGTACCCACTGGGTTTTTTTCCTTCTGTTTCTTCCTTTCTGATCAGTCTGGAAGCCCAACATATATTTGGGTTTAGGATGGGCCTTCTATCCTCAATTAAAACTTTTAGAAACACTCTTTAGAAACACTCACTGACATGCCAAGATCTGTTTTCTAAACTCTGTAAGTGGGCAGGCTTAACTAATACACAGGTGATAGCAACAGTACCTTTTACTGGGGCTGAAAACGTCCTGACAGGCATGCTGTCATCAGTAACATTAGGACTTCCTTAATTGGAAGAGAAAGCCTCAGGAAAGAGGGGCAGAAAAGAGTGTGTTTCCAACAGTAACATCAAATGACACTATAATCCTCCAGACTAGGTAGCCCCTCTGGGAACTTCAGAAAGAAACATCAGCACAAACTAAAGAATTAAATTCAACAAGCACAGAGCTTAGAGGCAGACAGTGGGTTTACTTTGCTCTGATGTTGATGGGTTTTTGAAGTTCCCATTCTTCTGTCTGGGTCTCCAGGATGCTGTAATAACGTTGTGTACAACCATACCTCCCTTGGGCATGATTCTTCAACCTTACCAAGGATCAGAACTGTCTGTAGCCTTGGTGAAGCAATTTCTTTCCCCTTCTCTAGAGATCCCAGGGAAAGTGTGTTTGGGAGGAAGAGCCTGGGAAACTGCATTTTAATGAATGCTTCATGCTAATGGCTAATAAAATGTGTTTTGAACAACACTATCCTGAGATGGTAACGGCTGAAAACAACATTGTTCTTTTAGATTATTAAATAAGTGATAGGTGCAAACATGGGCTTTTTTTTTTTTTTTTTTTTAGTTCCTACTGTTTATTTGTATTTGCATGTAGGTTTATGTGTATGTCATATGTGCACCGGTGCACATAGACACTAGAGGAGGGTATTGGATCCTCTGCAGCTAGAATCACAGACAGTCATGAGCTACCAGATATAAGTGTTAGGAACAAAACTCTGGTTCTCTGAAAAAAAAAAAAAAAAAAACAGCAAATTCTCTTAACCACAGAGCCATCCTTCCAGCTCCATATGTGGACGATTTACATTTTTGTCATAAGCACTGTGAAGCATGCACAAAATTAGAAACTCAAGCATTATAATTTAGATCTTAAATATCCCTGAAAGGTCCAGATACTAAAGTATGCATTGCCAGCCAGTCATACTATTGGCAGATAATGACAAAATCACTAGGTATATCCTTGCAGCCCATCCCCGCTCCTCTTCCTCTTCTTCCTCTTCCTTCTCTTCCTCCTCCTCCTTCTCCTCTTCTTCCTCCCCCTCTTTCTCCTCCTCCTCTTCTCCCCCACCTCCTCCTTATTCACAGCCACCATTAGCTAAGCAGTTTCCTCGACCACGAGCTTCCACCAGGATGTACTACTGCCTTGCCACAGTCCAAAAGCCTTAAGACCGAGTGGCCATGAAACTTCCAGGCAACATATAGTTTTTCCTCTTTGTAACTTGTTTTTCTCAGGTGTTGAGTCAGAACAACAAACCTTACTCCATAGGAAAAGAAACCCTGCAGCACACACCACCCAGCCCCACAAATTGTCCTTCTGCAGACTGGGTTTCATCCATTTCCCTGGTAACTTTTTTTCTCTCCGAAACATTTTAAAGCCTACCCCAGATACATCATTTAACCTGCAAATATCTGGCAGTCATTTCTACCAGCTGCATGTGCTCCTTTTAAACCCATTTCCTTGGTGCAGAAGCCTAGGATGTTTGGGATAAATTCCTAAAGAACACCAGATGGAATGAATGTTCAATTCTGACTGATAGGACATTTTGGTGGCGGTAGGGGAAGGGGGTGTTTTTGTTTTGTTTTGTTTTGTTTTGTTTTGTTTTGTTTTGTTTTTAACTTCTGCTCATTTCTCCGCTCCTAGATCATTGCTCAGCCTGTGTCCTCTGATCTGCTTTGCTCTCCTCACAAATCTCAGATCCAAATCTTCAAGGCATGTCCTTCTCTACAGCACCTTTCATAGCAGACAGGCTATGCATCCCTCTGACATGGATGCCAGCGCCCATGTCATATAACAGCAATTCTCTGCCTTCTCCTCCCCAGGACACCTATTTTATGCCCCCTGGGTACCATATATTCCCTGAGGGAAGTGTGGGGAAAGAGACACACACACCCCTTCTTCCCCAGTGTCTTGCTGCCACCAGACGACTGTGAGATCAACCTCTTTATTCTTCTGCAACTGCTATCTATTCCTTAGCCACGTGTAAATCCTGCTTCACAAAGTTCCCGTGAGATCGGCTGTAGAGTTTGGGTTTCTATTGCTGTGACCAAAAGCAACCTGGAAGACTTTATTCACCTGGTACTTGTAGTTCATCATGAAGGGAAATCAATCGGGGCAGGAATTCAAGGCAGGAGCCAAGAGGCAGGACTGAAGCATGTCACGGAAGAGTGCTAGTCACTGACCTGCTTCTCTTGGTTTGCTCAGCTTGCTTTCTTATACTACCTAGCTCTGCCTGCCCAGGGTGGCTCCACCCCCAGTGAACTGGAGGCTCCCAGGTCAGTCATTCATCAAGAAAATGCAACGTCCCCAGAGACTTGCCTACAGGGGACATTTTCTCCATTGAGGTTCCCTCTTCCCGGGTGATTATAGCTTATGTCAGACTGACAGAAAAACTAACCAGGACAGTAGGTTATTATGGCCCCTGGGCTTCACTAGGCACAGTTCATGGGCACACTCTCTTAGCCAGGTACACCCTGAAAAATCCCTGTGCCCTTCATAATCTCTACTCCCTCCACCAAGCATGCCAGTGCCATATTTAATCAACAAGTTAATAACATACAAATTATCTTACACTCTGTATCCTACAAACTACAGGTGACTTAAAAAAAAAGTCATTGACCAGTTGCAGCCTTGCCTGGTGCTACTCCCCTATAGATCCCCACATCAATGCAGTTCACATGGTCATCACTCACACGCTCATCACTTGGCAGACCCACTTGCGAGTTAACTGCCCTTTAAAGTGCTTTTAAAGAACAAATTCCTTCTCCCTCCAGCAGCCCTTTGTTCTAGATGTCAGTTGTCTTCACCAACAGGTTTGAAATTGCAGGTTTGATAAACATTCTTGACTAATGGATTTCCAGGGGAACAAAAGATCTTCCATAGGCTTTGGAAACAAGGTTGTAATGTGTATCCCACGTGGTTTTATGTTGCTTTCACACCCAACGTTAACTCCCAAAGTAACTTAAAGCCAAAGCTCATTTCTCTTAACCTATTCCATGATGAGCTGAACAAGCTCTTAGTTCTCAGGATCAAAGACCAGGATGGAGCCCTCTTGTCCAATCAGAGAAGCCTAGGTACCAAATGCCTTCCATAGCTTCACAATTATCTGGGTTTTGGATGCCACTCCAAAGCGTAGTAGCCAGTGGGGAGAACAGGGAGTACTTTGCCTTATCACTGCTCACTGAAGGTTGTCAAAGGAGTGCTCAATAGCCTAGGCTAGACCTGTGGAAGGATTTTGGGAGCACAAAGAGGAGGAAATCCCCCCAAAAGCTGAGTGTGGTGGTTTGAATGTTTGTCCCAGAGAGTGGCACTGCTAGTAGGTGTAGCCTTGTTGGAGTATGTGTGGCTTTGTTGGAGGAAGTGTGTCACTGTGGGTGTGGGCTTTAAGACCCTCGTCCTAGCTGCTTGGAAGCCAGTCTTCTCCTAAGCGGTCTTCAGATAAAGATGTAGAACTGTCAGCTACTCCTGTGCTATCCCTGCCTGGGTGCTGCCGTGTTCCCACCTTAATAATGGTCTGTGCCTCTGAACCTGTAAGCCAGCCCCAATTGAATGTTGTCCTTATAAGAGTTGCTCTGGTCATGGTGTTCGTTCACAGCAGTAAAACCTTAACGAAGACACTGAATATTCAAGATACAGTAGCTTAGAGCGTCTGGTCCTTTGAGGAGCAGGAGCATGTAGCTGAGTGTGGCAGCGGAACCTAATGCTGCACACATGGAAGTGGCTGTTCTAAAAGAGTTCACCCATGGAGCCAGGGATTATAAACAGGCTGTGAGCATGGTAGACGTTTACTCTGCATGACAGAGGTCTGGACTGGCTAAACATCATTGTCATGGGTGAGTGGATGTCAGGGGCCTGGGGGCGGGGGGAGGTGTTACCCAAAACTGTCAATACTGGGGCTTTGAGGCACGGTTTTGAGCCTAAAAAATCTACTAAGCTTGGTGAGATCTGGTGCCTGAATAGGGAGGATGAAGAAACCACACACAGACTTGAGCCTAATTCTCTTTTTAAGTAGTGCGTGGTGAATCAGACAAGAGGGTTCCTGTTAAAAAGTTTCACGGCACTCTCGTGATAAATGGTGGACTCCACTTCGGAACAACACAATGCAGTTTGAACACACAGTTTTCTGCGGCTACAATGGCCAGCCATCCACCAGCTTTGCTGCTAGCCAGCTAAGCCACCTCCCTCCTTGTGGAGCAGACAAATCACCCCCTGTGGTCTTGTGCCCTGCCTTGCCCCTGAAGAACCTCCTCTTTTTTTCTTGCTTTCTTTCTCTCCTTTATGTGCAGCTGGTTCCCACAGGCCGCTTTTATCAATATTTCAATTGGTTGTTGCTGACCTACACTTGGATCCAAATATTTGCCCTATTCAGTGCGGACTGCCCATTCAGCCACATGCTTGATTATGTCTGTGCTCTTTTGAGCAAACTGAACAGGCTACTTGACTATGTAATGCCGATATAACCTGGTCATTAGTAGAGTTTGTGAGAGATGACCATATGCAACAAGGAAGGACAGGGACTGGGCCTGATATTTCCTTCCAGTAAAGTCAGGGTAAAGGAAATGAACTACACTTACCATAGCATATGTAAAACTATATACCCAGGCTCTTCAGAATGAACCTGTATTCCACTAAGAGTCAAATAATCAATGTCAAAAACTACCCATGAATCAAGGATGGGTAGTTTTTAAGACTCACAATCTCACGTCTTTCTTGGGAAATTATCCCTTGTAAAATTAATATGGTATTTTTTTTATGGTAACCCATTCTCATCATCATTGTTTAGATCAGACATGAAGTTGAGTGAAGTGGTTCACACCCCTTGCTCCTGGTTCACGTCCCCCTTATCTTGATGGCCTGGCATTCCTTTCCAGAGTGAAACTCCACATCTGTGAACATCAGGTAGCATGCATCTGCCCAATGGTGCTTCTTGCTTCCTTTCTTGTACAGCCTTAGCCCTCAGATAGTCCACAGTCGCTGAGGAAGCCCTCAGATGCAAGTCATGGCCCACACTGTCAGTGAGGGAGATCCTGCTCCTCTGCCCTTCGTGTGCTAAATCTAATGACAGACATATTAACTATTAACCGGGGGGGGGGGGGGGCACCCATGCCTGCAGTATGGATATGCCTAGAATCCAGACTGAGGAGCTGAAGGGGCAGACGAGCAGCCTATAAGTCAACCTTAACATATAAGCTGATAAGGTGATGAAATTTGAATATAAAGAGGAGGCCAGACAGAGGAAAGAGGGTTGAGAACTTGGCAAAGTGTTAATGAGTTGTAGGACAGTGGCTAAGAAATGTAGCGCAAATAGGGGCCATTTAACCAGCTTTGGTGTGTGTGTGTGTGTGTGTGTGTGTGTGTGTGTGTGATCTCAGGATGCATAAGCTCAGCGTACTTTTGTTCTGTTATAAAGGAAGATTTTTCTAATGGACATTACCTTACAAAGGGAATCTATGCCCTGTTTTTAGGCAGAAAGGAAGCAGGCAAAAATCTAGTTGCATCAAACCCAAGACAATCCAGATTCTATAGTGACTTACTTTGGGGTGTCACACTTGAAACCACCCTGTCTGGAGAGGAGATAGTCAACACTTCTGTTCCCTACTGAATGAAAATTTTCCCAGGAATAATATGCTGCATGAAGGAAGGGAAAGGCTGAGTGAAACCCCAGTGCAGGCAGAAGCCCTGGTGCAGGCAGAGGGGTAACCTGCCTGACAGGAAGAGAAACAGTGTGCCGGGGTATGGAAAACACCCTACCCTGCTTCCAGTCAAGCCACAAAATATAGTTGTAACTTCATGTTAGCTACATATACATATGCATATACATCATATACATATACATCCTATACATATACATCCTATACATATACATCATATACATATGCATTCTATACATATACATCATATACATACACATCATATACATATACATCATATACATACATGTATACATCATATTCATATACATAAATACACATATACATCATATACATATGTATACATATATACATCATATACATATACATCATATACATATGCATCCTATACATATACATCATATACATACACATCATATACATATACATCATATACATACATGTATACATCATATTCATATACATGTATACACATATACATCATATACATATGTATACATATATACATCATATACATATACATCATATACATACACATATACATACATGTTCCCCTAAATGTGCTAAATCTTCCCTCAGAAAGGTTGGGCCCCTCATTGTTCTATTAAAGCAGCCTCAGACTATAAAGAACACGAGTGTTTTCATCTCTGCCTCCTATTGCTTTCAAGTGCCACCAATGTCCACCTTGGAGAACCAATGGGTTTTGGGGGGTTACTTATAGGATTACGAGTGAAGGGTTATATGCTGATTATATGCTGCCGAGTAGAGTTACCTGGGAAGAGGGAACCTCAGCTGAGAAGCCACCTTTGTCATCTCACCCTGTGGGCATGCCTGTGGGGCACTTTATTGATTTCTAGTTGATATAGAAAGGCTAGCCCACTATGGCGTTGCCATGCCTAGGCAAATGAGCTTGGGTTGTATCAGAAAAGCAGCTGAGCCAGCCAGAGGGAGCAAGGCAGGAAGCAGCATTCCTCCATGGTCTCTGCTTCAGTGCCTGCTTCCAGGTTCCTGCCTTCCGTTCCTGCCCTGGCTTCTCTTGATGAATGACTGCAAAGTATAAGATGAAATAAACCCTTATCTTTCCAAGTTAATTTTGGTCAATGCTTCATCTCAGTAAAAAGAAAAGCAAACTAGAACAAGTTACCTCACGGGAGCAGAAATGACTTAGAGACAGCTGCATCACCAAAGACCACTGCAGCATGGGTGACAGACAGCTCACGAAAACTGGAAACTGTACAGCATGCAGACAGCTCAGTCTGAGACTCGCTCAGCAGTTCTTACTGCTTGTGTAAGCTTGGGAGAAAGGCAGGCCTGATGCACCCTGGTTGGTTTCCGACTCTAAAGTAGTTCTCAACCTGTGGGTCGCGACCCCTTTAGGGGGTCACATATCATATCCTACATGTCAGATATTTACATTACAACTCATAACAGTAGCAAGATGACAATTACGAAGTAACAATGAAACAATTTTATGGTTGGCGGTCACCACAACATGAGGAACCGTGTTAAAGGGCTGCAGCATTAGGAAGGTTGAGAACCATTCATTGGTTTAGAAACTTCCAGTTGTTTCTTTTCTGAGTCTTAAGGAGAGTCCCTGCAGGCTGGATTGCTTCATTTCTCCTCATCACACTCTGTGTCTTAATGAGCTTCCCTCTGAGATGGAAGGTTTGTATCTTAGAGGAGACAGCTATCGAACAGCCAGAAGTCAGAGCAACTGTAAAATGCAGGCTAATTTGTCCAGTGTTGCAGATCAGGAAGATCTTCTATGCTTGTACTTGAGGACTCCGAGTCTTACCAGCAAAGGCACATGTAGGAATATATAGGCACATATATTATAGAAATATGTATAAAATAAGAATACAAATGTGTAGGTTAACATTCCAAGTACTGCAATTATGGCCTGAACAAAACCAATAATGTAAAATTCCTGGCCCTCTGGGAGCTGATAGTCTATTCAAAGAGATGATCTATAAATGCAGATAGACAACGTCGAAGGCAGATTCTATTTAAAGGAACGGGAAGGTAATGCAGTCATCTGAAGCTGGAGAAGTCAGGTACAAGGGCCGGGTATTTCTCCCTGTGTCTTTTACTGCCTTACCTGACTTTACTACTTGATGGTGCTTTACCCTTCAGCCACCTGTGTTTCCCATCTGTCCAGCAAGCCTTTAAGCATCTTTTGTGTGGTCCTGTGATACAGTCAGCACTATTGTTTTGTCTCCCAGTTCCCAGTAAACTTATAGCAGTGCCTGAGACAGGACAGGCAAATGGACTTTTTTTTTTAAGCACCCACTACATCCCAGCCACTGCACTAGACAGACACGGATAAACTTGTTTCTTATTCAGTTTTGATGGCTTTCACTTGTTCTGTGGTTCCACCTCATTCAAGAGACTCAGTGTCTCAATTTTCAAATCTCTCTTTCCAGCCTTCTCCATTCATCCCCCCTGTGCTTCTGGCTTGCTGTGGGTCTCTGCATCTGTTTCCATCAGCTGCTGGATAAAGCCTCTCAGAAGACAGTTAGGCTAGGCTCCTGTCTGCAAGCCTTGCAGAGTATCATTAATAGTGTCAGGAGTTGTCTTTCTCCCATGGGGTAGGTCTCAAATTGAAGCAGTCATTGGTTTTCTTAAACTGTCTGTGATGAGTAATTATGATTGTCCCCTTGTCAGGATTTAGAATTACCTAGGAGATGCACTTCAGGATGTGTCTGTAAGGGCTATTTACAGAGAGACTTCACCGAAGGTGAAGAATCCACTCTGGATGAGGGTTGCAACACTCCAAGACACAGAGTCCTGGGCTAAAAAAGAAAGAAGAAAGCCAGCTAGCACTTGAATTTACTGACTTCAGACACAATGTGACTGGCTGCCTCACACCCCTGATACTTTGTCTTCCCCACTCTGATGGACTGTACTCTCAAGACCTTGCTTCCTTAAGTGGATTTTGCTAGATATTTTGTTACAGAAAAAAAAAAAAAAAAGAAAACCACTAAATATTCTCTTTGTTACTTAGAGACTAGGATTATTTCTAAGATCAGACAGTGCAAATCCTGTCTGGACTTTTCTCTTTTTTCATGTCCTTTATGAATCCTCTCCCTGCCTTTCCATGTCCTCTAAGCAAAGCTGTCACGGCCTGTTCCACACATTGTGCTCCCAGGGACAAACTTCACGGTCTTTGCTTCTGTGTCATTGGAAAGTATCCTTGGCCTTTCTCCTCTCTCTAATGAATCCCTGCGTAGGGAATTCACTTCAGATAGAGCTACAGTAAAACCTGGCTCTGCCAGTCACAGAAGTCTTGCTCTCAGTGCATGTAAAAATAAATATACCCCTGCCCATCTTATATATACTTGTATATAAGCTGCCAAGGAAGAACAGTGACAGAGGTCCAAGAATGTTCCCCGGGTGCTGTGCGCAGTGTTCTGGCATCAAGGTATAAACATGTTGATGCATTGCAGGCCAGGGCAGGGGTTGCTCTCAATGCTGGTTTGTCCGAGCAAGAAACAGAAAGGACCCTGTGCTTCTGCAATCTCTAGGCCCCATGCCACCTGCTGGTGTTCTGTGAGCCAGAACTGTAACTCAGCACCTTATGTCCTCAACTCTAAAACACAGGACTATAATCCTCAATACAAAGGAGCTTGTGGGAAGGGAGGAATGTCAAGGTTCCAGGCCTGCCTGGGCTGTAGACTGAGTTCCAGGCTAACCTAGGTAAGTTACTGAGACCCTCTCTCAAAATAAATAAAAAGTAAAAAGATAAGTGTGGCAGAACATTTGCCTAGCATGCACAGGGCCCTAAGTTCAAGCCCCCCCATGCCAAACAAACAAATAAATACATATAATAAAATGAGGGACTTTATAGAATTTTGGCAAATTGAGGAAATGTATCTGAGTCCTTAGTTTGGTACCTAGTCACAGTGGGTGAGATGGGAATATAGGGGTGTCTGAGTACAACAAAATCATTCATGGCTCTTGGGGAGATGAGCTTAGGGAGACAGTACTCCCAAAACTTGACAGCCACCAAAGCTACCCAAACCAGTGGCTTTTGTGTTCTTGTCTCTCAAAATCAAAGAATGAAATTCATGGACCACAAAAGGGTGAATTTTAGAGAGGTATCTATTATAGATAAGAGGCACTTAAGAAAGGGGAGGAAAGGTAAAAAGAGAGGAGAGGGGAGGAAAAGAGAAGGGATGAAGAATGGATGGAGGGAGGAAAAGAAAAAGTGAAGCAGAGAGAGAGAGAGGAGAGACACTTGTATTGCAAGAGGGGATCCTGAGGCATAGAATACATCGAGCTCCTAGTCTGGGGCTTTTTAAAGGACTTAGAGCAGAAAACCACACTGAGGTACAGGGAGAGGGTTGAGCTTGTCAGTCTTGATGGCCTGACCATGCAGTGTCCAAGTGTCTCCTGTCAGTTCAAGGCTTGGTCTGATCTACAGTCTCTGGGCAGAGGTATTCATTTAGAAGTGGTAACAAGGAAGCAGAAGTCTCTTCTTTATCCCCAGCCCCCAGCAAGGACATTCTTAGAGCTGTTGCTTCAGGGTCCCTGCTCTACCTGACCAGCTTCCACCCCTGCCCTGTTTTCATCAAATGCTTCACTTAATTTTCTTAAAATTTTTAAGAAGGTACATGTTGTCTTCATCTTATCAATGAGAGATTAAAAGCGACCTCCTATTAGTCATGACAAAGTCACACTGACATCCAGGGCTTTCTCTGTGGTGTCTGTCGATAGATCAGTGAAGCTTCCTATAGGTAGACCATTTGACTGGTGAATAGTTGGACTGGGAGTGAGGTGGGGGAGGAGAAAGAAAGAGTCTCACTGGAATGTGTGGGCAGGTTTTTTTTTTTTTTTTTAATAAATATCCATTAGTGATTTAAAAATCACATGAAGATCTTTGGAGATAACTAAAAGTCTATCACTTGATGTATAAAACAAACTACTTTATTCAAGATGACATAAGAGGAAGCCAAATCACTAATAACAATGTGAAATAATTCTGAAAGTGCTTGTATGGAATGTATGTTCATTATACAGGTCCACCAAAGACAATTACCATAAGCTGGATGATTCGAAGACAGAAAGCTGTTACCTCCCAATCTAGAGACTAGGAGCCACAAATTAAGGTGTCTGGGAGCCACTCCCTCAGAGGGAATGGATCTGTGGCAGTCCTTGCTCTTGGCATCCGTAATTCAGTTAAAGGTCCATTATAACCCAGCTCTGCTTTGCAAGGCTCTGCAGCATGGTCAATCGCCTTAGTTCTCTGAGTCTCTGTTTCAATGCATGACCTGTCCCTGTGTCCCTCCAACTCCCCCTGAGGCAGAGAGAAAGACAGGGGAAAGTATGAAGACCTGAGAGAGCAGGGCTGCCCTGTGCAGTCTGCTCCAGGTCTCTCATCAGCCGGGAGTCAAGAATCACAGTACCATCAGCACTTGCTGTGAGGGATGCCCGCACGAGTCCACTCTTACTTTTATAGAGAGGGGTTCCAAATAAGAATGCTCAAACAGCAAAATTCCAACTGGTCGTGGTGGTGCACACTTTTAACCTTTCAGCACTTAGGAGGCAGAGGCAGGCAGATCTCTGTGAGTCTGCCAACCTGGCCTACAGAGTGAGTTCTGGGCCAGATGTCTACAGAGTAAAATCCTGTCTCCATGAAGCAAATAAAGAAAGTAAAGGCTGAGAAGAAAATGAAGAACCCAGATCAAGCAGAGGTGGGGCCCGTACAAGATCCATCCTCATTCCACTGCATCTCCACGCCACATTGTTGAGTCTGTCTGCCCTCTAGAATAACCAGTAGTGTTTCCAGTGGGTTTTTCTCTTTGGTTCTCTGTCGCTGGAGCTGTCTTGGCTGATCCAGTCTGAGGTTTGTACATTTCATTTCTGTTCTCTCTCTCTCTCTCTCTCTCTCTCTCTCTCTCTCTCTCTCTCTCTCCCTCTCTGTCTCCCTCTCTCTCTCTCTCCATCTCTCTTCTCTCTCCCTCTCTCCACCTCCTTCTCCTTTCTCCCCCTTACTCCCCCTTTCTTCTCCCTATCTCTCTGCCTTCTCTCTTTCCCTCCCTTCCTCCCTCATCCCTCTTGCCCCACCCCATCTCTTCTCTGTCTACTTGCATTATAATTTTCTGGCACTTTGGGTCCAGAACAGCCTATGGCATATACTTTTGGCTCTCGGACACTTCATGATGTGTGTACTACATGACTTTATAAATAATATAGATAAATATCGACACTAGAGTGATATTGCTGGTGATTCTTTTTTTCTCCAATCACATATTAAATACGAGCCAGCGTCAATACCCTCGACTTTTCTAGATGTTACCAGAAAGCAGCCACACCTTCAGAACTGAAAGTATAGTGTTACAGCCCAAGCATCTGCTCCAGCAGCCTCTGGACCTGTGCTCGCCCTCATCATGAATCTGGATCGCTCTGTGAGTCGGTTGCAGCCCTTAAAACTCTGCCTTCTCATTGACGCTTGACACCTACCTCTCCCGAGAACTGTTGCATCAAGAAAAGAGTTTCTGAAGGTTGAGTTCCCAAGGTTCTACAGCATCCACTTGCTCCTGACTCAGGGCTCACCTCCCTGTGTCTGCTCCAGTGAGGCGCTGAGCCAGCAGCCCAGTTGCTCAATATGTACACTTGCTATTCTGCTTCTCCCTGGAAACAGCAATATGCATGGCACCCTCAGAACTCGTGTTAGAAAGCACAAATAATAAATTATTAGGGGAACAAAGGTAGAGCTCATGGAGAAACGATCGCTCTGTGGGTAAATAGAACCCCACTGTGTATTAAACAAAAAGTAAACCCCATTTTCTTTTGGATAGTTAAGTTGCCATCAATTCAAACAGAGAACAAGGCCCTGGACATAGTTAATAGTCCGCAGGCTGGCCAGCCCCGGCTTTGAAAACATTTCAGCTTTCCTGAAGTGCTGCTTGTACCCAATTATAACTCACTACTCACCATCTTCATAATTTAAATCTGTCCGCCCCTCAGGGGGGAAAAATTTTTTGCTAATCAAAGCCGTGAATGCACCTTTTTCCTTTTGACAGCATTCAATTAAAGCTAAATGGTCGGTTTTGAATGAGTTACTGTGGAGAATAAAGGCATTAATGAGGTAATTTCATTATGGAGACTCGTCCAGGCCTATGTGAAAACGAGGGAACTAAATGGAGGGGAAAGATGCTGAGGGAATTAGGGTTTCTTCCACCCTAATTAATGTTTGGGGGCATTTAGTACAGGCACCAAATTAACTGCTCCAAAGAACTCTCATTGAAAAAAAAAAATACATTGTTACTCTCTCCTGTAATTAGAAGACAGTACAAGGAGAACCCTCTGGGAGTATAAAGCTGGCCTTTAACTTGTTCTGAGGGCCACCGAAAACACACTATTAGGGATCTGGAATTTAAGGAAGCAGGCGTACAATATGGGATTGTTTAGGTCCTTGGACTCTCTGAGAAGTAAACAGGTAGCCTCTGAATGAGGAATTATGAGACTCCTGGGGGGCCTGTCTTCCCAGCCAAACAGTCTTAAATGCATCCAAAAGGAAGAAAGAAAGGTGAATAGGCCCAGTGTGGGTCTCCGGGAGAATTCTCAATGCCTGTCTTAAGTGATTACATGATGTTGCGCCCGCCCCTCTCACCGAGTTATCTTTACACGGCTTTTGTCTGTTCTAATTGGAGCTGATGAGGCGCTAATTGGAGGCCTTTTTAAAAAGCCCACGACTTTAATCATTAGAAAAGCGAGGGAATCTGACGGAGTGAAGTTAATGAGACGGAGAGAAGAGAGAAACCGAATGTAGCTCAACAAAAATAAAACTGGTTTTTGCGAGCGAGCACGCAGGGGGATGTTTGATGGAAACGGGAAAGGAGTCTCGGGCATTTACAAAACTTTCCCAGGATGTCTTCACAGAGCAGAAGAAGATGCATCTTGTTAGTTCTCCAGTTTCTGCCTTTTAGTTTCTCCCATCTTGGGCCTGACCTCAAGCAGAACGGGCATGTCCCAACTCCCTTGTTCCCTTTCAAAACTAGGATGGGATGGAGGCAACAGGCAAGCCCCCTGCTGACCAGTGTCTTGCTTCTCAGAGAGAAAGTTTTCCCTCCCTGAGCCTTTTGGAAATGGCTTGCCATCAGCTGTGGGAAAGGTTCTTCATCAAATTTCCTCCAGACTGGAAAGCAAGAGATTCAACGAGGTAGGGACAGGAACCCAGGCTTATCTACATGACCCCGAGTTGGGTCTATTATGATTTAGGGGCGGATCTTTCTTATTTATTTGTTTATTTATTTTTTTATTTTGGTGGGTACCTTGTTATTATTGATCCTTTTTTCTTTTTCTTTTTTAACATGCTTTCCAAGTCTCAAAAAAGAAAAAAACCCATAGCAGAAAAATAAATGTTTAACATATATTGATTCAAGGTAACTTTAATTGTTGTTTGTTTTGTTTTGTCTGTACCACAGAAATCACAATGGAGTGGGAAGCAGAGAGAAACCCCATCTAGTGCCTAAGTGGGCTTCCAGAACCATCTTTTTATTTTATTTTATTTTATTTTATTTTATTTATTCTACTTATTCACTTTACATTCTGCTCACTGTCCCCCTCCCACAAAGAGCACTGAGCTTGGCCTACTCCTTTAAAGGAAAGTCAGACACCATGGGAGTTTGAGGGTTAGCCTTGAAGTCCTTGCTTCCCTCCCACGGTCTGTTTCCTGACCGCTGGCAGGATTTTATAGATGTTCGTGAAGGATTTTATAGGATTCACAAAGCATGCCTTGGCGTTAACACTTGGAGTATTTCACATTTGTGGTTAGACCCTTCTTGAAGGTTAATTTCCTGACACACCGTGACCCACTTGAGGCCAGTGACCCTGTCGTTTGCCTTCTACCCTCACCTAAATGTTTCAGTCACGTCTTTTCTTCATGCTGCCTTAATGTAAAACCCATGCTCCAGCTCATCAGTCAAACAAATGCAAAGCCAACACAACACAGGTCAGAGAGGAGCCCTGTGTCTGATATGTGCAGAAGCTCACCAGATTGATTTATCCTTGGGAAGTGTGTGAGGACCTCACTCAGATCCATGCCCGAGCTGCAGTTAGGAACCAGCAGTTCAGAGCTGACTGAGAGGAAGAGAGAAAGCTAAAGATCAGAGAGTCCCAATAGGCAAAAATAATTGGGTGCAAAACAAAAGATGAAGTGGATGTGGAAACTGTAGATCTGGAGAAGAGAACCAGGGAGGAGGTACTCAGAGTCGCCTCTGTCCAAGAGACTCAGCACAAGAACACACCTGTCAGATGCTCTGATTCCAGACCACTGTTCCTTGGACTGATGGACACAAAATCTTTCGGGTCTCGGAAAGTGGCTAAGTCTGCATCAAATTCTAGATCTTCAATCAGCAAGTTTGGCACTGTTTTTCTTTCTTTTCTTTTTTCAAGATATATTTTTGTTGTATGTGTATGAGTGTCTTGCCTTGATATATGTACATATACTTCATGCATGCCTGGTGCTCTTAAAGGCCAGAAGAGGATGTTGGATCCCCCAGTAATTTGAGTCATAAAGCACTGTGATGGTCCTGGGAATCAAATCCAGGTCCATTGCAAGAGCAGAAAGTGCTCTTAGCGCTTAGCTGAACCAGCTCTCCAGTTGTAGCACAGGTGAACTGACTCACAGGTTGAAGCGTTTACCAGGCACTTGCTTTGAAGTTGCTGAGTATATTCGATTATACCAGGGGAGGGCAGTTATATGTATGTATGTATGTACCTACACGTGTTTGTACAATGTACTGACACCTAGACCTACATGTCAGCCCTAAATCAGTGATGTGGAAGGATCTTTTATTAACACGGACAATGGTATAACTACCAAGAGAAATTGTCAATGTGTTTCTCAGTTTGAATCACTTGGTCACTCCTGTACCCATGCATTTAGCATCCAGCAGAAACCAGGATGTTCACAATAAGGAGGAAAACAGGACCTAGCCCAGCCCACTACCCTCACGGAGCCTTGTGTCCTGTGCACAAGTAAGACTTTCACACTAGACACATGGATTCCAGATGCTGTACACAGTGTCTGTGTACAATGTCAAGAGTGGCTGGTCACTGCCCTGAAGACTTCAAGTGGCACCAAGTTGGATGCCTCCAAAACCCAAGCCCTGCGGTCACACGCAGCAGAGCCTCCCTCCTCTCTAGAAGCAGCTTCTAATGAGTTAATGAGCATCCAGAGCATGGAGGGCCAGGAGCAGCAGGAGGTGAAGGGGGGGCTGGTAATCTCCACACATTAGCAGATGCTCCAGCAGGAGGCTGGGCAAGCTATTTGCCAGTTGGTTGCAGCCTCTGAAAGAGCCGAGGAAGGGTCAGTCCCTGTGGCCTCTATCAGTTCAGTGACCATATTTTCAATGATAGTCATAATAAAACCTGGGACACATAATCATCTATCAATGGGGGACTTTTTTGTAAATTAATTTGGTAAAATAACTTACGCAGACATTAAATTGAACTTAATTATACAACTGTTCAATTGGCATAGTTAAAAAATCTTCATATGAGGATAGGGGCCTAGGAGAGCCAGAACTGAATATCTCAGTATCACAGCTTGAGAAGGAGACAAAGAGTCTCAGTTTAATAGAGTCCCACGAACAATGTAGAAAGCTTCAAATACATTTGTAATTTTTCTGTTTTATTTGGTGTGTGACTGTGTGTGTGTGTGTGTGTGTGTGTGTATTATATGTGTTATATTTGTGTGTTCTTGTGCAGGTACATGTGTGCACGGCAGTGCACATGCATGTGTGTATGCATGTTTGTAGAGTCTAGAGGTTCACTTGTACTCCACCTTATTTTTCAGACAGGGTCTCTCACTGAACCTGGAGCCTGTCAATTCAGGTCGGCTGGCCACTGAGCTCCAGGGATCGCTCTACCTGTCTCCTCATTACAGTCTCTGGGGTTGTATACCACACCTAGTGTTTCTTGGGTATTAGTGATCCATACTCAGACCCTCACGTTACCAATCAAACTTTCTCACTCCTACTTTCCTTTTTATACTTTTATTTTTGATAATGGGGATCAAACCTGGGACCTTGTATGTGTTAGATAAGCTGCCTCCCAGTGAGCTCCATCCCTGCCAGTTCCTTATTAGAAAACACTATAACTCTCCTGTATCCTTCAGAGATCTTATATTATAAACCCCAACACAGGCAGTCTGCATGGGAACCGAGCTCGTGCATGAATAGAAAGCTCCCAGGAGTTGCTGAAGCACTTGACTCCTCTGTTAGAAAAGAGCACATTTATTTGCTTGCTTCTATGACACTTAGCTTGCTTCTTTCATATACGGAAATTTCCTTAAAGTTGTTGTTGACATCTTTATTGTGTTGGGGTTCATGTGATAATGTCCCAAAGCCAACCATAAATCCTGGAAGATTAGGAAGTGTCACCTAAGTTTGCCTGGGAGCTGGAGACACTCCTATCAGAAGTCTCTTGTCCCTGAATGGGAAAAGGATGCTACAGCTAAGACCCCAAGAAGGGCCTGGGCAAGATGGGCCTGCTGTTTGGCCATGATCCTTGTCACCCAGTCCTATTCTACAGGGCTGTCCCTAATTTATCAAACCTAAGCATAGAAATGGCTAGTTGACCCTGGCCTTTGGATCTTCAGTCTCAAGACTCCTGTGATATGTAAAACAATGATCAAATACATCTGTAGTGTTTTCCTCCTGTTGACCTAGCTACTCATGATTCTTTATGATGGACAGGAAAGGGAGCATCTCTCCCCCCCCCGCCCCCCCCCCCCCCCACTCCTCTCCAATCTCTGTCTCTCCTGGCTGCTAGGTAAAGGATAAGAGAGTTCTTGTCTACATTATTCATGGCTGTATCCCTAAGGCCCAGCACAGTCCTAGGAGTTGTTCATAAAGGGCACAATGAATGCTGAATGAATGAATGAATGAATGAGGTAATTACAGTGACGGGTTCCCTTCTCAGAATCTCAGTGTTTCAGGTATAGCCACGAGTAGCTGAGATTTAATCCAGACGTTACAAGTTATTATCAGCATTACATAGATGGAGCACCTTAGGACTCCTGGATTATTCATTCGCATGGTCATCAGATGAACCAGTGCGGACCAGCCCAGCCTCCTGATCGGATCTGTTTGTTGTCTGTGTTCCAACATTTACTTTCTGCCCTAGTGTTTTAAATCTGTTTACAAACACTCAGAGAAAGAACAAAATTGACCCCGCCTCCCCTCTGCCAGTTCGGTTTCCCTGTGTAAACACCACAGAGCCCTTGAAAGGCAGAGGCGGGGCCCACAGGCCCTCGCCCTTTCCCTGAGGAACTTGTGTCTTCTCACCCGTGTGTTTTCAATAAGCAAGAAAGTGTTTTTTTTATTTTCTACTCTGAAGTTGCTTGCTTAAATTCCTTTAAGTTATTTTATTTTACGTTTATTTACTTATCGTGTGTAAACATGTATACCACACTGTGCCTGTGGAGGTCAGAAGTCAGTTCTCTCTCCATCATGTGAGTCCCAAAAATCAGTCTCAGGTATAACAGTAAGGGTTTTCATTGCTGAGCCGTCTGGCCAGCCCCGTCATTTTAACTTTTTACCTTTGGGCCAACTACTGCATGTGTTTCTAGACTCTTTGAACCTCTGCGTCTCATTCAGTAATCTTATTGGGCGTTGACTTCCCAGAATGCCTTGAGCTTTGCCCTACCAGGCATGCGCGCTTTTACCTTTCCTACTAGCCATCCCGCAGTCCTCATTCCTGCCTTAGCTCGCTTTCTGTCACCATAACGAATGCATGAGGTAATTAACTTATCGAAAGAAAAGGCATGCTTTCTCTCACAGTTGTAGGTGTTTGGGAATGCTAACAGTTGTGCCCCTTGCTTTGGGCTTGCAGAAGTGCATCATGGTGGAAGTGCGTGGCCCAGGTCTCTATATTGGGGAAGAGAAAGGCTACGGAGATGGCTTAGCAGTTAAGAATGCTTACCTCTGGCAGAGGACTGGAGTTCTGTTCCCAGCACCAATGTCAGGAGTCCCACAACTAACTGTCTGTAACTCAAGCTCCAAAGGATCTAACGCCTTCTTTTGGCCTCAGCAGGTACTAAGAGCCGTGTGCACATACCCAAATGCATGCAGATAAATACAAATAAAATAAATCTCTCTGTAAGAGGAAGAGAGAGTAGAGTGCCCCTTCTTCTTCAAACACACGCTTTCATTAACTAAAAGACCACCCATTAGGCCCCTCCCTCAGGAGTTTCCAACACCTCCTAATGGCGAGACTAAGCATTTGACACCCGGCGCTTAGGAACACAACCCACAGAGATCCCTTTGTCGGTAACATCATTTCCTACATAAAACATCTGGCTTAGAAGCCACAAGACCCCAAACCCAGGCAAAGTGGATTATAAATGAACACCAAAAGAGAACATATGGCTAGGTGTACAGCGTGGTTTAGAAGTGTCCGGAGAAGGGGTGTGAATGAGCTCTCCTGAAGTTGCCGAGGGAGGGGTTAGGTGCAGAAGAGAAACCTTGAATAAAAGTAGAGTTAACTGTGTCAGAGGTGGGGCCAGAGGGTTTTAGGGGGGAGCAGAGAGCACTCTGAGGACACAGGGAAAGTTGTCTACTCCGAGGCTCAGGGTTTCCTTTGTTCTCTTTACCTGTGGTGGTATCTATCTCCTTGGCTCGTTCACCTGAACTCTTCTCTTCCACCTTTACCAACCTAGCCTGAAAGTCTCATACCACTTAATCTTAAACGTCAGACCATCTTGGGCTAATGAAGACTCAGATGGACAATACGCCTTCTGTCTTCTTCTCCCAAGTCCCTTGGGCCACCTCTTCTCAGGTAGTAAACAGGGTGTTCCTCAGAGGAAACCAGGTTGTGGGTGAGTAGGTCAGAGAGTGTGCTGGAAAAAAAACAAAAACAAAACAAACAAAAAGCAAAACAAAAACAACAACAAAATAGATTTAACAAGACACTAGGCAAAATTCATAAAGCTTGCCCTGGCTTGAGCTCACTGCAGACTGGGAGGAGCTGTGTAAGTAAGCCTGGCCTGACAGCCCAGTGATAATTATCTCCATTCCTTAAATGTTTTTTCTCTGCTGGCTTTTTGGGGGCATTTATTCTCTAACGCTGAATTACTCAATAGCCGTATAATTGTTATGTCCATTTCCTTGGCTCCGATGGGTGGGGGAGCCAGTTATCCTTCCCAGTTCATTAGCCGGGACTGGCCTTTGCATTAGCTGCCCCACCATTGGGGGGTTGCCTTGGAGACAAAGCTTCCTGTGGGTAATCCCAAGATTATCCAGCTCTTTGTCCTGCATGTGACCCATAATTACTTGCTAAATTAGAATGGTTTTCTGGAAATCACAGGCGGAGGTTAATATGTTCTTCCAGAACTGGTCAAGCTAAGATGACACTGGATTCAGAGGGAATTCAAGTCACATGATCCCTGAAGGCGTCTCTTTGAGTAAGAAGATGAACTCTCCCACTAGGAAGCACTGCGCCCCATAAAGGCCCTGTCACTCACACAATCTCTGCCTGCTTTTCGGGTTGTGGTTTAATCTCATGACAATTCCCTATGTCAATATTGAGTAGACTCATTCTGCAACAAGAGTCTGCATCTATTTGTCTTTGATAGCTGCTTTACACTTCAGTACATACCACGCTGGTAGTTAGCTCTCTGGTAACTGCCAGTGTTCCTCTGCATTAACACAGTTGTAATTAATGTACCAATTTAGGACAAGCAGGGAAGTAATAGGAAAGACAGAAGGAGAACGTGTTAGGCAAACACGTTTGGACACTAACGTGTCTTCCCTAAGATTTTATAGTGAAAGGGGAGTGTATTTCTAGAACGCTCCTAATGAGATGCCTCTCCACTTCTTTGTAAATAAATCCCATATCAGTGAATGCAAATATAGAATGGGAACCATCACGAGCATATGTGTAACATTCTTAGATGTTTATTCATTGAAACCTTAAGTGAAGCTACAGAGGAGATTTCTAGAAGGAAGCAGAATAAAACACTATCTTAAAACTTTAAATGAGGAGTTTTCACCGCTAGAATCTAAAACCTGAAATAGTACAGTGCCTGAAAATCTCATAGAAAGGCACCCACCTAAAAGGCATTTAAGAAACCCAACTGAATCATATTCAAATAAATATCGTTGGTGATTTGACTATGCGGATTTCTGTTGATGGATTCCATGCCACATTCTGTGCTGTTGTGATTGTATTTCTCAGCTAGACATCACTTTGAAAATATTTATGTATCCAGTGTACCGGGAGCATCCTGAGAGAGACCTCATTTTGTTGAGCTGTAGTAATAGTCTAAGAGATATTGGCAGATAAGTCACCTGGTCACATTTGCTCATTCTTGAGCATATGTGTTGAATATTGGGAAACTGGCTTTGACTGTGGTATACTGAGGTCAGCCATCACACTGAGTTTTAGAGGGCAGTTTAGTAAGTGGTGGAGTGGTTAGCCAGGAAAAGGGAGGTTCTCTCTGACAGTATTCTCTCTCACTACTTAGCCAAGGTGCTGCCAATCAAACCTAGGGCCTTCCGTATTCAAGGCAAGCAATGATATTAAGTGTTATGAAAATAGTTTTTTGATCAAATAATCTTAGGAAATACTGTGTTAAAGGCATTTAAAAAAAACCTGTGATCATGTGTGTTTGTATGTGTACCTACCTACAGGGACTTGTGTGTGTGTGTGTGTGTGTGTGTGTGTATGTGTGTGTGTGTGTGTGTGCCACCAGTCAAATTTTGGTGTCTTCCTCAATAACTCTTATTTTTTTATAAACTGTCTTTCATTGGCTGGAGCTTTTTAATTGGCT
This sequence comes from Arvicanthis niloticus, assembly GCF_011762505.2. NCBI lineage: Eukaryota > Metazoa > Chordata > Mammalia > Rodentia > Muridae > Arvicanthis > Arvicanthis niloticus. The sequence continues at coordinate 23,031,453 of NC_047671.1, forward strand.
AGGCAACTGGTCAGGGAAACTCCAAGGATTCTTAGTGCTGGGTTTCTAGGCATGTATCTGACCATTTCATGAATGCTGGGGACCTAAACAAAGGTCATCGTGCTTTCTCAACAGAAATCATCTCCTCAGTACCAGATTGAAGTGAATTTGTAGAAGTTTTAACTGGAATTCAGTACCAATGAGCTTCCAGATATATTTAACACTTAAGCACACACTATAAAGATCTGAGTCTCCTAAAATTATTTGCTTAAACTGAATTCTTTTCTCCCAGTATCTGCGGCACTTGCAACCAGTGAGCTTTAACTGGTCTAATTGAGAAACATAGTCCCTTTGCCTTGCTTTAATAACTAGATGCAGATACAACCAAATTCCTCCAGCAAGGTATCTTCTCCTCACAACCTACCCCAAACAGTACCATCAGTGAGGGTGCAAATATTCAAATGTCTGAGCCTATGGGGACATTTCTGATTCAAACCATCACAATCACCGAGAAGCACTGTCAGGGACACATACACACCAATGGTGCCAGGTACACTCTACCCTCTTTCTTCCATAGCTGGTGTCCATTAGAGTAGAAAGCAATGTGGTACATTTATTTACACAATGGAATATTATTCAAATGCTTTAAAAATCATGAAACTTATTGGTCATGGATAGAGATAGAAAAAAATTCATCCTGAGTAAGGTAACTCAGACTCCAAAAGACAAATATGGTAGGTATTCATTTATATGTTGATATTAGCTGTTAAGTGTTTCATAAGCAGGCTATAATACATATCTTTCTCTATTTGTTTGTTGATGGGCATCTAGGGTGTTTCCAATATCTAGCTATTTTGAATAAAGCAGCAATGAATATGGATAAGCAAGTATCTCAGTAGTAAGACATAGAATCCTTAAGGGATATGCCCAGGAGTGGTATAGCTGGATCTTGAGGTAGACCTATCTTCCTGAGCAACTACCACACTGATTTCCAAAGAGACCTTACGTACATGTTTGTACTCTCACAAGCAATGGAGGAGTGTTCCCCTTACTCCACATCCTTGCCAGTGTGAGTTGTCACTTGTTTTATTGATCATAGCCATTCTGACTAGTATAAGATGAAACCACAAAGCAGTTTTTATTTGTAGTTTCCTGATGAGAAGGATGTTGAACGTTTCTATGTTTCCCAGCCATTGAAGTCTCCTCTTTTGAAAACTCTGTTTAGCTCTGTACTCAGATTTTTAATTTTTTGTTTTTATTTTTTCAAACTGTTTTTATTTTATTGAAAATAGATTGGGGGGGGGCGAGTACAATACATTCTGATTATGGTTTCCCCTCCCCTTACTCCACCCAGTTCCTCCCTTCCTCCTCTCCCATCCAGGGCTACATCCTTTTTGTCTCTCATTAAAAAACAAAACAAAACAAAACAAAACAAAAAAAAAACAGGTATCCAAGGAATAATAATAAAATAAGTTAAGATAAATAAAAGACAAACAAATCAGAATATCACAAAGTAACCAACCAAGACAAAGGGCCAAAAGAAAAGCATAAGAAACATATACAGATGCAGATGCAGGAGACACCCCTTTACCTACTCAAGAATCTTCTCATTAAAAAATAAATGAACTGGAAGCCATAATATATACAGAAAGAATCACTAAGGTAGAAAAAATAATAATAGTTACCCCGATTTAACATCATGAAACAAAGAGCCTCCAAAGATGACACTGGCTTTGTTTTATGTTGACCTACTCTGGGCATGGGGTATACCCTTAAAAGTGTTTTGTTTCCCCACTGAGTTTCTTGGAGGAAACTAGTGTTTCTGTTTCAAGTAGCTATCAGTTGGAAATAACTTCTGGGTTAGGGATATGAGCTTTCAGCTCTAGGACCCCATCTGGTGCAGACTCCTGAATCCTCATCCTCTGAGAAGTCATATGTGCATTGATACTATTGTGTCTTGAAGACCTTGATTTCCTGGTTTCCTCCATCCCTTCTGGCTCTTCCAAGTTTTTCACCTTGTTCTGAGCCCTAAGGAGAGGATTTTGATGGAGACATCCCTTTTAGAGGTGAGTGCTCTAAGGTCTCTTACTCTGCACATTGTCTGCCTGTGGATCGCATACTTGTTCCCACCTTCTGTAAGAGGAAGCTTCTCTAATGTCATTAGGAGTCATTTTATTGCTACAGTCCTTTAGCAGAACAGTAGTATTTGGTTTGCCCCTAGGTCCGTGACTTATCTACTCACAGGTTCTTGGTCTCTCACACAGCATCAAATATGGGTTCTACCTCTCTGGATGGGTCTTAAATCAGATATTGGTTGGTTGCTCCAACAAGCCACTCTTGTATCCGTGTATCCTCCAGGCAGTTTACTCTTGTAGATTGAAAGATTTGTTGCTGCGTTGATGTCTACCTTTCTCCTTTGATAACATGCAAAGTACCTAGCAGTACCACGAATACTATTTTATAGGAGTGAAGCTTGGCCTCTTCATGTACAGTGGGATATATAGGTTTTGTCTTTAGCAGTAAAGCCTTCTGGAAACCTCATTTGCTGAGCAGAGATGCCTGTTGGATCTACCTCTCTTTCTCCCCATTTTTTAGTGATTTCATTTAAATACCTTTTATATATGTATGTATTATAGGAAGCCTCAACTCTGTTAGGTTTCCATTCAAATCCTCAAAAAGGACAGTTTTCAGCTGTCCCTTGTCATATTCCCTCTCTGGTCCACCTCCCTATTTGACCCTCCCAATCTGTTAATTGCTTCTGGTAGTCAGTCCATTTTCACTATGTTAATCCTACTAATCCATGAGGATGGGAGATCGTTCCATCTTCTGGTATCTCCTTCATATTCTTTCTTCAATATCTTAACGTTTGTATCACATAAGTCTTTGACTTGCTTGGTTAGAGTTAAACCAAGGGTTTTTGTTGTTGTTGCTGTTGTTTTGTTGTTTTGGGTTTTTTTGTTTTGTTTTTGACACTATTGTGAAAGATATTGTTTCCCTGATGTCTTTCTCAGTCCCATTGTCATTTGTCTCTCGGAAAGCTACTGATTTTTGTGAGCTAAGCTTGTACCCTGCTACTTTGTTGAAAGTATCTATCAGCTGTAGAAGCATCCTGGTAGAGATTTAGGGGTCACTTACATATATAATCACATGATCTACAAATAAAGATACTTTGTCTTCTTTCCTTCTTATTTGTATCTTTTTGATCCCCTTTAGTTGCCCTATTGCTCCAGCTCAAACTATTGTACCATATAATTACTATATCGAATAGCTGTGGAGAGGGGAGACAGCTTGTTTTGTGTCTAATTTTAGTAGAAATGCATGGAGTTTCCCTCCGTTTATGTTGATGTTGTTTGTGGTTTGCTGTAAATCACTTTTCTTATGCTGAGTTATATCTCTTGTATCCGTAGACACTCCAATACTTTAATCATGAAGAGGTATTGGATTTTGTCTAAGAACTTCTCTGCATTTAACGAGGTAATCATGTAGTTTTGGTCTTTCAGAATGTTTATACGGTGGGTCCCATTTATTGATTTACATATCATGAAACATTCTTGCATCTCTAGACTGAAGCACACTTGATTTTATTGAATGATCTTTTTGACATGGTGTTGGATTTAGTTTGCAAGTATTTTATTGTGCATTTTTGAAACTATGTTCATTAGAGAAATTGGTCTGTAATTCTTTTTTTTTTCATTGAGTCTTTATGGGATTGTTGTATAGCATTATTATAGCCTAGTAAAAATAATTAAGCTATGTTCCTTCTACTTTTGAGAAATATTGGTATTAATTCTTCTCTGAAAGTCTGGGAGAATTGTAACTTTAAGCTTTTCCTCCCATCCACTTAGTTCCCTTCAATCATGACTCTTAGACTAATTATATATTAATAAATGCATAGACCATAAGCTTTAGCTTGTTCTCTAATTTATTAGCCCTTTTATTCTAACCTGAGTTTAGCACATGTCTGGTTTCTAGCTCCTTTTCTTCTTACATCTGTCTTCTCAGCATTCCCAGGGAGAATCTCTCTCATCTCACTATTTCCCAGAATTCCCTCTCTTCATGCCAGATGTCCCACCTCCTATTTCCTGCCTCAGCTCATTGGCTATGGGCTATTTTGTTGACAGGTGATGCTTATAAGAGATTCTCTCTACAGATAATTCTGCACTGAGTTTTTCTGGACCTGAACTTGTTTGGGTTGGTAGACTTTTAATTATTGCTTCTGATTCACTGGGGGTTATAGGCCTGTTTAATATGCTTATCTGATTTTGATTTAACTTTGGTACCTGTTTTATATTAAGAAAATATTCCACTTCTTTTAGACTTTCCAATTTGGTAGAGTAGATTTTTTTTTTCAAGTATATTATAATGATTCTATAGATTTCCTTAGTGTCCGTTACTATGTCCCCCTTTATCTCTAATTTTATTAATTTGAATCTTTCTCTTTCTGTCTTTTAGTTCATTTGGCTAAGGGTTTGTCCATATTGTTGATTTTCTCAAAGAACTAACTCTTTGTTTTATTTATTCTTTATTTGTTGTTGTTGTGTTTTGGTTTGGTTTGGCTTGAGGCTTTGGGGGGGGTTGGTGGTGGTGGTGGTGATAGTGGTGGTTTTGTTTTATTTTCGTTTTGATTTGTTTTTGGTTTTGTTTTTATTAATTTTAGCCCTAATTTCAGGCCACCTACTCATTTTGGGTACGATGTCTTTCTTTTGTTCTAGAACATTCAGATATGCTGTTACATTACTAGTATGAGATTCCTCAAATTTTTAATGTAAGAACTTAGGGCTAAGAACTTGCCTCTTAGAACCACCTTTATTGTGTCTTAAAAATTTGCGTATGTTGTGTTTTCATTTTCATTTAATTCTACAAAGTTTTTTTTAATCTCTTAATTTCTATCCTGAATCATTTTCATTTATTTGTGAGTTTCTTCAGTTTCCATGAGTTCATAAATTTTCTGGTTTTTTTTCTGTTGTTATTGATATTCAGCTTTAATCTGTGTTGGTCAGATAGGATGCAGAGTGTTGTTTTAATTTTCTTGTATCTATTGAGATTCGATTTTTATCCCAGTATGTGGTAAATTTTGGAGAAAATTCTATAAACTACTGAGAAGATGGTATGTTCTTTTGTATTTGGATAAAATGTTTTTTAATATGTTAGACCTATTTGGTTTATGACTTCCTTTAGCTCGAGCATTTCTCTGTTTAGTTTTTGTTGGAGTGATCTACTGCTGAGAGTTAGGTATTGAAATTACCTACTATCAGTGCCTGAAGGTCAACAACTGATTTAAGCTATTGTAGTGTTTCTTTTATGAATTTGGGTGCCTTTGTGTTTGGCACATAGATGTTTAGAACTGAAATGATCTCTTGGTGAATTTTTCCTTTGATGAGTATGTAATATCTTTCCTTATCTCTTCTGATTAGTTTTTGTTTTAAGTCTATTTTGTCAGATATTATAATGAGCACAAAGGCTTGCATCTTAGGTCCATTTTCTTGGAATATGTTTTTTCGTCCTTTTACCCTCAGGTAATATCTTTTACCCTCAGGTAATATCTATCCTTGATGTTGAGGCATGTTTCTTAGATGAAGAAGAAGGACATTTTCACATCCATTCTGTTAGTCTGCCTCTTGTTTTATTGTGGAATCAAGACCATTGATGTTGAGAGTTATCAATGAGCAATGTCTGTAGCTTCTAGTTACTTTGTTGCTATTGTGTGGAGGTTTCCTGCCTCTTTTGATTTGCTGGTCTGGAATTATTTATTCCTTAGGGTTGTGTGTGTGTGTGTGTGTGTGTGTGTGTGTGTGTTTGCGCCCACATGCATGCAGGTAAGCATGTGTGTGATTAACCTCTTCAGTTTGAAACTTTGTTTCTATCACCTTCTATTTGACTGGATTTGTACGTTGATAATGCTTAAATTTGCTTTTTGTCATGAAATGCTTTTCTCTATCTGTCATTATTGAAAGTTTTGCTAGGTAAAGTAACCTGGCAGCCTTCTGTGGTCTCTTAAAGTTTATAGCCCAGGTTCTTCTGGCTTTTAGAGTCTCCATTGAAAAATCAATTGTTATTCTAATAGGTCTGCCTGTATAAGTTACTTGGTATTTTCCCCATGCAGCATTTAATATTTTTTATGTGTTCTATATATTTAGAGTTTTCATTATTATGTGCCTAGGGGAATTTCTTTTCTTGTCCAATCTATTTGGTGTTGTATGTACGTGTTGTACCTCAATAGGCACCCCCTTCTTTAGGTTAGAGATTTTTTTTATTATTTGTTGAAGATATTTTCTATGCCTTTAATTGTAGGCTTGGTCTTTTCAGAATGTTCCAGATCTCCTAGATGTTCTGTGCCTAGGTATTTTCAGATTTAACATTTTCTTTAACCAAGGTATTCATTTCTTTGATTTTTTTTTTTTTTTTTTTTTTTTTTTTTTTTTTTTTTATGTTTGGCAATCTCTCTTCCATCCCTTGTACTCTGTTGGTGAGACTTGCCTTTAAGGTTTCTGTTCTAGTTCCTAAATTGTTCATTTCAATTTTTACATCAGGTTGGGTTTTCTTTATTGATTCCATTTCTACTTTCGTGCCTTGAACAATTTTCTTCATTTCATTCCGCTGTTTATTTATGATTTTATAGATTTCTTTTATTGATTTACTCATTTCCTCTTAAAGGAACTCTAACATATTCATAAAGGCTATTTTGAAGTCCTTATCTGGTGCTTCAACTATACTGCATTTCTCAAAGCCTCCTGTAGTGGGGTTGCTGGGCTATCATGGAGACATATTGTCCTAGCTGTTAGTATGTTTTTATGGTAATGTTTTGGCATGTAGCCATTCTAGTTTGGGGTGACTGTAGTGTTAGGTGCTCATATCTGGTCTTGTCTTTGCTGGCTGGGTAGTCCATTTCTTGGTTTCTGCTACCTTTTCTGTTTCTTAGGAGAGGTTGGTTGCTGTCGGTTGCCAGGCAGGGAATGCTTCTGCAATCTTGCCAGGTGTGGCCACTGGGGTTTGAGGTAGAGTGTTTTTCTAAGTATTGATACTTAGTAATGAGAATGAGCTAGAAGTGGAGGGTTTCAGGTTCCAGAGGACAAGGAAAGCAGGTTATAGCACCAGCATATGCTTAGTCCTTTGGTAATGGGGTCAGAGAGGGAGAAAAGGCCACAGCAGGTGATCTGCTACAGAGCTGGGGATGAGACTGGGAGACTGGGTTTGGAGGAGAGAATGAAGATCTGATGGTCACCTAACTGCTTCATTGGAAAGCTTGATCAATGGCTTTCTGAGGAATGTCATCTGGAATTGGCAGCTAAGACAAAGGGTTGGTGTAGCTAGGAAGTGTGTGGGAGAAGAGCCAAGTAATTCACTGGAGATGGGAGAGAAAGGAAGGGGAGGCCACAGCAAGTAATCTGCTGCAGAACTGGGGATGAGATTGGAACATTGGATTTGGACTAGGACAGTGAAGGTCTGAAGATAGCCTACCAGCTTCCCTCCAATAGGAAGCAACTTATGCCTGATACTGTAAACCTATGTGTGGCTCATATGGTTATAGGCCCTATAGGAGAACATATATATGACAGTTTCCTAAGACAGTTTACTTCCTAAATAGATTCTAAATACTTAAATTTTTTTCTAAATACGTATTCATATACACACAGATAAGTGTGGCTACCCTTCAAAGATAGAAACTATCACCACAGAAATCCATAATGCCAAATAGTCCATATGGATATGTCACCAAATCCATAATGGTCAAAATGCAAATAAAACCAGACTGTGGGGTACCCAACAGTGGGATACATCTACAATGCAACCATAAGACCCAAGGCTCAGGTGATACTGCAGAAGAGATGTTGCAAAAACTGTAAGACACAGAGGACTGGGATGTCTGCTGTGAGGTAGAAGGTGGTTGCCTAAACCAGACCTGCATAATGACAGCCCCCAGGTAGCATTCTGATGCAGGTGAGGGAAACTCACATGGCCTCAAGCCTAGATGAAGAGCTACGGCTTCTGAGAAAGGGAGAATCATTCTTCTTCAGCATCGAACAGTTTGATAAGTTATCCAATCCCAAACAGTCAGCCCTAAATAAATATACATATGAGCAACACTTAGCGGAGGACTCACCAGTGTATATACATACACATACGCATATGTAGGTAAAAATAATAAAATAAAGAAGAGGTCCGTGCTTTAAGAGAAGAACATGGGTAGTGTTGGAGAGGGGAAGGATGTATATACAGTACTCATGTATAAAATTTATTTTTTTAAAAAGAGCTTAAATAAAAGAAAAGAAAGTGCCAAGAATGGCCTATGTAATGCTGAAAACTCAGCTGGAGGAGTTACAAGGCTAGATGCCACAGCCTTGTGTAACACTCTGCACTTAAGATGTAATCATTGGCGCAGTGATAAGCAAACTGACCGTGGAACCAGAGTCCAAAATACACTCATATGAGCCTGTCAGCTGGAGTGGAGAGAAACCACACTGAAGACCAGTGAGGAAAGGAAGATACATTTTTATAAATGTTACTGAGTCCATTGAATATGCATGTAGGAAATGCACATCTCCATGGGAAATCAATTTATAACAAATGCAGGTTAGAACAGTAATACTCGCAAAAGAAAATATCTTTGTGATCTCAAAATAGGCAAAGATTTCCAACAGAGCATAGAGAACTGTATTTCCACCTTAGTGGGAAACCTTATATGCGGTTATGTTCAGTGTGGTTTGATTTGTGCTCTAGAAAAAGATTTACTAGTAATGGCTTAGAGAGTCTGGAGAGAAGAAACTGGGAGGTAGAAAAAATACAAGTAATCACACAGCCCTAAGGACAGTGTGCTGCTGACAGCCCAGACAAACTAGAATTGTGTGTAAAGTGAAACAAATCATTTTGTGGTTTTTCAGGGGTTTTTTTAATCATCATAAAACAAAACTGGACAGCCATAAATATGCTAACAATACAAATGCTATGAAAATTCGAGGATCTGAGTTTAACTCCAAGAACAGACTGCACATAAATATGGAAGGAGAGAACCTACCCCATAGTTGTCCTCTGACCTCCCCATGTGTACTGTGGTACATGATAAACACACATACACACACGTCATACACACACACACAAAATAATAAAAACAAAATAAAATGCAACTCGTTCATCGACTCTGCTCATAGCATATTAGCTTGCAATAAAACTACCGAGTTCTCTTTGAATACACTGTGTCAAGGTTTCAAGTATTTGGAAAGCCTTCGAAATTCCTTTTTTGAGAAGTGAACTTGATTCAACCACCTAAAAGGTCCTAGGGCTCTTTTGAGATGCTCCCGGTGGGCTGAGACTGTTAGTATTCGTGATCATTTCTGCGAAAGTTCACAAAACAAAAGCCAGCCACTGAATTGTAGATGCCTTTATTCATTAGTTTATTATGGGCTGGCTCCACAAGGTTTTCTAAGTCACAGAAGGTAGTCCGCAACTCTGGGACTTGAAAAATTGGTAAAAATTGAAAAAGTGGTAATCACGTTCCCCCGAAAGAACTAAAGAGCTGGACACACCACACCTCTACTAGATCAAGTCTCCGTCCTTGACCCCGTGACTGCCGCTGTCCCCGTCCTGGTCCCCGCCCATGTCCCTGCCCCGACCCCAGGCTGCTGGAGTTGCGAGCTCCTAGGCCAGCTCCTCGTCCCAGTCTTGCCCCACCCCTTCTGTAGCTCCGCCCACAGATCCTCACAGTCCTAATGCCCCCCCCCCCCAGGATAGAGGCGGCCAGGGGCGGGGCTCATCGCTGGCCCGCGGGTCTCCCGGGCTCCACCAATCAGTGAGCGCCCTGTTGGCCATCCGCGGCTCCAGAGCCCCTCCCTCTCCCGCCGGCCTCTGCGTCCCAGAATCCAAGATGGCGGTATCCAGGCGGAGGGGCTCCCGGGCTGGAGCGCGGTCGTTCTTCTGCGCCCTGCTGCTATCTTTCAGCCAGTTCGTCGGGAGCGACGGCATGGGAGGCGACGCTGCGGCTCCCGGCGCCGCGGGCACCCAGGCCGAGTTGCCACACCGCCGTTTCGAGTACAAATACAGCTTTAAGGGGCCGCATCTGGTGCAGAGCGATGGGACCGTGCCCTTTTGGGCCCACGCGGGGAGTAAGCCGGGACTGGGGCGGGGAGGCGGGTTCCCTCCTTGCCTTCCGTCTCCTCGGTCTATCTCCCCAATGCCCTGCAGTGCCGAGGGTCAGCTCCAGCCTTGCATGCCACATGCACTGGGGCAGGACTCTCCAGGCAGCCCCAACTCCAGGTCCCCCCGGCCGGCAAGTTCCCCGCGTGTTCCCGAGTCTTCTCACGTAGCTTGGCCACCCACTTCCAGTCTTCCCTTCTTTCCTTTCCTTTCAGTACTTTCTGATTCAGAGGTGTTTTGTTACTTTCTGCAGTTCCTTGCACTGAAACCAGCTTCTGAGTGTCATGTTACCTTACACCCCAATGCCACGTCTCAAGGGTACACTTTCCGTAGCCATAGCAATCTGAGACCAGTTCCAACAGCCTCCTTCTGCTTGCTTGTTTTACGGAGTTAGCAGTGGTCAGGTTTGCACCTAACTTCCCGAATGCTCCAAGATAGCATAGAATGTTAGAGTGATTTTTAGGTCTTTGGATGTCGTTCTTTAAATTTTGAGATTACACCAAAGAATTGCCTCTCAGTGACAGTGTGTATAGTCTTTGATCTTTACACTGTAACTTTAATGTTAGTGTCTTTATATAGTTCATATCTTTTGTATTGATTGAACTTGGTCTAAGAATAGACTCATATCCTCTCTTTTAAGACTTAGAAAAAAATGAGATCATTTCTGCTTCAAGTTTTATTCACCCTGACACAGATGACAGAACTGTGGCAGAGCCCTGCCCTGGTGAGAAGAAAATGTATCTGCACTTTTTAGTGCTGATGTGTCACTGCTGACCAAAGACTGTCAGTGGCACTTGTTCCACAAGCTCTTCAGGGGCTGTCAGATACATCCACTAAAGCAAATAGTAAATATCTTCTGTTTTTGTGTGTAACTGAGGGTTCCTTTATAGAAGGCTTTTCTGTATCATTTGACGTTGTCCGGAGACTGAAACAAAATGCTTCATTTCTAGAAAGTAGTGGCTAAAGCACACTTCTAGGAAGGGCCATTTTCCTCAAATTAATGTGCAGTTATCGGGAGTAAATTTTATTGAACTTAATGACAGAGTCATTATGTAGTTGAAGCAGAGTGTAATTATGCTGTTAACTTGGTTGGTTTATTCTAAGCCTTCTGGGCTTAGAATGCTATCAAGACAGCATTGCTCTGAATACACAAAGATGATGAACAAGATAACAAATGCCGGTTTTCAGATCTTCTCTTTCTGTTTTTCTTTTGGAAATGATGGGGAATGTGTTGGCAGCGCTTCTTCACTTGTGCACCTGTCCATCACCTGTCTGCTCTTCTCTCTTTTCCACTCAACACGTCAGCAAGTTCAGGATGTTAATCAGCTCCTGACATTAGTTATCTTCGATCTCTTTTTTTAGAGCCACAAGCAACAAATAAATCTAGACTATTTTGAAAGAGGTCAGAATAAAAGGCTAGAGTTGCAGCTCGGTTGGTAGGGGGCTTGCCCAGCATGCACCAAGCCCTGGGTTCAATCCCTAGCACCAGGTGTAGTAGTTCACATTTGTAATCCCAATACTGATTTCACTGGGAGGTAAAGGCAAGAAGATCAGAAGTTCAAGGTCATCCTTGGCTGAATTTAACTTCAGTCTGAGCTAAAGATGGGCATAGGGGTTTGTGTCTAATGTACTCTCATGCAAGTGTGTGGTTAGACTCAACTGGGATGAATGGCATTGGAATCACTTGCTTTCGTGGTTACTGTAATCTTTAATCTTACAGTTCTATTAATGCTGTTGTTCATTTTCCTCCTTTCTCATTTATTCTTGCAACCCATCATTTGAAACAAAAAACAGAGACACTTAGGATCTAGTTTAAACACAATCCATTAATTAGGATCACATAGATGTCTTTTGTAAATCTTACGTCCCTTTGAACTGTCAGCACACAGCCTTGAGCTCAGAAGGGCAAAAAAAAAAAAAAAAAAGATAATATTCTGTAGCTGTTTGTGACTGTCAAAGCTCTCACCTTCATTCTCTTGTCTTGAGCTGTCATAGGCAGCCAGGTGATATCTACCATATAGATGGAACAGGTGACTGTACAGACAGATGAAGGTTCTTGGACAGTAGGCTCAGATCTTCCAGTTCTGTGTCTGGGGCTTTTCCCCTAGTGATCTCCCTCCAACCTTTGAATGTTTGAACCAGCAAGTACACTAAAGTACTCAGCTTTCTTTTCTACATATGAAGTGTTTCCTTTCCTAGCCTGAGTGCCAGAATGGTTACACTCTAAAAGAGTACGTTCTCATTGTTCAAAATTAGGCCTTTTAGATGTCTTAATAATTAGTCAATGGTAGGAAGATGGAAGGATTTATAAGTGGACCTTGTTTTATTGTGTCCCAACTTATCACATTTTGCAGAGACTGTGTTTGAGGTTGAGGTATTTTTAACAGACTGAAAGTTTGTTCAAAAGTCCATGGTGCTTGTCCACTCTGCCAGATGATCTGTAGCAGTTTCAGTCAGTGGTATTGTTGGTTTTGGTTTCTGTCTCTACGATCCTGGGAGTCAAACGCAGGGCCTGTGAGTGATAAGACAAGTGCTCTTCTGCTGACCCACGTGCCGATTCCTGAATATGTTTTGAAATTAAAGCCTACTCATTGCTATTTCAGATATGATAATGTTATACACTCAGTAGGTAGTGTATAAATGTAACTTTTAGATACATGGAAAGCAATGTAAAAAAAAGGGTGCTTTGCTTTACTGTGCCAGTTTGAAACTGAACCAGCATTACCCTCCCCCTGTGCTATGCCTATATAAGCATTTATACTCAATGACCTGCCTAAGGTCCAACAGTCATATGTGGCTGAACTGGGACCTGAGCCATCTACTCTTGAGTGTCACTTGTTTTCTCTGAGAGTCCACTGTAGTTAAAGAACTGCGTATTAAATTAAAATTTAGCTGGCCTTATTCCTGGGAAAATGTTTATATGCAGGATATTTTGCATGTGATTTTGGAATGTTTAAAGAAATCGTCAGGCCTGGCCCTTTCATTTCACACATGAACATTTGATGAACCCGTGGAGTAAGGACATAATTTGATCAAAGTCACAGCTGAACGAGGAACAGCTGAACCTGATTCCTTGTGATGGGTTCTTGTCATAATGGTTCTTCTAACATTCGTAACTGGTAAAATGCATTGTAGACTTTTAATATTGGGCAGATTTTGGATGTAATTTTATTAAAAAGAGATGAAAATCAAATGAAGTTTGCCTTTCTAATTGAATATTTATACAATATAATCTGATTCCCATTTCCCCCCCCCGTCTCCCTCCAGATCCTCCCCATCTCCTCATCCATCCAAATTTATGCTTTTTCTCTCTTTAGAAAACAAACTTCTGTCTCTTCCGAAAACAAACAGGCAAAACAAACAAATAAGTTTTTTAAAAACACAGAAAAAATACCACAAGAAACAGACATACGCACAGAAAAAAAACAAAACAAAAACGTAAGAACACAAAATCAGAAACCACAGTATAAAAGCAAAAGTTTTAAGTCCTTATCTCTGTCCTTGGCATTTAGTATGTGGGTGTAGGCTTTCAGATGTATTTCTCTTTTCAAAGTCATAGCTGTCAGCATGAGAAGCTATTTCTAACAAAATGGATGTACAATATGAAGGTAAAATTTGATCCTTAAAGCTGTGTAGCTGCTCAGAGGTAATCTGTGGAGTTGTGCATACTTACAACTTAAAGCTTTTCTTTTCTGATTCCTACCACAGATGCTATCCCAAGTGCAGACCAGATTCGAATAGCGCCGTCATTAAAAAGCCAACGAGGTTCCGTGTGGACCAAAGCTAAAGCAGCCTTTGAGAACTGGGAAGTGGAAGTGACATTCCGAGTGACCGGACGAGGTCGAATTGGAGCTGATGGCTTAGTATGGTCATTTTTGTCACTCGAGTGAGCATAGCTGCCAAGCGCCATTGGCTCCTAACTGGTGTCCCTCTTACGTTTTCTCAGGCAATTTGGTATACAGAAAATCAAGGCTTGGATGGCCCTGTGTTTGGATCAGCTGATACATGGAATGGTGTTGGAATATTTTTTGATTCTTTTGACAATGATGGAAAGGTATACTTATTGTTAAAACCATTAGCCATTTTCCATGTTAATGTATTTCCAGCACAGTTAGGCTGTGAAAAGGTGTCTTACTTGACACCTTAAATTTAATAGTAAAGAACTTGGCTGATGGTCTGAGCATGGTAATTAGTCTTGGTAACAGAGACTAATTATTAGGAGCTTTGTAGGCACGACTAATTTACACTAATTTACAGCCATGGTGGAGACCTAGCTCTTGAGAACCTATCAGTGATTCACACCCTGCATACGTATGCTTAGTAAATGTGAAAAGTCAGCATGAGTCTTTAGATGGGGGGTGGGGGTGGGGGTTGGGCGACACCAGTAGCATTTAGGAAGCTGTGGCAGCGCTCACATGCTTGGCTGCAGCCAGCTCTCACACTTGGATCCGCTCCTATGTCAATTACTTTTTGATCGGGTCAGTTTTCCTGATATTGTTTTAAAAACAGTTAAAGCAAACATACTTAGATGCTGAAAATACTAACTCGTGGCTTGAAAGCTTTAAGATTGATGTTCTTCCTGTTATCTGGCTGTTTACTGATCTTCAGAGCTACTGTTACACATTAAGAACTTTTAATAGCCCCTTGAAAGCTTAGGCCATACTACTGTAAACATTTCAGAGCCCTAGAATCTTAGCAGTCTGAGATCTCATAGCAAATGAAGAATGATGAAGTTTTCGATGAAAGATATTAAAATATACATATTCTCTTTATTTCTAGAAAAATAATCCTGCTATAGTAGTTATAGGCAACAACGGACAAATCAATTATGACCATCAAAAGTAAGTGTGATTTCTGCATTGTTTCTTATTTCAACTTCTTTTTGGAAACCTTATGAAATACATTGCTTCAAATCTCAACACTCTTCAAACAAAATCAGATTATCCCTTCTTTAGCTGTTGTATTGCCACTAGGTGAAAAAGCATACATTTTCTTTTTGTTTTGGAGTTCTTTCTGTGAGCCACACTTTCCGTGTTTATTGAAACATATCTTTCAAAAATAAATTAGCTTTCACCAAATTGACGAGTACCCAGTCTGAGCCACCATTTTTCAATGTCAGTGTCACTTTAAGACAGTCAGTGAGGTACGGAGTCTCTAGGCAGTGAGTGTAAGCACATTGCTTCTCTGTGCCTGGCTTTGCTCTTTCCTATCTTGGAGACTACAATGCTGGCAGTTTTTAATAAACCCCGAGGAGTGGTTTAAAATAGAAATGCCGAGGCCAGTTCTTCAGATTCTGCTTCAGCTGGCTTGGAAGGAGTTTATGTATCTCTAAAAACTCCTCGAGGGCCTGGGATATAGCCGAGCTCCCCAGGTGACTTGTATGCCATCTTGGTCACATATGTAATAGTGTATCCCCCTCCCTTCAGTGCGTGTCATAAGCTTTGTTGTAACTTGGTCTTTTTGAATCTACAGTGACGGTGCCACTCAAGCTTTAGCAAGCTGTCAGAGGGACTTCCGTAACAAACCCTATCCTGTCCGCGCAAAGATTACCTATTACCAGAAAACACTGACAGTAAGTGACAGTGATCAAATAAGTAGTGCTCTAATACTGCTTTTGTTTGTTTGTTTTAATTCTTGACAGAAGGTAATGTACTTAAATGTGGATTTCCACGCATTTGTATGTATTGCCCTAAGACAGCGGTTCTCAACCTTCTTTAATGTTTTAACCCTTTAGTACAGTTCCCTATGTTGTGGTGACCCCAACGAATAAAATTATTTTCTTGCTCCTTCAATTTCTCCATGTTGGTAATGGTAATTGTGCTACTGTTAGGAATCTTAATGTGAATACCTGATATGCAGGACATCTGACATGTGACCCTGCTAAAGGGTCCTTTGACTGCCAAAGGTGGTCGTGATGAGAACCACTTCTCTAAGACACCAGAAGTAAGTGTATCTGGTATATGTGATCTTCTGTGGTGCAACTTTGTCAGTTAGTTTCTGATTGGTTAGAGAAGGCTTAAGCACCCAGCTTGAAGATATATAGAATAGAAACATAAATAAGATAGGCCATTGTTCCTGAATAGCTTGTAGACCGTAGAGGGAACACAGCCACCAGACAAGGCACAGCAGGAAGGAATTGTCAGCTTGGAACCTGGACCCTGAGAGATGACCCTGGGAAGGTCTGGAAGGGGTTCTTAGTTGAGATGCAACTCAAAGCGGGAGTAGGAAATTCGTATGTGTTCCAGGCACAGAAAGCAGACAGGGCCTTCAAGAAGCTGAACATTTGTGAAAGCCAAGTAGTTCACTGTAGCGTGAAGATAAAGGGCATTTCTGAAGTTGAGTGGAAAGGCCAGCAGGAACCATTCCTATGAGTAACTTCTAAAAGAGTTGGCATTCTCAGCCAAAGTGAAATGATAGCATTTACAATTTGAACAAGTGACTTGTTAAGTTTCACAATAATGTGATATGAACAAAAGCTGAGAGGATTTGGGCTTTTTGGCCCTGGAAGTTCCATGCCTGGTGCTTTGTGCTTTAAATGCAGCTTTCAGACAGTTCTGTGAGATTCATCTCTCCATTTGCAACATGGGAAATTGAATGTGGGAAATCTTAAGTAACTTGGACAGAACTGTAATTTGAATCCGGATATCTGCAGGACTCCATTTACTGCTGACTTGAGGTGATAGATGCCAAAGGTATAGGAGACATGAGCAGCGTTGTCTCAGTTGCTCACCTTGGATAGTCTAGATGAATTGTATTTCTACTGGGTGACATATTCAGAGTGATCGTGGCTGCTAAGGCTTTGTAAGACGAGAACCTACTTTACTGTAGGTAAACAGTAGTGAGTTTACTTTAAATTACCTGTTAGGGGACTGGGGAGATGGCTCAGCCGATAGAGAACTCACCATGCAGGCTTAAGAGCTAGAGCTCAGAATCCCAGAACCTATGAAAAGCTGAGAAATGTGGCCACTTAGAATCCCAACACTCAAGAGACAGGGCAAGGTGGCTGGCTGAGCTCAGGGATCAGATGAGGGACCCTGCCTCAGTACAAAAGATGTGAAGTGACTGAGGAAGCTACCCAGTGTGGACTTCAGGCACCATGTACTCACACACATGTAAGCATGCACACATGCGCGCATACACACACACAGTGTCTATACACACAGTGTCCATACACAGACACACAGTGTCCACACACACACACACACACACACAGTGTCTGTACACACATGCACGCACACACTCAGTGTCTATACACACATGCACGCGCGCACACACACACACACTGTCCATACACAAAGAGAGTCACGACAGCAGAAGGAGACAGTAGTGGTTAAGTGGGTTTTACTAATCACAGAATGCGGAAATGTACTTTTAAATGTCTATTGTAAGAATATACAACTTCAGTATGTGTTCCTAGGTCATGATCAATAATGGCTTTACACCAGATAAAAATGATTATGAATTCTGTGCCAAAGTGGACAATATGGTTATCCCCACACAAGGGCATTTTGGGATATCTGCTGCAACAGGAGGTCTTGCAGGTAAATCTTGCCATCTTTTCATATTGAAAGCTTGTGAATGAATCTACTGGTAATAGTATGGTTAGGCAATGTAGACTGTTTCACTCTTGAAAGTCTTTGAAGCCTTCCCATCGTCCGTTCTACAGTCTCGGCAGTTGGAGCTGCAGGAATGCATGCCAGTCACACCATTCATTAGGTGCATTTTGTAGTGAGTATGTAAAGTTGAGGATATAAGAAGTTAATTCCCAAATGTTACAGGACACTTGAAAGTTGCTGTATCATATAGAAATGAATTTGGAAACCCAAGGAAGTATTATTTGGGAATAAACTTTAGATGAAAATAATTACTATTGTCCACATACGTTAATAAATGAAGTTCCTCCACACTAATACTGCCTTTATTCATACGGCACATTACCGTTTTAAATACTGCCAAAACTATAGATTGTTCTATACAACCAAGCAAAGAGGAAGATGTATAAACATGTTTTTCCAGCTGTTTGCCAAGTCCAGATGAAGGCTGTTTCTCAGGGTCACACAGCCACCCCAGAAAGTCCAGGTCTGGATTTGTGATCCTGACTGCTGAGCACATGGCCTCTCCTGAGGTCACTCAGTCCGTAGTGCATCGTGTCTGCTTCCCTAGCCACCTCTCTGGATCTCCCCAAGAGAGGCAGACATAGAAAGATGCTGCACACTTGAAATAATCCACTCTGTACCATGGAAGGGGGCAACCAGGATGGGTGGCACAGCTGCTCACTGCCTTGAGGTCCAGTCTCCTCAGTTCCTGCCGTTAGCTGAAACAACTTGATACAGATTTGACTTACATGATTTAGGGAAAATAAAAGTATTATTGTTGTTCAGTTGAGAAAAGCAAGCGTGAAAGGCCAGAGCTGGTACTTGCCAAAGGAAAGGTTTTGGAAATAGGTGGACAGGGGGGTTGAGTAATTTGAACACATTATCCATTCAGGAGACTGGGAAAGCGTAGGAAGAGCCTTTAGACCCTTACCGTTCTCTCTAGCTGAACCCTTCTGCTGTGCTGTCTTAGGGTTAGATGTTTGGAGTAGTTCTGATATCAGTCTTTCCTAAGTAATAAGTATAAATACCTGTCACGTCAGTTCTCAACTGTGAAACAATTGGTCACAACACTTGCTGAAGCAGTTTTTAAATTTATAGATGACCACGACGTTCTTTCTTTCCTGACTTTCCAACTAACTGAGCCTGGAAAAGAGCCAGTGAGTATACACTTTTTTCCAAACAGTTAATTTTTAGTTCTCAGTGGTGTTACTCCAGCTGTAGATTCTGAGAAGGCTGACCTCAGTCTGGGTCTTGTTTTGGTTTACTGCCATTTGGTCTTACTTTCTCCTTGGCAAAACCGGTGTCTGTTTAGTGGCCATCTCTTGGTGCTATAGTGCTAAGTGAGACAGATGTTTACAGTAAATGCTCATTAAATGGTAACTATGATGTTGGGTGTTATTAAAACCAAGAGCGAACTGTCTACAGTGTAAGTAGGAGATGATCTTGAAGCTAGTGAGGACTAGTGAGTGTGAGCACAGGCATCAAGCTGTCTCACCGATTCCCTTACTTGTGACCTGTTCTTTCTCTGAAAAAGCCTACGCCAGAAAAAGACATTTCAGAAAAAGAAAAGGAAAAGTATCAAGAGGAGTTTGAGCACTTCCAGCAAGAATTAGACAAGAAGAAAGAAGAATTCCAGAAGGGCCAACCTGACCTACAGGGGCAGCCAGGTACGACGTAGCTGGGGTTGTTGCTCTCTGGAGGACACTGGGGTCTGCATGCCGCCCTCACCTCTGCTCTCAGACCAGCACACTCAGTAATGGAGGGGAGCATTGGACAAGCAAAGCTTGGGTTATTCAGGGTTTAGAGTGTGGCTTGTGAGGTAGGAATGAAGAACACAGCAGAGGTGTAGGTGAACAGGAGCCACTGTGTTGGAGTTTGGTGAGGATGGCATTGCCAGATTCAGCACTGTGTTCTCTAAACTAAACAAATGAACAGCCATGGACAGCACTGCCCTCATGGATAAGTGCTACATAAAAGCATCTAAGACCATTGCCTCCTTTCAGTGTTACATACTTTTATCACAGTTTTGGTAGATTTATGGATATGTTGGAATTACTGGAATTTTCTTGCCCCATCACCCTGTGTTATCTTCCTTTCCCTCTGAACCCCATCTCTTTTACTAGTCCATTAGCGGCCATACCATAGAAGAAAGGGACGCCCTTTCCCCAGCACCGAGTCAGGCTTCTCAGGAGTGAGCAGGGCCTCCTGGGACTCTGTGCTGCATGATGAAATGCTGAAAGGCCAGTGTTGTACAGCTCTGTGTAGTCATGCTTGCAGTAGCTGTGTTAGGAATGGATGGCAGTAGTTCATGGCACTGCTTCCCATATTACTGCTCCTGCAGTATTTCTGTCCCCTCTACATGTCCTTGGACCTTGGGGTCAGTGATGTAAATGTCGTGTTTAGGACTGTCAGAACTATTATGAGCTTAAAGCGAAGTGGTACCTGCTTCTTTCCCCTTACTATGGAGAATCATGGACTTTAATGGTGGGAAAAGTTAAAATGCTACTTAAAGCCCAAGAAATTGAGTCCTTATCTGTTGTTACATTGTCAGTGCTTAGAATATGCTGGTTTTTTATATCTGGTTTGCTCCCTATCAGCTCAAATGATAGAGACTGTACTTGGTGAAGCCTGTGTCTAGCATTTGAACACTGTAAACTACAGTTCTCACAGTGATTGGTGGTATGATAAACATTGTGTAATTTGTGCCTGTACCTTGCAGCTGCTTGTGGAAGGTGTACAGAGAACACACTTGGTTGTTGGCAGTTGTGTGTACCTTAAGCATCACCACATCAGAATATTTTTTCCACTCCAGAAAGTTCTCTGGCGCCATAAGTGTACTCTCTACATAGCCTATCACTGTTTTAATTTCTGTTACCTTCATAGTAGTTCTCCCTAGTAAAATTATATAGTATGTATAAAACAAAAAAAAAATATTTTAAGTAAAAAAATTCAGATAAGTTTATACCCCTGTGTTGGTCATGTTCTGGTTTGGGTATTTGTCAACACTTGGCATGTTACAGTATTTCAAAGTCACAGATGTATAGAGAATTGTAATTGTGGTCACTTTTTAGCGGATGACATCTTCGAGAGCATAGGTGACCGGGAGCTGAGGCAGGTGTTTGAAGGACAGAATCGGATTCATCTGGAGATCAAGCAGCTTAACCGGCAGCTGGATATGATTCTTGATGAACAGAGGAGATATGTGTCTTCCCTGACAGAGGAGATTTCCAGGAGAGGAGCAGGGACCCCAGGACAGCCCGGGCAGGTAAGCTCATACACAGTTGTTCCAGCCAGAGGAGAGTCAGACAGCACTGGGCTCTGTGTGACCAGTGGATGCTAAGCTACTTGCTTGTCCTATTTCCCTCCAGGTCTCTCAACAGGAACTGGATACAGTCGTGAAGACCCAGCAAGAGATTTTGAGACAAGTGAATGAAGTGAAGTAAGTATCCACCAGTCATGTTTCAGTGTTCTGTGCCCTCGTCCTAATGAAACAGGGTGTGCCTGCTCTTCCGTCAGGTGCCCTTCAGCCGGGTAAGCTGCACATCCTAGGGTCATAGGAGTAAACATATGCAAACTGCCAAACGTCTACATTTTAAAAAGCATCATAAGCTCAAAAAAAGAAAAAAAAATGCTTTTGCCAAGAGGTTTACTGGAGTGATTGAGACCAGGTGAGTGCCTCTCTGGGAATTATGGGAAGAAAGTGGAATGCCTTGTCACAACTCCATGAGAAACCCTGGGGGCAGGAAGACATTTGCTGTGGCTGGATTGGAAACCAGGCAAGCTTCCTCAGGGCCTTCTTTTTGATTCTATCTTCTGACCTAAGACAGATAGGCCAGAGGTTTTCGATAGGAAGGAGATAGCAGTCTTTGGATGGTTGAGTGGTAAATTTCTAATAAGGATGGCTGACATCCAGCCAACATCCCCAGTGTCTGTGACAGAGAGAGCAAGCCTTGTGTGTTTTCATAAGCTAATGCTTTAGCAAGTCTACCCAGAACAACCCTTGACCTTGAGAATGTCAAGGTGAGTGTTTTAAGGTCTGAACAAGTGTCCAGGACCAGCTTAAACAGAGCAGGAAGCTGAAAAGACTCAGCTGACAACTGGAGATTTGTATTCTGTTCCTTGTATTTAAGAAACTTTTTCTGTTGTTAATTCACAACTCCCAAGTGAATACTTGCCCTATTTGAATCAAATGAATAGATTTTTTTTTTAAAAGAAGTTGACAGGGTTGTATAATAGTATTTTTTATTTTGATACAATATTTTAAAAGATTTATTTATGTATATGGATGGTTTTGGCTAATATGTATGTCTGTATCATGTGCATACAGTACCCTTGGAGGCCAGCAAATGGTGTAGATCTCATGGAACCGCAGTTAGAGGTGGTTGTAAGCTGGCATGTGGGTGCTAGGAATAAAACTCAGGTCCTCTGGAAAAGCAGCGAGGATTCTGCTTTCACAGGTTTTCCTAGCAACTGCCCAGCTCATAACATGTGCCATGTAACGGTTGGCAAATCATAGGCAAGTGAATGAGTGCCTAGGAATCTATTCAAAGGCGAGTCTTTGTGTACTAAAAATGTATATCATAAGCAGGTTTGTGCTTCTGAGATGTAATAATGTTAAGTGTGCGCTTATGAGAAAGTTACACTATCCAGGTTAGTCTTATACATGTTTTAGATATATTAAGTTGTAATCCTTAATTGATGTTTTAAGGGGAAAACTTAGATGCCCATGCCATTAAGATAAATTGCAATTGGTTTCAGACTGAGAAAACCCCAGGTATTTTGTGGTTAGTGTTAAGTTTGCCCTGCTCATTCAAGTCAGATGGAACTTTCATATTTAACGTATTTACACACACACACACAAACACGCACACACACTAACCCATGGTGACATAACTCTTGACAGTTCTCTTCATTTCTTTCATAGTTCCTGCTTTTTACACTAAAATTCACACAGAGGAAGTAAGGGTAAGAACTTGATGGATTCATCTAAATAGACCCGCTCACTATTGCTGATAGAAAGTTAGGAGCGAACCCTCCTCACTCACCGAGCCAGAGTAACCACGCACAGTAGAGTGGGAAAGTTTACTGTTGGTGTGGTTTTGGCAAGGAAGGATTGCAGGAGAGGCACATGCTGAGGAGGGGTGTCATTTGACTTGCCCTTTACTCTAGTCCACAGATAGGAGGCAGGGGCTGTGTCTAGAAGACATTCTACAGACGGGCTTACAGTTGGAGGATCATTTCAGGGAACAGAAAGGACCAAGACAGATGAAGGAATAGGAGAAAATAAAATCAGAAAGATGGCAGCAACTTAGTGTTTTATCTACCTTAGGAAGCTACCAGACTTGAGGGCGTTTGATGTTGTCAGTGGTAACACGTGATGACAGCTTTGAAAGTGCCACTAGCTAAAGCCCCATCGTTATTTCTGGTGCATTCATCCCTTTCTATAACAAATCTGTCCTATTTACTCTGTGATTGGAGTGTCTTATTGCCATGCTGTCACTCATCCACAGGGCTCAATGGCTGCTCTGCCTTAACTGTGAGCAGTGGAGTCACACCTCACACAGAGCAGTCTCCTGAAGTCAGTATGTAAAGATGCCGCCTAGTTAGGAGACTCACACTCCTTCAGAGATTAGTGCTGCTTCATCGGTTGACTTCCTGGTTGTGTTTTGGGTTTGTACCTGAGGGCCATTTGCTGGAGCACCGGGAAATAGAGGCAGAGTTCACTTGTGTCAGGAGTCCCTAAGACCAACAGATTCTCTGACTTGTCAGAGAGTTCAGAGCTGCTGTGTTCCTGGCCGTGGTTTGTTACAACAAAGAAACAATCATAAAGAAAGCTATACAGGACCCAGGAGCTCCCTCTGTCCCTCCCAGAAGCCTCCCAGCACACAGGCGTGGATTTCAAGTTTTTATTTTACCATGATTTGAAAGTGATACGTAGGTATTAAAAACTGTACTGCAGATCTGCAGATTTGGAATTTGGAATACTACTTTTCCCAGGCTGTAGTATGGCTATGGATATGATATGGCAGTGATGGCACCTAACATCAGATTCCATTCAGCCAGTCAGTCATGTGGTCAACAGTCAAAAAACTTGTGTGTTTTTTAAAGATCTGATGTGTTGAACTTAGAAAAATGTAACCGCTTGAAATGTATAACTGAAAACAAAAAACAAAACCCTTGTGATTTCAAAGGAATTTTGTGTTCTAGGAACTCCATGAGTGAAACTGTGCGGCTGGTTAGTGGCGTCCAACACCCGGGCTCAGCAGGCATCTATGAGACAACTCAGCACTTCATGGACATCAAGGAGCACCTGCACGTGGTCAAGAGAGACATCGACAGCCTCGCACAGCGCAGCATGGTACTTGCTTCCCTGGGTCATGGCCTTAAGCAAGTGCTCACGGTCATTCCTAACTACCTCAGCGTTCCGAGAGCCTTGGCTCGGGGTTTCTAGGTAAAAGTAGAAGTCTGTCTGTTCTCGTGACTGCTTGTTGAGCAAAAGCAACCAGTGAGGGCTTTTATGTGTGAGTATTTGCATTACCAGAAAATGAAAATATTTCTATTCTCATTTTAATATCCTCTATAATCCACATTTGGCAATTTATATATGAATATAAGATAGGGTTTTTTTTTTATCTTTTCATTGAAAATAGGCATTTTTTTTTTTCAGTGCAATATATACTGATTATGGTTTCCCCTCCTGCAGCTCCTCCAAGATGCTTCATTTGGTAACAAGAAATGTTCAGTTGGGGCTCTGTCTCCCCAGCTATTTGGTGATTGTATTTAGATCACCTTAGTATTAGTGAATATTTTAGGAAGTGTCTACTGTTTGGGTTTCCATGCAGCTCCTCATGTGGCCTTTAGTTTTAGCTGTCCCTCATTTTTTCTCTCTCAGCTGTTTTCTGTCTCCCTCTCCACCTGATCCTACTATTCCAGTCCCTCCCCTTACCCTTCCATAACTGTCTATTTCCTCTTCCTAATGTCCAGCCCCCTCCCCTTACTTAACTTTTTAACCTCTATGATCGTATGGATCGTAGCCTCTTCTCAGGAACGTAGCAGGCAACATGTGCATAGAAGTGGATGCACACCATATTTGTCTTTTGGCCTGGGTTGTCTCAGGATGATTTTTTTTTTTTATAACTCTATCCATTTACCTGTGAATTTTGTGATTTCATTATTTTAAATAGCTGAGTGACAACCTTATCTTGGGTCTCATTTTAGTGAAAATGCTTTGAGTTTCTTTCCATTTAAGTTGACATTGCCTGGGGCCTTGTTAGAAACTGCCTTTATGATGCTTAGATATGTCTCCTGTATCTATATACTTGAGGACTTTTACCATGAAGGGGTGTTGATTTTGTTAAAGGTCTTTCGTACCGCTTAGTGATGATCATGTTCTTGTCAATCATGTCATTTCCTTCCTGTTTGTGTTTTCACAGACTTCACTAGTGGATTTACTCATACCCTCTTTAAGAACCACACACAAATTTCTTATAGCCATTTCCAAGTTCTTTCTTGTGCTTCAGCTATATTGACTGTCTCCGGGCCTACTGTAGTAGTTTTGCCAGGCTCTGGTGGAGACATAGTGAGCTTCCTGGCTGTTACTGTCTTTATGCTGGTTTCCAGGCATCTGGGCTTGGGATGATTGTGATTCTGGGTGTTGTCCTTGTTGGGTGAGTTTTCTGGTCCTTGACTTCTGTTGCCCCCTCTGGCTCTTAGGAGTGTACGGTGGCTGTGCTTTGTCTGGTAAGATGTGCTTCTGGGTCCTTGGCAGGTGTAGTCAACTGAGTATCCTGGGTAGACTGGTTTCTGGGTGTTTTGAGTTGACTTGTAGGAGTGGGGATGAACTAGAAGAGCTGGAAGCTGAGAGGATGGACTGGAGGAAGAGCGGGAAGACTACCCTCTGTGAGTGACCTGCTTCAGTGCTAGGAGTGGAGGGTAGGAAGGAGAGTGAAGATTGCCTTCTTAGTCCCTGGTGGCTGTGCTCAGTGGGTTTCCAGGGGGAGAGAGGCTTAAGTTGTTGGTGGTGAGACAAAGGTAAGAAGGCCTTAGGAGGAAATCTGGATGGAAGGTGTTTTGATCAGACCCATTCCTGCCCTCCCCTCCTGCTGCTCCTACTTTTGCCCTCCTCCTTTCAGGTACTCAGTAAACCCACTGAGTCCACCTAGTGCTGCCTGTGTGTGCATGAGGGCCACCCACCGGAGCACTGGCAGCTCATGAGGGACAGTAGCCCCAAGGAGAAATGACTCCCTCTCCCAGTAGGCATTCAGCCTGGGTAGGATTTCATTAGCCCCTCTCCCATTGGTGCTGGGATTTTAGCTGACTTGATCTCCTGTATTCATGTGAATCTATGTTTTTTAAAAGTATATTTCTTTGGTATATTTTCACCCAACATTCTGATCTGAAAATTTCTGGCTGTTTTGTTCCTGTTTCACATCAGTTAGTTTTAGAGATTAGATAGAGTTAAATGAGACTGTGTTGAATGTTCTTCTCCTTCAGTGGCCTTGTGCACACACATGTGGTTGGTCCTAGTCAAGTTTAGAAGGAGCAGAAGACTAACTCCTTGAAATATCTTATGTTTTTATATCAGCAATAAATGACATTAACACGACTTTCTCCAGGTCATTAGTAAGGGAAAACATCTTAGTCTTCAACTTCCAATCTTGTCTTTCTTTACTACCTACAGGCCTTGAATCATTTTTGCAAACTTGCTTAATAGTTTTCTTATTGGCCTTGGTTTTTCATCCAAATCATTATATTTTAGTTCTATTTGAAGATATTTTCCCTCTTTGTTGCAGTGGCCTGCTTGGTACTATGGATGGGCATGTCCCCAAAACTCTGCCTCATAGATGCAACTAGATTGAGAACAACTATCTTGAGTCATCTTTGTCTCTGATATTTAATTAGCTCCTTAAAATATCCTATCTTATGGATCTCAGAAGATACAGTTTTCCAAAGTCAGTCAGGTTTAGTGTTGTGAGATTACAAAGCATGTGCCCGGAGACAAAATTCTGTTTAAGTAGTGTGTTGGTAAGTACCATGCAGTTTATTGTATGAACTAGAACGTTTTTGGGCATGAGGTCTTTGCTGTTAATTATTATGCCAGTACAGAAATTATGAACTGGACGTATCTGGAGCAGTGGGAGTCTGTGAGAACCCCAGTCTCTAGAACCTTGAAGGGCACTGAAGTCATTTGTAGTAAAGTTGGGCAGCAGGTGGCTCCATGTTGATGACTTGATGGTGACAAGGGGGAATGCCTTATGTCAGCTGCTCTTTGAAAGAAGAAGAATTTTTAAAAGATTACTATCTTTTAGTTAAATAGGTAGAAAATATTTAGGGGAATGGGTAAAAAAAAATACTTGTTTAATTAATGAACTCTGAGTTGTATAAAATTGACATTTATGTCTTTCCAGACCATTATTGACTAATTATAATACAAGTTCTTTGCCTTACAGCCATCTAATGAAAAACCAAAATGCCCAGATCTCCCACCATTCCCGTCATGTCTGTCTACGATCCACTTTGTGATATTTGTAGTGGTGCAGACGGTGTTGTTCATTGGCTATATCATGTACAGGTAAGTCTCTTGATAACACTTGACCCAACATGGCTTTAGATGATATGCCTTGTGGAGTTAATGGGACCTTAATGTAGCTTTCCCTAACGTAGACAGTTCACTTCAAGGCAAACTAGTCCATTGGGTGAGCATGCTTAAAGTGTGTTTGCCACACTCTGTCATTTTCTACTTCTGAGGGTGTTGCTAGTTTTAACAATCCCATTTCTTTCCCAGGTTAAGTGTATAGAGCATCTGCCAGATTTTTGAGTTTTGTTTCTTTTTTAGGACTCAGCAAGAAGCAGCTGCCAAAAAATTCTTTTGACCTTCATTTTCCTATATGTACATCATGTATGTATGTGCAAATGTTGTCTTTTTGAGGGAATTTAGTATTTAAATTGCTTCATAGTCTAAGTTATTAAATTTTGTATAAAATTTAGCTCTTTGAAAACATTCATTTTTCAGTAAAAATAAATGTTAAAGACAACCACATTTTGTTCATAGTACTACATGTCTTTAGATTTCAGTTAGTCTGTGGTGGGCAGAGTGCAGCCTGAATAGAGTAATGGCAAGTCAAGACCTGAAGACAGTCAGGGTGGCCACTGGCTGTGGGTGACAGACACCCTCTGTGTCTCTGTTATTGGAGGGTTCTTTATTTATGTAAATAAACTTGTCCTTTTCCCCCAGAATATGAGGTCTAAACAAGAGCACCCTATTCATCTAACCAAAGTCAGTTTTAGAAGTGAGAATTCCCTAATACAAGAGTGGAATTAACCATCCTTTGGCCCCAATGTAGCTCCTTCTGGGATCTGAGACTTGTCTGAGAGCTTTAACCTAGATGCAGGAATCAGAGCATTTAATGAAGTGCTTTTCCGCTGTGTTCAGTGTGTATTTCACTTTTAAAGGAAACTTTGGTGGAAAACCAATAACTACTATTTCCCCATCATTTGGTGGCAACATTCCTATGACGATGATTTTTAATGCGCATTTTTCTGGTAGTGTATTCATTCGTGATGGGCACTGTACTGGAAATCTTTGGTCCAATAATGTCAATGATATTACAGAAATAATTTTTATACTTCTAATTTGTGAAATTTATTTCTCCCATTTTGTCGAACATGTAGTTTAGCTCCAATTGCATGTTCTGCAGCTATTTTAATTTACAGGACTTACCAGTGCATTCTGGTTTACATTTAATCTATGTAACCCAAGGTTTATGACTTGCAAACTCATAAATAGAGGGGGCTGTAGTGGAAGCAGCTTTGAGCTATTAGAAAGCAAATTTGTAAAGTAAATACTTAACTGTTTGTCCTTTAAACACTAGAAATAAGGGTGTGAAACGTGCATTAGTGAATTAGCCAGGAAACATTGGGCTGGAAAGAGTTGCTGTCAGCACATAGTTAGTCGTAGGTATTTGAGAAGCCATCTGTGACATTTTAAAGTGCAGATCTCACTTTTCTTTTTACAGCTGGGCTAGACTTTCGCTGGCTTCAAGACAATTACCTCTTATTAAAGTAATGGTGTCGTTTGCTATGGGATCCAGAACAGCACTGTTTAGTACATACGCTACTAAATTGTTGTAAGCCTTTGTAAGTTTCCTCTCAAATGTCATTTGCAGATTGGTCTGACAACCAAAAATCTATATAAGACTTTATGAAGAATACTCTACATTGCGGCACTACCTAACTTGCACCACATGTGCAGTCTCTCCTTGCATTTACGCTGACATTTATCCTAGAAGTGTCCCAGTGCACTCACAGTGACTCCACAAAACTCACTGCAGCACAAAGTGCTCCTACTTTGTCCTCTGTGGAGCTAGCATTTGACACTCACGTTCTAATAGAGTGTCATCTTTCAGAACTCACATATATTTAAAAAAAAATTCTAGACAAGTGTCAGGTTGTAGACTATGAGTCTTGGGAAAGCTTCCTGAGATAAAGGCTACCAAAGCCAGTGTTACAGTCCACAGTCACGTGTGCCTGAATGCTAAAGGAACCCCAAATCTGGGCAGTGTACATTTTCAGGCGAAAGTCCAAGGGGAAGTACACTGGTCATTCCTAATGTGACTGCAGACAGTCAGTGTAGCAGGAGCAGGGATCCTTTTATGTCTAAATTGCTAAAAAAAAAAAAAAAAAAAAAAATCACTCATCAAGGTAGTTCGCATAGAATATCTGTCTTTATTTGTTTTTCTCAAAATCATTAAATCTAAATAGCTCACTTCTGAGCAAAACCCTGCTCTGTGGAAAATTATCACTGCCAGACTCCTCCATTTCTGTAGTGTCTTGTGTGATTGGAATAACTCAACTTCTCACACCAGCAAGTGTTTTACAGGTGCCTTGGATTAAAACAAAATTTATTTTAAAACTTAAGTCTTATTTATAATGCCACTTTTAAAAGCAATCTCAATTATGTAATTGCTGACAGGCTTGTTTAATACACTGCTTGTGGTAGAATTATTTAAATGCTTTTGTCATTTAAAACTTCACCGTGAAGTCACAAACAGTAACCAGTGTTTTATCATGTATGGAAGGCACATCAGTGTTTTTCAGAGTATGTCCCATGGACCAGCCATTCAGTTCATGGAATGCTGATTAAGAATACAGATTCCAAGGCCCCAGTCCAGTCCACATCACAACTCAGGTGGGCTCAGAGTGTCCATTCCATAGACACCACAGACATAGCACACTGACAGTTGAGAACCACTAGAATGGGGAGTAGGGGAAAATATTTGATGGGTGTTTATTGTGGGCTCAGAACTGAGCCATGCACATTTTCACTGTCATTGAGTCCGGCGTCTGTGCTGGTTCTTCTGTACATCTCAGTGTTCGCTCACTAACTCTCCATTCGCTAGCAACTACAAAGTCCATGTTGTTGGCTGACCTCTCGGCTCTTGAAACTTGTAGAATCATTTTTGGCTCATGGCAAAGCATAAGCATGCCCATCGTGAGGCTTGCCAGCCAAAGCCGTTGCCTTCCTGATGGTCACCGCTGGTTACCTCAGATGCTAAACATGGTGATAGCATGAGGAAAATGGGAAAGACTTGAATAAGGGTTGCTCACCTGCTGCTCTCGGAGAATCAGTCTTCATAAAGAACATCACTGTGGTTACTGACTCTGACTCTACAGTGCCCACATGTTGCTTGGAGGAAGGCAATGGACACATTAGTCATCGGGAACTTTGTAAGATTTAGGGTGATATCAGCTCTTAGAACTTTTTAAATCTCTATGTTGCCCATTTTAATATATTTCTCTTACGATGTTAAATTTTAAAAGGGTTTTCTATCCACTGTCAATTTTAATTATATAACGTTTTGTCAAGGTTTTGTTTGTTTTTGTTTTCCTTCCCTGATTGTTACTTGATGCTAGCTAGAATTCAAGAAATGTCAATGACTTTATTCAAATAAAAGAAATATTTTAGTACATTGGCTTTTTCCTCCATTGATTTGGTGTTGGGGCCTGAGTAGCTGTTTTCCAGATATGCCCTATTTTGTAGTTGTATTTTATTTACCTGCTGTCCTGTTTGCAGTTGCTCACAAAGCATTTTTAAGAGAAGAAGCTCTATTCATTCAGCTTGTAACTCCCAGTTAGTGCCCACATAGGGGAAGCCAAGGCAGCGACTTGAAGCAGCTCGTTACATCCAGTCAAGAGCAAAGAGAAGATGACTGTTGCCTGCCTACTTGTGCTCACACCTGCCCTACACTTGAAATTCAGGAAATGGTGCCACTCACAATGGATGGGCCTTCCCACCCCCATGAACACAGTGAATACAGTCTCCTATAGAATACTCGTCAGTCTAAACAACCCTCATTGAAACACTGTTCAGGTTATTTTAGATACCGTCAAGTTCAACTAAAACTGACCATAACACCTCCCCTAGGTAACCCTCCACCATCTGTGGCCTCGACTCATGGAGAGCTAAGGAGGTCGGAGGAGAGTAGAAGTAGTGATGGATAAATGTTTACCTTTGCCAGTGATGAAAAGTATGTATTAGTTAAAGCCGTGTATTTGGTGTTTTCACCCTTTAATTACCAAATGCTCAAGGCTAGGAATGTAGACCATGGATAAAACACTGGTCTAGTGTGTGTGGGACGCTTGGGTCAGTCCCCAGCTGTACACATAAACACGATCAAACACTGGCATCAGGGTTGCTGTGTTTAGCTGGAATGTTCACTCATTTCTTATTAGTAGCAACCTAATTAGTAGTCAAAAAAAAACTCATTAGTCACCAACGATGGGAGTTTATTCGAATTGTAGCACTGGAGAGAAAGGATGGAAACATTGAGCCAGTACAACCATGATACAGTACAAGCAGGATAGCTGTGCTTTCCTCGGAGAAGAGAGCGTACCACAAATGAGCCTCAAGTCCAGTCATGGGCTCTAGCATGAAAGGCCCAACTGGATTTATGCTATTTGGATGTGATATTTTTCTAAAATTCTGTCCCATTGATGGGATTATTGTTACTCTAGTAAAGACCTCAAGTCAGATGCCAAATTTTTTTTCAGCTTAGGCATTTCTAAAGGTGAGCCATTAAATCAAGATTAGACCTGATTAAAAAACAAAGCAAACAATAACAAAGCAACTTACATGGTAGCCAGGGCAACAGGTAGACTAACTTGAGATTTTTCAACTCACTCTCTTCTCTAGATCCAATCTCCCATTCTCACCCCCAGCTCTATGGCAGACACTCTGCTGCTTCCTGCCCCATCTCCGAATGGCTCACACAATCTTCCCCTCATTACTTCATCCCAGCCCCCAACATCAGCAGGTGTTCCCCTGGGAACCCTGAGACAGCCAGGGAAGCAAGTAGGCTAACTGGAGATCTTCGCCTCTCCCTGGGCTTACCAGAAAAGCAAGTAGGCCAGAAGAGCAGGCAAGTGAGCTTTAGAGCTTCACTCTCCCTCCTGTCTTCCA
Organism: Arvicanthis niloticus; assembly: GCF_011762505.2. Taxonomy (NCBI): domain Eukaryota; kingdom Metazoa; phylum Chordata; class Mammalia; order Rodentia; family Muridae; genus Arvicanthis; species Arvicanthis niloticus. The sequence goes on from NC_047671.1 coordinate 23,063,613, forward strand.
TACCAACCCCCAAGTCTTGCCCAGCTCTAGTGGACTACCTGTTGTAGCCTCTTCTCCGGCTCCACCCTTCCTCCTAGGGGACTAAGCAGAAACTGGTGGGACACCTTACTTTCTTCCCTCCAGATCACTGCCACTACCAGCCCATCCCCATACCTAAATATGGTTCCAAGAAACACAATAATGGAACAACGTTAAGTCTCAACTAGAGCATGGCAACCCTATGAAAAGAGGCTCAGATAATTCCAACGTAGATGGAGCATAAAACAGAAACCTTAAAATAACTATTATGAATATGATAGTGGTTCTTACAGAGGAAGTGAATGAAGCCCCTTTTTTAAAAAATCTATGAAAATAAAAATGGTGGGTAGAAATGAAGAAAACAGTTCAAGATCTGAAAGTAGAAATGGAATCAGAGAAAACTAAAATGGGAAACTGGAACTGAACAAAAAATCTAGGAACTGAAGCAAGAACCTCAGAGGCAAGCTTCACCAACACACAAGACAGAATCTCAGACACTGAAGACACAATAGAAGGAAGTAGATACCTCAGTCAAAGAAAACATTAAATCTAAAAAAAAGTACATGCATAATACATTCAGAAAATATTATGAGAAGACCAAACTTACAAGTAATAGGAAAAGAAACTGAGGGCAGGGTACAGAGCATATTTTCAACAAAATCATAGAAGAAAATTCCCCTAACATAAAAAAGGAATTGTGTGTCAAAAGTACAAGAAGCATACAGAATATCAAATAGACTAAAACCAGAAAAGAAATTCTCAACAGCATATAACACTAAATGTACAGAACAAAAGAAGAATATTAAAAGCTGCAAGGGTAGAAAAAAAAAGGCCAAATAACATACAAAGGCAGACCTATTAGAATAACACCTGGCTTCTCAATGGAGACTAAAAACCAGAAGGTCTGGACAGATGTTCCACAAATATTAGAGGCTATATATGCCAACACAGTCTACTATACCCAGCAAAGTTTTCTATCACAATGGATCTAGAAAAAAAGACATCCCATGATAAAACCAAATTTAAGCAATATCTATCTACAAATCCAACCCCACAGAAGGTACTAGGTGAACTTTAACCTAAAGAGATTAGCCACACCCAAGAAAATACAAGAAATATGTGATTCCAAAAAAGCAAATCAAAAGAGATACACACACACACACCATAACAAAACAACAAGAGTCAACGAACACTACTCATTCATAACTCTCAATATCAATAATCTCAGTTCCACAATAAAAAGAGAGACTAACAAAATGGTTGCAAAACCAAGATCTGTCCTTGTACTATATCCAGAAACACACCTTAACTTTAAGAATAAATATCACCTTAGGGTAAAAGGATGGAAACAATATTTCAAGCATCTCAAGAAAATGGACCTAAGAAACAAATCAATGTACCCATTTTAATACCTAACAAGATAGACTTCAAACCAACACTACTCAGAAGAGATCAGGAGGGATATTACATACCAATAGAAAAGTCTACCAAGAGGACATTGCAAATTTTATCATCTATGTACCAAATACAAGGGCACTCAAGATTGTAAAAGAAACACACTACCACACTTTAAATTATATAATTGACTCTCAAATAGGGGAGATGACTTCAATACATAAATCCACACACCTATGGACACCTGTTTTGTTTTTGGTTTGGGTTGTTTTTTTTTGTTTTTTGTTTTTTTTAATAATTAAGCCAAAAAAAATACACACTAGTAAAAGACACCATCTTCAACAAATAGTGCTGGTCAAACTAGATGGCTTCACATAGAGGAACCCAAATAGATCTATACTTACTACTTTGTCTAAATAAAAAAAAGAAAGAAACCAATCAACTCTAAATGGATCAAAGACCTCACCATCAAATCAGATATACTAAACTTGATAGAAGAGAAGTGTGGGATACCTTTGAACTCATTGGCACAGGAAAATACTTTCTGAACAAAATACCATTAGAACAGGCACTAAGAAGAACAATTAATAAATTGGACTTCATGAAACTGAAAACCTTCTGCATGGCAAAGGACATCATCATTTGGACAAAGAGGCAGCCTGCAAAATGGGAAAAGATTTTTTTCAACTACATGTACAATATACAACTAATATCTAAAATATATAAAGAAAAAACTAGAGCCTGATATGGATGTCTCCTGAGAGGCTCTGCCAGAGCCTTACCGATACAGATGTGGATGCTCGCAGCCAACCATTAGACTGAGCACAGGGACCCCAATGGAGGAGTTAGGGGAAGAACTGAAGGAGCTGAAGGGGTTTGCAACTCCATAGAAAGAACAACAATATCAACCAACCAGACCCCCCCCCCCAAAGCTCCCAGGGACTAAACCACCAACCAAAGAACACACATGGAGGAATCCTTGGCTCCAGCTGCATATGTAGCAGAGAATGGCCTTATCTGGCATCAGTGAGAGGAGAGGCCTTTGGTCCTGGGAAGGCTTGATGCCCCAGCATAGTGGAATGCTAGGGCAGTGAGGCAGGAGTAGGTGGGTGGGTGAGGGAGCACCCTCATAGAAGCAGGGGGAGGGGAAGAGGGATAGGAGGGTCTTGGAGGAGAAACTGGGAAGAAGGATAACATTTGAAATGTAAATAAATAACCAATAATTTTTTTAAGAAGACAAACAACTCAGCTAAAAATGGGGTATAGATGTAAACAGAACTCTTAAATGAGGAAACTCAAATGGCTGAGAAACCCTTAGAGAAATATTCAACATCCATAGTCACAGAAAAATGCAAATCAAAACTACTTTGAGATTTCATCTTATACTGGTCAGAATGGCCAAAATCAATAAAACAAATGACAGCTCATGTTGGCAAGGATATGGATTAAGGGGAACACTCATCCATTGCTGGTTGGAGAGCAAACTTGTACACCCACTATGGAAATCAGTGTGGTTGTTGAGAATAGATCTACCTCAAGATCCACTCTTGGGCATGCACCCAATGGATGCTTTATCCACCCAGAGCTCAGTTATGTTCACTGCTGCTCTATTTACTATAGCCAGAAACTGGAAACAACTTAAACACCCCTCAACAGATAAATAAAGAAAATGTGGTAAATTTATATGATGCAATATTTTTCAGTCATTAAAAATAATCAAATAATGAAATTCACAAGTAAATAGATGGAACTAGAAAAATAAATATTCTAAATGAGATAACCTAGACTCAGACAAAAGATGTATGTATTCACTTATATGTGGATATTAGCTGTTAAGTCACTGATAACCCAGCTACAATCCATAGCACTACAGAGGTTAGGTGAGAAGTAAGGGACTATGGTGGGCAGATAGATCTCCCCAGGAAATGGAAATAGAATAGATAGTTACAGACGTATGGAGTTGGGTACTGAAATGGAGGATCAAGAGGGGGATGAGGGAGGGAATATGGGGGAGACAGCTAAAATTAGGGGCCACTTGAGGGGTAGTATAAAAACCTACAGTAAAAGCTAGAAGTAAAAGCTTTCTAGAATATATACACATATGAAGGTGATCTAAATGAAATCACCAAATAATGGAGGATACAGAACTCCATCTGGACACCTCTTGTCACAAAAGGAAGCTTCCAGTACTGGGAATGGGCTACATCTAATTGAGTTGTTGGCCAAAGATGTCCCATGGGAATCCTCCAACAAACCAGATCGTTGGCAAGATTATAGGCTGCTCTCTGCAAACTGGTCACAAGGCCCTATTACTGAAGACCACACCTACACAACTCATTGAACAAGGAGAAGTCAAACCCACCCACCCTACATTGTAACATCTTTGGTACAGGAAGATACTCTGCACTCTAACAAAGGAGAAATGTAAACCCCAACCTAGCTACAAACCCTTTGATCTGAAATGGTGACCTTCCTTCAAGGTATCATCGTACAATGGTGGCACAAAGTGTGTCATAGTAACCAATCAACATTTGATTAGGTCCACTCCATGAGATGGAACACATCCCAGAGACTCCTTGGGAAATGAAGAACCTGAGACTAGATAGCCCAGGGACCAAATACTACTGCTCTACTAAAAGAACACAGCAATAAAATGACTCCTATGACTTTGTGCTCTACTCACACCCAAGATCAGGGGATGGCTCAGCCATCCTCAGAGAAGATTCCTCCCCCAGCTGATGGGAACAAATGCAGAGACTCATCGCCAGACAACATGCAGAAAGTGAGTGTCCTTGGAATATTCAGCCCTAAACAGGATGTCTCCATCAGACCCCTCCCTTCCCTCAAGGTTCAGGGAACCCAGAGAAAGAGCAGTTGAAGAATAACTTTTAAAATTGTATTTAAAAAAAAAACCTGGCCTTACATTTTAGCGCAAAGCTCAAATTAAAACATGCCAAAATACTCTAATGCCAAGCAATTAGAGTAAGGTCAACCACGGAACCCTGAGCAATCTCCAAGAAGTTAACCCTAAGGTAACCAAGAAGACTACAGCTATACCTGAGATCTGTGTGCCCTGGCCAGACATCCCCTTTCCAGGTAAACCATCCTTGAGGCCGCAGGTAGATTTGTGCCTATTATATCCAAAACTAAAGTAGTCGCACATTTTCCCACCAGTGCGCAGGGCGGCCTCTCCAAGAGATCTTAGGTTTATTATATCATTTGCACTGTTTTGTTTTGTTGTTCTTGTTTTTCAATCCTCCTGCCCCAACTTTGTGGGAAATTTACCTACCCTGATTTTGGAGGGAATCATCTTACCTCAAATATGAAATCTCAAGACCCATAACCCAAAATCCACTGGGTTGCCGCTATATTCGTAGGGATTGTCTATTCTAATCTCTGCAATTTAATTAATTGGTGTGTGGGGGAGGAGATATGCAGATGCATGTACCCATATGTAGAGGATATCAAGTAACTTGCACTAACACACTTCAACTTATTTCTTTGAAACAGTCGCTCATTGGATCTGGAGCTAGGATAGTGACCACCAAGTCCTAGCAACGCCCCTGTCTCTGCCCTCTCGAAGTGCTGAGGTTACAGCTACACTGACCACACCTACCTTTTTATGTGGGTTCTAGGCATTTGAACTCAGGTCCTCATGCCTGTCGATTGACTGCTCTTATCTGCTGAGCCGACTCTCCAGCCTCTCCTCTGTTTAGAGTACTTGATTTATGTCTCTGTGCCTAAGAAACTTCAGTTTATGCTGTTTCTCTACTGAATCTTTTCTTTCAAGAAAGCAGGAGGCAAGAAGATATCCCAGCACCACCCCCCATACACATGCATACCATACAGTGGAGGCAAGCTTGAATAAAGGAATGATAAAGATATCAATGTGATGGGAGGAGGCCTTGGCAATAAAGGAGAATGGTAGAGGAAGTTGGCAAACTGGCACAGCCCAAGTCATGGAAGGCCTCACAGGCCACAGTGAGGTGTGCGGACTTAACTCAAGCACAGAAAAAGGCACAGGAATGGCAGTACTTATCCATCTGAACTCATGAGTCCTGTGGGATTTATTTTCCCCTCTTGGGGAAATTCACTACACAGATTCTGCAAGTGGCAGAACATAGCTACTAGCTGTCAAATAGAAAGGATGCTGCCATTCAGTCAGAAGCAAGAAGCGAGTTGAGACATGGTTCCACTTGTTGTTGGGAGGGTTGGCTGGGGAGTGAGTCAGAAGTTCATTTCCCAAAGCAAAGCCTGGCAAGGGACATTCCATTTTCACGCTGGTCTGACTACACCTAAGAGGTTTTACAAGGATGAGAGTGAACACATGCACACTTGCGTGAGTGCTCACACCGCACCCACAGACAAGAGAAAAATGTTTAACAGGCTAATTTAGAATTGTTGCCTTCTTTATTAACTGCATTAGCTATTTTAAAATAAATCTAAGTAATTTAACTAACTATAACAAAATGGGTTTTTAAGCTTTATTATTTGCTGTTTCATTATTTTGCTAAGGGATAGTACTTACTCTGAGATTCAGGCCCATCAGATCCAGGCTGGCTGTTTACGTAGCTTTCAGGGGTTTACTTTCCGATCACACTTTTTACAGAGGACAGAACGTCAGCAGGCTGTCCTTTGCTGTGGAAGACAAAGGTGTTTTGGATGTGCGGTATTTTCTAAGAGAGAATTTTTATGCACTAAACTATAGGGAGGAAAGGGAACACAGGATCAAAAAGTTAAGACTTAGAATTTACAGTCTAAAAAGCTCTGTGAGACCCCCTTGAGGAAATGAGGTCTAGCTCACCATAAGCAGGAATTTAGCGATGATGTTCAAATATATTAAGATTCAAGCCACCTATTGAAAAACAAAAGTGGGGTTGGGTGCTAATGTTTGTTTTCAGTTGGAGAACACTCCAATTGTGGGGTAAAGTTTCTACAGTATCTATTTTTAGTCTTTCATGTCAAAGCTATCTGAGCAGCATTTTAAAAACAGATTGATTAGTAATAGGGAAAATAGACTTTAAAATAGGTACAGTGAACATATTACGCAAAAACCACCAAACCCAGGTTTTCTAATTCCATTCATTCTTAGGGATGGTGGCTTTTGCCCAGTGTGACAGTTTGTATATACTTGACCCAGGGAGTGGCACTATTTGGGGGTATGGCCCTGTTACAGTAGGTGTGTCACTGTGGGTGTGGGCTTTAGGACCCTCAACCTAGCTCCCTGGAAGTCAGTATTCTGCTAGCAGCCTTCAGATGAAGATGTAGAACTCTCAGCTCCTCCTGCATCATGCCTGTCTGGACTCTACCATGCTCCCACCCTGATGATAATGGACTAGACTTCTGAACCTGTAAGCCAGCCCCAATTAAATGTTGTCCCTATAAGAGTTGCCTTGGTCATGGAGTCTGTTCATAGCAGTAAAACTCTAAGACAGAAGTTGGTACCAGGGACTGGGATATTGCTGTGATAGGTCTGACCATGTTTTTGCTTGGAAGAATGTGGATTTGGGGACTTTGTATTTGGAAAGCAGTGGAATGCTTTAAATGGGGCTTAATGGGGCTATCCTAGTAGGAATATGAAAGACTTTGTAACGAGAGTGATCTGAACTGTGAGGACCTGGCCCAAGTCACTTCAGCGGGGAATTTCAATATGTGGCATAGAGATTGTTTTGTGGTATTTGGGTGAAGAATGTGGCCACTTTTTGCCCTTGTCAGAAGAGTCTGCCTGAGGCTAAGGAAAAGAGATGCAGATTAATTGCATTGACAAAGGAAGTCTCAGAAATGCCCATCATAGACGTTGTTCTCTGGTTTAGTTTCATGAAGAGCATTTGAAATAGGCATAGCAAGTGAGCAAGAAAAAATATAAAAAATATATGGTTTGAGTATTAAAGAGGCACCAGGAAATGAAGTGGAGCTGAATACTGTGTTCAAAGACATTAAATTGGATTAAGGAGTAGTGACCTTGGGGCAAGAAGCCAGCCAGCTAGGTTCAGGTCCAGGTTTGGTAGTACATGACTTAAATCCCAGGAGGCAGACAAGCAGCTCTCTGAGTTCAAGGCTAGCCTAGAACAGAGTAAATTCTAGGTGAAGAAAAACTTAAACTCAGGCTTGGTGGACCACAACTTTAATCTTAGTGCTTAGGAGACAGGCATCCAGATCTCTGAGTTCAAAGTCAGTCTACAGAGCAAGTTCCAGGACAGCCAAGCTTAGGCAGTGAACGAGTTGGAAAACAGAAAGCTAGTGATAATGTAACAGAACCAGGGGGCCATGTTCCAGCTCCTGCAAGCAGCAGAACTCAGCAGTTTTGGCCATGTAGCTCTGGCTTTAGAGTGAAAAATAGAAGGAACTACTGGAACAATTGATGCTGGCTAGCTGGAGCTAAGAAATTAGCAGTGATTAAGAAGAGACCAGCATTACTGAGGTGAAATCTTCTTGGGAAGCGTTTTTGAGGGCACAAAGAAGCTGTGTTCTAGAGACAGCCAAGGTTGTACCTCCTGCTACAGCTGGATTTGGCAATGTATAAGTGTCACCCAGTCACTGCATTTGAAGGCATGAAGGTGTCATAAAGAACAGCTAAGGCTTGGCACTATGAGAGGCCACGGAAGGCCATTGGTAAAGGTGCAACCTCAGTTGCAATTGATGTCCCAGGACTGAAAGGATCATGCAGAGGATTTGAGGCTTGGTACCATGAAGAGAGCCTATGAGAAGCTATTGGTGAAGCCTAGTTGCAGCGGAAGATCCCCGTGTATTGGAAATGCCAGTACATGGGATCATCACCAAGAACAGCAGCAGCAGTGGAGTGGACCAACCTGAGCTTAGAGTGCTACAGAGGGCAGAGCTGGAGAAGTGACACCAGCCCTTAGGAGGAGCCCAGAAGATCGTGCTTGGATCCCAGACATTGAAACAAGAAGCTGTAACATTGAAGTTGCCTTTTAGACCACAAGATGTTGGAGATGCCAGAGCCATGGTCTATCTGCTGAGGAAAGCTTCTAACAGGGAGTAGAACCAGCCGAGGAGAAAGAAGTTTGTTGCAGTCAACAAAGATGAAAAAGGAGTTGGAGATCTGAAAACTGATTTGACATTATACATGGAGGTGCACAGCTTGGAGTTTGCCCAGTTGGTTTCCTGTCTTGCTTTGGGGATTACACTTAAGTGATTGGATGAACCTTAGAAGAGACTTTGAACTTTGTACTTTTAACATTGTCGAGATTGCTATAGACTATGGAGGCTTTGATAGTTGGACTAAATGTATTTTTTATTATGCTATGACTAAGTTTGGCCCCCATAGACTCATATGTTTAAACAAGCTTAATGAGGGCCAGGGAATGCAATGTGATGGTTTGAATGTGCTTGGCCAAGGAATGACACTATTAGGAGGTGTGGCCCTGTTGAAGTAGGTGTGGCCTTGTTGGAGTAGGTATGTCACTGTGGGTGTGGGCTTTAGGACCCTCAACCTAGCTGCCTGGAAGTCAGTATTCTGCTAGCAGCCTTCAGATAAAGATGTAGAACTCTCAGCTCCTCCTGCACCATGCCTGCCTGGACTCTGCCATGCTGCCACCCTGATGATAATGGACTAGACTTCTGAACCTGTAAGCCAGCTCTAATTAAATGTTGTCCCTATAAGAGTTGTCTTGGTCATGGTGTCTGTTCACAACAGTAAACCCTAACTAAGACACCTAGAAAGACTTGTTCCTGCTGAGAAAATAATGATCATGAATTACAAATAACTCCAGTCTTCTCCCCAGCTCTTTAATTAGAAATGTTCAATCATAGATTAAACCTTCCTAGTGCTACAACCCTTTAATACAGGTCCTCATGTTGTGGTGACCCCCATCCCCAATCATAAAACTATTTTCATTGCTACTTCATTCCTGTAATTTTACTACTGTTATGAATTATAAAGTAAATAGCTGATATGCAGGACATCTGATATTCGATCCCTGTGAAAATGTCATTTGACCCTGCTCTCCCTAAAAGGGTTGCAACCCACAGGTTGAGAACCACTGGATTAAAGTCTTAGCTACTCTCAGTTCTTGACCGGATAAAAGCCAGAGAGGATGTCCTGTTACAAAACACTGTCAGAGCAGTAGCTGTGTCTGTGCAGGTCACCTAGGACGTGCACTGTGTATAAAGAAAAAAGTGCACGAGTACATACTGAGGACTTCCCTCCCATTGATTCCTATCTCAGGGTCAAACAGATCCTTCTCAGGAAGATGAGTGGCACTTTCATGTAGTAGAAGCTAAGCAAATCTTGCTGTGTAAACTCAAGACCATGGCTCCCCTTTTGGATGTGTTTCTGTGTGAAACACTATTCCCCATGTAGTGGGACAAAACTGAACTGATGTTCCGTTTTTGCAATGTTTGCTGAAGTCTTAGAGTCCGGTGAGATAAAACATGGATCAAAAGCATTACTTTTGCTTCATAAAGCATTCAGGAGGTTGAGTCTCACTGGACTATTTCCAATAGTATGTTTGTAGTCTGGGGCAAGGAGGTGGCAATTTCGCAGCAGTCATATAATCAGTTGGCTCCAATTAATGTCACTGAAACAGGACTGTTGATGAGGCCCTGTTGGGTATATAATTTGAACTTTAGGAAATGCCTTATGCTCAGAGGTAGTATGCTGGCCTGACATGCACAAAGCCCGACTCTCAATCTCCGGCTCTGGCCAAAAGCAAAATAAAATTTAGAAGGCTAAGGAGAACAGGGCAGACATGGGTGGGGCTTCTGCCCTGTGAAATTAGCTGAGTGTATTAATCATAAGGCAGAGGGTTGCATCTGACTGTGGGTTTTAGTAATCAGAACCATCTGCCTCTGTACTAAGAGTTTGCCCTCTAATCCAGCTTACGACTAGCAGAAGCACTCTCCCCTACCGCTGTGTCCTTGGACAGAGGAGGCTGTGCACAAATCCTTTGCTCCCAAATGTGCGGCTGTGGTTGAAAATATTTGGAGGTTTTGCTTCGGTTTGGTTGGAGTTGTTTTTGTCGATCTTTGACCTGGTTTCAGTTCTCCAAGGCCAAGACAATGGCTTTCTTTGTGAAAAGTATGATAAGTAACCAGGTAAAGAATTTAGGATTTGGAGGTGCGTCTGAAGAAACGAAAGAAGAAGGAGGCACCTCAGACCCCGCGGCAGCTAAAGGGATGACTAGAGAGGAATACGAAGAATATCAGAAGCAGATGATTGAAGAGAAGTGAGTACCCAGCCTTCACTGCCCTGCAGAGCAAAGGGGGTGCATCCCCAGTGCATGCCTTCAGAGCCCGGGCTGATGGCTCTTGGCTTCTGAGGATGCCCTTCCTTTGACTCTACTACCTGAAAGTTGGTCCTGCTGAAGCAGAACCCTGCAGCATCCCTGCCTCTGGATGCTACTGATACAGATGGAGGTGAACAACACTGTGTGACTCTGTCCACCATGCTTAGCACAACTTAACAACAACTAATACACTGATAATTGGCCTTGATGTAATTGGTCAAGAAAAAACCCGGTGAGGTCGTGTTTTCAGTCTTTCTGATTAAAGGGCTTGAGGGACATAGATGTGGGTATTGGGGGGAGGGGCATCACCAAATAGCACACTTTAAGACTTGGGAATTGAATTGCAGGCAGTTGTTTTTTTTTTTTTTTAATTTCAAAAGAAAATCAGAGGAAGTATAGATAAATGTGTAACCCCAGCTAATAATATGTATGCTGAAGTGTTCTGGGGAGCTGTGGTGAGTTTTACAGCTTTAAATATATCAAAAAGTAAGATGAATAAATGGACAGACAGAGGATAGGTATGTGTTAAAACATGAGACATAAACTGGAGAAGCTAGGTCACTGAAATGTGGCTTTCAGTCTAAAGTTTGACTTTTCTGTATGTTTGAAAGCTTTCTTAATAAAATATTGAGCAGAAAGAATTTGTTCCCTACCCATAACACAAGGCATTGGGTAAACCGCCTTTTCTATTTCTTCCTCTAAAAAATTCAAAGGTTGAATGCGGTGTTATCTCGGGCCTATTCCAGAATGTTCTGGAGGGTAGAACCGAGTCAAGAACACTTGAGCCCAAGGCACCTGGTGATCAGCCATTTAATTTGATTGCTTGCTTCATGTGTATACCCTCTTCAAAGTCAGCTTTTCTTGTAATGGTTAGGATTGCTTCCCAGCTTGAAGGAAACAAACAAACAAACCAAAACAGGAGCCAAGTGTCACCTAAAAAAATGAAAACAGAATTTATGTTCATGCAATGCCCCATAGAGTCCATAGCAAAAAGCTTACCAGGCCTCCCTTGGGTGTACAGGAGACCCACATGACTACTGAGTGGCCATGAGCACGCTTTTGAACTCTAGGCATTGTCCTATCCCCACAGGGCTGCTTTCCTGTCTTCCTTAGCAGCTAGCTCTCACTCACAGAGAGCCCTCTATGACCTGGACCACGTGCCAGCCAATGACCTTCAAGTTCACTTGCCATACAAACCAGGCTTCAAGTTTCAGTCTTTCTCAGTCTCCAACCTAGCTTCCCAAAGAAACTTCATTTATCCAAATGGTCCATCCATATACAACCATTTGACACTGCCTTTGGATAAATTCAGCACCCATCTTGCTCTACCAGGGAAGGAGGCAATTCTTGCGAGCTTTGCACACATTCCCCAAAGCCTTACACTTCTGCACAAACCAGGGAGTCCATTTCAAGTTGGCCTCACCATGGATTCAATTAGGTCAATGGTTCTCAACCTTCCAAACTCTGTGACCCTTTAGTACAGTTCCTCATGTGGTAGTGATCCCCCACAACCATAAATTATTTTTGTTGCAACTTCCTAACTGCAATTTTGCTATGAATTGTAATGTAAGTATGTAAGACATCTGATATGTGACTCCTGAAGGGTCCGGACTCAAACGCTGAGAACCACTGAAGTAGGTCATCTCCAGAGCAGGCTCCCAGTCTGGTCGGCATGATGAGAGCAAACACCACCTCATTTGTAGACAGTGCTTCTGACGAAGGGACACTGTCTAAACATTGTCACTGGAGTCTGGCCGCAGTGACAATGAACAGAAGCATCCTATCTCCAAACACCACAGGCAAAGAATATCTCCATCCTGGAATGGGGCGGCTTGGTTTTTGCTTCTTTAAGAGCTCAGGGAGGGGCTTGTCAGAAATGTAGCCTCCCATTTAAAAGGTTCTGAGGCAGCCAAAGAGGAACACAGGAGAAATCAGCCTTCCCTTCGGGTGATGCTGAGACTCAGGATTCAGGACCACACAGTCCATGAACAGTCCTTTATCTGATGCTCTCTGTTTACTTCACAAAGGCATTCCCAGACAGGCTGCCTGAGGGCTTAGAGGTCCAGAGGGCTGGAGGCCATAATGATAGCAAAAGAGAAGCAAGTATCAGGGACTTGGAGGGGAAGGTCCACATTTCCCCAAATGTCATTGGTCAGTGACAATCAAATGTGTCCCAGAGTCCTGCTCCCCAAGCACCCTGAAATGTGTGGGGCCCTCTATCTCCTATGACCCTGCTTCCTATTCTTTACTGTTTTTAGGATGGAGAGAGATGCTGCATTTACTCAGAAAAAGGCAGAGAGGGCATGCCTACGAGTCCACCTCAGGGACAAATACAGGCTTCCAAAGGTAAGAAAGTATCTCATTAGGTCTTAATAATAAAAAAATGGAGAATATTTGATTATCAGCGAGATCACATTGATGAATAAGTATATGTCCTAATTTACATACGTGCCCTTGTTTAAAAAAAAGCATTGAACTAGGAGTTCATGTAAACAGTTTAATGTTTATAAAACTGATTCACAAAAACTGATACTGATGAGGTGTGTGTGCGCGCGCGCGCACGTGCGTGTATGAATGTGTGTGAGTGTGTACATGTGTCTGTTTCTGTGTGTGTGCATATGTGTATATGTGTATGTGCATGACTCATGTGAGAACATTTGTGTGTATGAATATGAGCATACATATATGATGGTTCAAATGTGGTCAGAAGACTACCTTGCTGTTCGTCCTTATTTGCGACAGGGTTACTTTGTTACAAAACCTTGTACATCCTTGAACAGTAAGTACAATGTCATAACTGACATTCTAGAAGAACTGACGTTCTTTCTAGGTGTCAGGCATTGTATTCCACATTGATTGATTGATTGATTGATTGATTGGTTTACTCAGGGCCCGCTTTTACCTCCATCTTATAGCAGAAGAAACTGGCACAAAGTAGGGCCTTCCTGCCCTGATCCAGGGCTTACACCCTTCAATTCCTGCCTCTGGTTGAAGGGGACAATGGGTCTCTCTCTCTCTCTCTTTTTGGAAGATGCCAGAGTAGTGGTGGCTCTCACCTGGCATCTTCTTCTCCATCTCAGAGCTTTTGAGAGTTGGCTGCGGTCCAATGTGTCTCTGGCTAGTTAAAAGAGGGTATATTGACACACTGTGGCACATGGCTCAGAGATGCTACTTCAGGGCTTGTCTCCAAGGGGCAGAGGGAGTGGCACTTGGCTGTTCTCACTCATTTCTTGTCTTCCCATCCTCCTCATTTCACTACCCAGGTCCATTAACTATCCTGCCTTTACCCCCTAAAATGGGTGTTCAAGTTTGCATTCTGAAAGTGCATTCTCTCTGCAGAACCCCATAGGTCCAGTCCAGTCAATGTAAAAGTCCTCCCAAATGCAAACCTCCGATATGAGCCACATCCATGTTTTCACGGGTTAAAAAGGACAACAAAAGTCTTTTCTTTAGTGGGTCCCTGGAAAAGCTAATTCCAGAATCTACAAGCACTAATCAAAGTGAAGTGTCCTGTCTAGGCACTACAAGACACATTGTAGCTCAGGCTTCCTGATCATGAGCAAGAACAGAATACAGAAGGATTTGAACACAGCTTCCTGTACCTGTGGTATTGGTGTCTGCTCTTTCAGCTCCCAAACGACGGAGTGCAAAGTCTGAATTCTATCTGGCTTAAAACTACATTAAAACGTTTGGATAACCCACACTGCCCTACTGGGACAAGGGGCAAGGCATTGAGTCCCACTACCACCAACCCCTGAGGGTCCTCTGCCTTCTTGGCTTCTGACGGTTTTCAGGGACTTCCCTGGCTGCCTACGCACCAAGTATACAGATGAGAATTTCACTCAAGAACACTGTACAGCCACAGTTCTTTGGCCAGTTGCCTTTTGGCTGGGAGCCTCCCTATGGTGTTTCTCAATTATGGTTGCAGTTTGTAAGATTGATTCTATATGGTGTTTTAAAATTTTCCCAGTGGTGTGAGAAACACTGAAAACCCTGCTGCCTATGACTGGATTGCCTGCTTTCTGTAAAGTCTGTGGAACTGGAATCCAGCACGGCTGTGAAAAGAGCGCTTAATAGAAACTGTGCAAAAAAAAAAAAAAAAAAAAAAAAATCAAATGGCTCATATTCTACTTAGTCTGTGGAGCACCAGAAGCAACTTACTTCCCCAACCTCAAGGGGTGCTACCTCCTGTTTGCCTTTGAGTGGTACTGGCACCCTCGGGTGCCTCCTCTGCCTTCTGAGTTGCATGTCCCCCTTCCCCGCTCACTGATGAGGTTTGGGGAGCAATAGTCACAAGAGCCCACAAGAGTCAGAAGCAGCTCTGGAGATCAGCACTGGGACCAAGGCTCCAAGCTCCCCAAGTAGAGCAGCTCTGGGTGGTGCCACCTGCAGATTTGACCATGGAGCATACCCCAGAGGCCACCTGCGCGGGTGATCCCCAATGCCAGGTGCCCCCTGGTGGTAGTCGTCTGAAAGACTCTCCCGGTTCCAGAGCCCGACCTGTGGGCTGGTAACAGCATTAGGACTCTGTAAAACACATGCCTGGATGACAGTTTACCCTTTAAACATGCGTCGTTTTGCCGGTGAGGGTGAAAGTGTGCATCTTAAATCTTCCTGTGGAATACTAAGAGAGAGTGTGTTCTTCATAACTAGGATGGTATGGTTCTGCAATGACATCAGCTGGAGATGAATGAACTGACAGAACTGGAATATCAAACTGCAACAGAAGATGGGGGGATGAAGTAGGGGTGTTCCAACCGCTGTGTTCCGTATTGTCACCAGCCAACCTGTGGCCGCTTTGCTGGGCTTGTCACATTAGAGGCAAATCTACAGCTTTCCTTGGACTGTGCCACAGAGCCCTTCCTTCCCGTTGGAATCTTTGGAGTGTTCTCAGAATATCACAGTCAGAATCCGAGCTGGAGACTTGTAGTAGCCAGAGACCCTGGACTGGAAAAATGTGTCTCTTTCCTGCCCCTTGCTCCACAGTCACTGACTCTGTGATACAGAATGTCCAAGGTCCCTAGGAACCTAGTCACTGCATGCTTCCCGTGCAGGGTCATCTGAGGAGCATGCCCCACCATGGATTCCCTCACCCCTATAATTGCTAAATTCTCTTCCTAGAATAGATCTAGGTTCCAGGATGGTCACCACGCTTCAGCTCCCTGGTACGAGTGCCTGAGGACTTTTTACTCTTTGCATCTAGGGAAGGATACACTATAGGTACACACTGCATACAAAAAAATCAAGAAAAGCACTTAAACAGAGAGGTTCGTGAAAGATTGCAAAGCCTACTGGGACATCAGGGACACTTATTCTTCATTCAGGATCTTTCCATGCCCCAGTCTCCTCATGCCCGCTCCTCCACAATGCTAGACATTAGAACCAAACAGGTAGGCTAACAAAGAAAATGACCCTGGGAAGAGAATGAGGTTTACCTGGACTCTAGTGAGCACCTAACCACCACTCCGTCCATGCAGTGTCTGTAGCATAAGCAGCCCTGTGTTATCTGATGACATATGCAGAAGGAGGGCAGTCAGAGCAGAGTGTTAGCGGTCTATAGGGAACTGGACAAGCTCAACACACCGTTTCACTAACAAGGACGCTAAGGTCTTCATTCACAATACCCTTCGGTCACCACCACTGTGGTTACATAATCACAGGAGTCAATTTAGACCCTTTCCCTTCGCCAAAACCAAACAGGGAGCAGATTTGAGAAAAATGCCTTCCCGGGAGCTGTCAGGTTTAATGAGGACAGCTGTGTCACACTTAGGAATTAGAACTGTACTTTCTAAAGTAGTTTGCTTGACTGGTGTTTCCTAGGCAAGAGAGTTTCACTCTATTATTACTGGCTGGAAAAAAAAATGAAAGTGATTCTTAACAATGCAGAACATAGGCTTTTGGATAGTTATTGTTAATTGCAGTCATTAGAGAAGTCGTCCAATAAATGCAGTAACCATGTTACAGCACTCCAAGGGACAGTATATATATATATATATATATATATATATATATATATATATATATATATATATGATGGATATGTACATATACATCACACCCCCAGCCTGTGTTGGGTTCCTCTGGTTTTCAGTTACAGCCCACTGGAGTGTTTAAGATGCCTAGTATCGTCCACACTCATGTGAGGTGGAATCACCTCTATCAGGTAAATATCCCCTGATCTCCCCCCTCAGATTCCCTTCTGTAGATTCCCATAAAAGAAATCGCCTCCATCCCAACTGAAGCAAGCAAGTGATGCATTTCACCTGAACATACCTTCACTGGCCTGGTTCCTGCCTCTGAGTTTCATCTTCCTTTAGCACAGTGGTTCTGAACCTTCCTAATGCTGCAACCCTTTAATACAGTTCCTCGTGTTGTGGTGACCTCCCTCCCCAGCCATAAAACTGCTTACTTTATAACTGTAATTTTGCTGCTGTTATGAGTTGTAACGTAAACATCTGATATGCAAGGTGTGTGATGTGCGAACCTGGTGGGGGCAAGACCCACAGGTTGAGAACCACTGTTTTAGCATGTCAACTGTCTGTCCACATAGTTCCTTCCTGTCTGAGCCCCTTGTTTTGTTTAGCATGGGTGGTCACTTCAGCCATGCTGTTCCTTCTCCTCTGTTTACCCTTCCCCTCCTGGTTTACCCCCCAACTCTATTTGTTTTTCTTCATAGGTTACATTCCCCCATCTAGTCCCACTTTCTAGAATGCTCCAGCATGATCCCTTGGTCATCCCCCTGAAGACTCAAGTCTGACTCAACTTCACACATTCCTGCTGGGTGGCTGTATCTTCTGTTTTCTGCTGCCTTTTACATGTTGGTGACTCTCAGCTACAGCTTACATCTTTTGCCTGAACGTCACTATCTAGTCACCTCACTGGGAGAGCAAACTCACCTTCAAATACCTTACTCAACACCCCACAAACTTATTCCTACCCAGGCTGCACTGTGATGGCTGTCATGGTCACCCATGGCCAGGTTGGCACATGGAAAACACACTTGCCTTTCCTGTTTGTTGTCGCCACAATCACCCAGTCACCTTTATTCACCTTGTGGGTACACTCAGCTTGTCCCCCATGCAAGCTACAGCACTTTCTATCTCTGTCAGGACAGCAGCTCTGAGCCTTGTGACTGGAGTCAGAGGTTTCCAAAAGGTAGATCTGTTCTTCTTCCTTCCCTGTCTTTTGGGGTTTCCCCCAAAGTCTAACTATGGCTTTTAAAAGAAATCCTAGCCATAACTGTGTCCTGCATGCCTTGCCATGGCTTTGTGTCCTGAATGCCCTGTCATGCTTTGTGGCCTCTGTCATTCTGACTTCACTGCAGGCTGCTTCATGCTCTCTAGACCTGCATCCCACACTGTCCCCACACCCCAATTTCCATTGCTTCTTCTAAAACTTTCCATGAATCCCTCCCCAGCCAAGGGCTAGATTGGGTCACCTCCTCTGGATTCACCTACTTTGGTGGCCATCCCTTATACCAATGGTGCTCAACCTGTGGATCAAGACTCCTTTGGAGATCAAATGACTCTCTCACAGGGGTCACCCAAGACCATCAGAAAACACAGATATTTACATTACGATTCGTAACAGTAATAAAGTTGCAGTTATACAGTAGTAACAAAAATAATGTTATAGTTGGGGGTCATGAGTAACTGAATTAAAGGGTCACAGCACTAAGAAGGTTGAGAACCACTGCCTTATGTCATCTTAGGACCCTAAGTATTCATAGCTGCCACCTTAACAGGACTGACTTCATCTTTGTCCCAGTGCCTAGCATGGACCAGAACACATACATATGCATACATACATATATGTGAACACACACACAAGCACACATGAGACAGAGGGAGAGAGAGAGAGAGAGAGAGAGAGAGAGAGAGAGAGAATATTACTGCTGATTGAATGGTTGTTATTGGGAAAACTAAAAGAGAATAATACCCCATACCCAAAAACAACACACCAGAAACAACAGAAAGAACCAGTTATAAGAAGCATATTCAAATATATTTTTATGCAAAGAACAGAACTGGATTGAACATTACAGTGTTGTATACTAAAAAGACTACTTTATGTTATAATTAAAATTTTCTAATCCAGTAAAGAGAGATGTTTTAAATAAAGCCACAAGATTCTTTTTAAAAAGTAACTGAGCCCTGTCCCCAACCAATTCAAAATGTATATGTAAGTCAAGCCAAATTAATAAGAGAAAAGAGTTCCACAGTGTGCCCCAATCCTATTAGCAGAATTGTCAATCTGGGTCAGACACTGGAGAGCATGCTGTCCCCTACTGAGCCGCGAGACTTAGTTACACCTGGCGTTTGTCTGCCCCATGAAGGGCACTGCTCATTATGAAAGTCTCTCAACACAGCCGTCTTTAAATGTGTCATATCGTAAACGCCACTAGAATTTAATTTTGAACTTGTTTCATTCAAAATATTTACATAATTCTAAAGAATGGCTCAAGGCACCTTCCACAGTCTTTTTAGGATTAGAGGTCCTTGGGGCTTCTGCAGGGTCTGAGACACAGAGCCAGCTTGTCTCTGGCAGCTGCTTCAAGTGAAGTCCCCTCCCCTTGCCTCCCTTCTCCCCCGCTCCTCCCCTCCTCTGCCTGTCCTGGTTCCCATTGCTTCTTTTCCTCCTCAGCCCCCACCCCCACCCAAGAGCAATGGACTGAATGTCCCAAGGGACAAGCTTGAGACACAAAGAGGCAGGGTTTCCTAGGCCACACCACCTCTCTCTCTTAAGCTTTCAACTGCCCTGTCAGAATGCCAACTCAAAGAGGCAAAGCAACTTCCTAAGATCACAAAGCCTGTGTATGGCGTAGTGGGATCATAAACTGACCTGACCCTACAAGCCTATTGTCCTGCTGGAATAACAATAACAAAAGTGGCATTCTTAATAAGGGGTGCACCTGTGTCACTGGTCTACTACTTTCTGTGTACTTCAGGCTGGCCTTGAACTTTGGAAATCCTGTAGTCTCAGCCTTCTAAGTGCTGGACTTATAGGCATAAGCCATCACATGCAGAGCAAATGACACTTTTGCAAGCATCTGCCTAATAGGACCCTGTTTTCCTCAGTTGAAAATGAGAAGCTGTGCCAGCCTCCGAGGTTCCTATGACGAGGGAAGAGCCATGTACGCACGGCTGCTTCCTAAAAACTCAGATAACTTTCCACTTCCAACCGACACTAAAAACTGAGGGCCTTTGTGGAAAAGGACAAACCCATGGTTCTTCTACATTGTGGGTGTGCCCAGGCCTCCTTAAGAGCAGCAGGGACAGCAGCAGAGGCAGCCACCCTCATGCCTGAAACACCTGAGGAGTTTTCCAAGTATCTCCTGCCTCAGAACCAGGACTGGGGCAAGTACCCGTGGCAAGAAGTAACTACTGAAGGTGATGTCATATGTCAGGAAACATCTGCCCATCCAGTTGTTTGGTATATCACACACCCAAAATAAGTGAACAAGCCTCAAACAAAACCAGATCTCCCTCACAGCAAGCAGGTGTGTGCTTAGCCACTCTCAGCTTCATGAAGGCAGAATCATCTAAGGTAACATTCCCCAGGGGATCCCAACATTCCATCTTCCCTGGACAAGGTTGGTAAGGGAGGGAAGCCATTAAGACTGTTTCTTGGATAAGAGGAATGCTTTGTGCTAAGGTAGTCCAGGGAGTTGGAGCTGGACTATGCTGCCCCTTGTGAGGAGAATAGGTCTGGTGTTTCACAGTACAAGCTGGCTGGCATGTGCACACACCTACCTCCCACCCCACCCCAAGCCCCAGCTTCTAATGCCTGGACGTCTAGGCCCACGGTGGTCACTCTGTCCAGAGGCATTCTGTCCAGGGTCCTATCTGCTGATGAATGCAGAGATTTTACTCCCAAGCATAGAGGGGGCGGGGGCCAGGACCCCCAAGACTGTTTTTTTCATCATTTGCATTTGATTGGGGGGTGCAATGTTCCCATTTTACAGGAACTCAAAGAGAATTGGATGAAGTCTTTTACCCCAAGTCCTCCATCAGAAATACACAGAGGATAATCTTCCAGAAGAGCTGCCCATTAGGATGGGTAAATAAAAACAAATGGAAAGGCAAGATTGCCTGGGAGCCCCTGGGGATTAACTAATTACTCTCACAATGCTTTGAGTAGGAACTAATTAATCTGTTAAGCACCAGGAGGGGCTAAGTCACCTGCCAAGTGCAGGCCTGGGCTGCAGAGACTGAGTTGGAGGTCTATAGAGAGAGCCCATATGAGGACCACCTCCCCCCCCCCCCAAAGCATCAAGCCCCTGCCTCCTAAGCCCATTCTACAGCCAGACTCTCTGTCACTCTACTTGAAACTAAATAACTGAGGCTTCAGGGAAAAGTCTGACCCACATCCCCAAGGCTCTCCTGACGGAGTTCATCACAGCTCAGGCAAGACTTTAGTCACCTCATTCCTCTAAGCCCATGTAGAGATGAGGAATGAATAGTGCATGCATTATTCTGACAGAGCTCCCAGACCTCGGGACAACCAGTCTCTCATGGTTTCTGCGAGGCCCCCAGGTGAGGGGCATTTCCATCTCCCGTAGGTGTTGCCTTCACTAAGGAACTCCGCAGATACTAGTCTGTCTCACGTCAAGTCAGCGTGCATTAGTGATTTCATGCTTTGGTAGCAAATACAAGGCCAGTTGAAACCGCAGGGGTGGGCGCTAATATGGGCCGCGTCTACCATCACTTTTTCTAATACTCTTGAACTCCCTTCTGTGCTCCTGAAATAAAGTTATATTTTGCTATATATTGGCTACCAGATAGAAAATGGTTTCAGAGTTGTAGTCTGGGACATCAGCTACTATGAGCCTTTCCCAGGGGAATTTTTTTTTTTTTTTTTTTTTTTTTTTTTTTTTTTTTTTTTTTGTCATCACTAAGAGCTCTATAGCATGGAGGCAGGAAATGAGGCATGCACACTTGCAAATCCTGCCACATCCATGTATTGTGGCAATGCTGCCAATCAGACAGAGTGTCGATGAGGACCCTCACCTATAACACACACGGGCTACCTGCCACACCCATCTCCAGGCACTGGGGGGCCAAGGTCAGGTTAGACATGGTTCTGTGTCCCCGAGGAGAACCCAGTGCAGCAGAAGGAAAGGAAGGAGCAAGTGTTAAGCAGGGGTCGCCACTAAAATGTGCGAATTAAAATAATGGAGTCATAGGTGGTCAGTGTCCACTCAAACGCCACCCCCTAGAGTGGGGTCTTACCAAACCCACAAGTCATGGCATGGAGCTGACAGGCTCTGCAGAATTTATAAAGCTGCTCTGGAAGGAACTGAGATGAACTTAGCTTCTGTGCACATCAAGAGAGGGCCTCTGGGGCTGGAGCGATGGCTCTGTGGTTCCGAGCACGGGCCGTTATCTAGAACACTTGTATTCAGTTCCAAGCACCCACATGGTAGCTCCCAGGGTGGAGTCTGTAACTCCAGTTCCAGGGCATCCAGTGTGCTCTTCTGACCTCCATGGGCACCAGGCATGCTTGTGCTTGTGGACATCACGTGGTGACTCAAAAACATCTTTAACTCCAGTCTGAGCTACTGCATGCATGCACACGATCCAAAGATACACATTCAGACAAACATATAAAAAAAATCTCAGAGAGACAGAGAGAGGGACAGAGAGAGAGAGAGAGAGAGAGAGAGAGAGAGAGAGAGAGAGAGAGAGATCACTTCTGAACCTTCATTTCAGGGTTTCGTTACCAAGGTTTCTGATCTAGTAGATCTAAACTAAGATGGCAGAATTTCTATTTGTAATAGGCTCCCAGATGATGTCAATGCTTCTTCTTCTGGGAACACAGTTGAAAAATGTTTGGGCTAGAAGGCTCTGGTCAGCCCAAGATGCAGAGAGAATGGGAGGGACCTCCCACCCTAGAGCTGCAATGTCTGCCACTATCTCCAGGTCAGGGCCACTGTACAGCAGCCAAGCACGAGGCTCACATCACTCATTCCTGACAGTCTTACTTTCATGCTGTATCTACATTTTATTCAGCCATTTAACCAGTCGGTCAATTTCAGAGTTATATATCTCTATGTGGTTTTTCTTTTTCTTTTTTTTTTTTCTTTTTTCTTTTTTTTTTTTTTTTTTTTTTTTTTTTTTTTTTTTTTTTTTCACATAGAGTGAAATGGACGAGACACAAATCCAATTGGCTGGGGATGATGTGGATTTGCCAGAAGATCTCCGAAAGATGGTAGACGAAGACCAAGATGAGGAAGAGGAGAAGGATTCTATCCTCGGGCAGTTGCAGAACCTCCAGAACATGGACTTGGACACCATTAAAGAAAAGGCACAAGCCACCTTCACGGAAATCAAACAGTCCGCAGAACAGAAATGTTCTGTGATGTGAGTGAGAGGTGGCAGGCCAGGTGGAGGGAGAGAGGCAGGCTGCCTGCAGGAAGACAGGGATCCTGGGGGTGGGGACCACCAGCATGCATTATAACTTAGCACATGTATTTAGGGAAGCGGCCATGATGATGAAGCTGTCTACTGGCATGTACACAGCAATTTGGTCAACCTCGATGTCCCAGGCACGGCACTAACTGGGCCCTCACAGCACAGATGTGTTTCCCTTTAGTTATAGCCACGAGTAACTAAGAAATATCAGTCATAAATCATGGTGTGAGGCCATCTGCTTAAAGATCTTTAGGACAGCCAGGAGGAGCCAAACAAAAGCAAGTGGCATTTCCTCTCTGACTTTCTTCCTTAGCGAGCAGAGTCTCACGATGTCCAACCATCAGCATGGTACCAGTTACCTCCAGAGAAAAGGCTGCTCACATGGTCCCCAGACTACAGGTGACGGAGCCATCAGATACACCACACTGCTTTTTACTTCCAGCATCTTTGATATCCATGATTTAAAAAAAAAAATTGTCTCTCAGACACTGTGCAAGCCATTTTGTGTTTCTGCGACCAAATATCTGATATACGCATCATAAATGGAAGAAAGACTTGCTCGGGGTCATGGTTCAGAAGATCCAGTCCATGGTTGCTTGGCTGTGTGGGACTGGGCAGAACACCATGGCAGGAAGGATAGAGAACGGAGTGACCTCCAGGAACAAGAAATGCAGTGATCTACATCCTTAAGCTAGGTCCTACCTCTTAAGGTTTTCAGAACCTTAAAATAAAAAAAAATAAAATAAATCACTAAATGGACACTTCATGTTGACAACCCCAAATTTCCCAATGCTATTTGTCACTGTCCCAGTGAAGACTGCCAGCTGCCACAAGCCCCCAACACGTGATCCTTTGAAGGGAACATTCCCTATCCAAGCTACTGCAGACATGATTCAGCTAAGTGGCGGTGGTACTCAGGGATGTGGCCAAAGACAAGAAGCACAGGCAGAAAGTAGACGTCACCAGCCCTCTGCACTAGGGTGAGGGGGTGGGGAGTCATCAGCAGGTGCAGAATGACCTCGAAGGTGGTGAAGTTTAAGGCTGGGTAGCACTAGGACAGCCATTGCTACTTGTGAGTGGAGGACAGTTCCTTCTGTCTGAACTCTGATAGTAAGCTGTCATTCTTTGTCCTTTCAGCTTCCCCCTTCCCCATCTCTTTTCCTGTTGCTTTAACTCCACCCTTCAGCCCTGACACTCAGGGTAGACATCACTGTCTCTCTCCTAACATCAGCTCTCTTAAAGACGAGGAATCAAAGATTTGCCTCTGAAGCCCTTGGAGCTGTTTAGCCAACAGCAACCGAAACAAAACTAAAGGAGCTCCTTAGTGAATCTATTCACAGAACACAGAACGAATGAGGGTACAGAACACTCCCATCAAGAAGAAATTCTCTATTCGAGGTAATAAGATAATAACATGGGTGTATACCCAGATTCCTGGATGAAGTGTACAAGATGCAGCTTCATAAAAGCCTGCTGATAAAACCAAGCAGCCAAGTTCAGAACTGATGGCTCTTGGCAGTGTTTAGCTCCTCTCAGACATTACTGGAAGATGCTGATGCTGTAGCCAACCACAGCTTCTCACACCATGGACAGAGTTTAAGAACGTACTCAACTCCTATCATAATGAGTATGAGTTGTGGTTCATAAAAAAAGAAACTTTAAGATGTAGCTTTAAAGAACATGTTCAGTTGATGCCTGTCTCTGTTGCTCTAGTTCATGGAGTGGTGGGCTAAGCTGGGCGAGGGGCTGGGTCGGTCTGAGGTTTGTACATTTTGTGACAGGAAACACTGTGTCTAATTATTCAACAGAGCAGCTGCAGGATGGCTCAAAGACTTGATTTCTTATAAATTATGAAGCCAACATGTCCAAGGACGTTACCAAATGGCCCACTTCAATCTCGATAGCCCAAATTACCACAATACCATTTGGTGATTGTCCCGATGGAGCTGTATGGCTTGTGGAGGACTGGCATAATCCCATTTGAGTTACAACATGTGGAGTTGTAGCATCACACCACAGAGCTGCACACCGCAGCAGCATACCATAGATCCCATACCATACCATACCAGCATACCACACCACACCACACCACACCATACCATAGCACACCACACCACACCACACCACACCACACCACACCATACCATACCATACCTCCTATACCATACCATACCAGCATACCACACCACTGTGCTATGCCATACTGTAACACCACAGCATCACACCACACCACGGCACGCTACCACAACACACCACATGTGACAGCACCACACCACCCCATAATATAATCCATCACATCATATCACTGCACCTAAGAGTATACACGTTACAGCACGGCAGATGCCTACCCCCTAACCACATCCCAATACAGAGTGGCTCTGAATCTTCCCAATGCTGTGACCCCTTAATACAGCTCCTCACGTGGGGGTGACCCCCGCCACAAAATTACTCTCTTTGCTAATTCGTAACTGTAATTTTGCTACCATTATGGATTGTAGCATAAATATCTGTGTTTTATGATGGTCTTAGGTGAGCCCTGTGAAAAGATTGAGACCCACAGGTTGAAAGTAGCTGCCCTAGTACAATATTGCCAGATCACACTATCCCACTTAACACTGACTCCTGCGAATATGGGTTGGGGCAGGGAGGATGTGTATGTTAGGTCAGAGCGTCTTAAACTTTCTTTTGTAACCCCTTTCACTTAAGAAATTTTTACACACATTGGTGTATATATATATGAATATTCACTGACAAGTCATAAAAATTGAAACAATTTTACATATAATTTTACCACTTATTAAAATAAAAACAAATGTGTATTCTAAGAAGATAGGTGTACTTATTTATTTATATGTAAAATTTTTAGCTCTTTGCTGAATATTTGATACTGTAGGACACATTTTAAACATTCATTTTTTAGAGTTGATCAATGTGTTGATTTTAGGCTGAATATGGTGACACTTGTCTATAATCCCTACACATGGGAGGTAAAGGCAGAGTGACTATGAATTGAAGGCCAGCCTTGGCTACAGAGTGAGTTTGAGGCCAGCCTGGGCTATATGAGACCCTGTCTCAAGAAAAAAAAAACTCTTTCAAAAAATTTTATAATCATCAGTGTCCAATATGCCACTTTGCACAAGCACACAATAAATAAAATGACAGATCTATGTTTAAAGCCATTCCAGAACTTGTTGGAAATTCTCTCCGATTCCCACCCCAAAATTAATCTAGCAAGCTTACTATATGAAACTCAAATCAGCAACTCAAATGCAGGTTTTTGTGTATGTATGTATGTATGTATGTATGTATTTGTATTGTGTGTGCACATGTATATGCATATTTATGTGCATGTGACAGATGCATGTGGAAGTTACAAGTTGACGCCGGGAGTTGGCCCTCAATGCCTCTCCACCTTCCATATTGAGCTGGGGTCGCTCATTTGAATCCAGAGCTCACCAGTTGAGCTAGGATATCAAGCAAGCTTGTTCCAGGGATCACTTGTCCCTGCTTCTAAGATTACAGACTTCCTCAGCCTGGCTTGGACTGTGGATGGCACCTTCTAGTAGGAGCCCAGATAAAGCGGGTATTTCAAGGGGAAGTCTACTCTCGCCTTCGCAGATTGGCCCTTCTCTCTTGCCATAGAGTTCATTTGCCCTATGGCTGCTGCTTCCAATTCCTCTACTGGCTGTAGAGCCAGTGATTCCAAGCTTTTACCTTGGAACAGGGACCAGCAGCTCTCCAGGGGCCCTCTAGGTTTCTGGTGTCAGATTATAACTACTGAGGCACCCCACCTTATGGACTGAGTGACTACTGGTAGTCGCCCCACTAAGAGACAATTATTCTGGGACTACTCTGGCACTCAGCACCTCAGGTATAATTTGGTTATTGGATTATCTTAAAGCTCACTTAATAAATTATAAATGAGTCATATATTTATTTATTCATATATTCTAGAGAACTCTGACTAAAACAGAGGGCCAGGATGAGGTGTGGTACACTTGCCTTTGATCCTAACCTTCAAGATGCAAATGCAGATGGATTTCTGTGAGTGCAAGGCCTACCTGGTCTACACAGAGAGTTCCTGGCCAGCCCAGGACTGCCTAGTAAGACTCTTTCAGTTTTTAAAAAATGAGATTTGAAATGATTTTTATTATCAGTAGCATTAGGGAACAAAGTTCTTAATAGTAAATTTATCAATGGATGAGGAAAGCCTGCACACTGAAAACTGAAGCATGTGCATGTATCACAAGACTTAATACAGCCTGGTTCACATCCTCTGAAGGGATTGAGTCAGTGAGATGCCAGCCATAACTGGAGGAAGGATGAGCTGCTCCTACAATGTCACTGGCAAGGCAAATGATG
Organism: Arvicanthis niloticus; assembly: GCF_011762505.2. NCBI lineage: Eukaryota > Metazoa > Chordata > Mammalia > Rodentia > Muridae > Arvicanthis > Arvicanthis niloticus. Next base: position 23,091,049 of record NC_047671.1, read on the forward strand.
TTAGAGATACTGGATAAATCTCAAAGAAAACAGGATTGAAAGATCTGCTTGCTGGGGGTTTTCTTGATGCTTCTGTAACCATAGCAATGTGGTACTGATACAGACCAACCACTGAAACAGCATACAGAGCCCAGAAATAGACATGCACTTACATAGCAACTGACTCCCCAGATTTCTGGAAAGATAGTTCTGAGGGGTCCCACATACTTCCTTCAGCTCCCCTGAGTAATTTCATTTTTTATAATTACTCCATCAGGAAGTTGACAGTTGTCCAACGTGTGCAGTCAGTTTGCTATCATCTTATCATGTGTATAGGATTCTGTTACCATCACTACAATGAAAATACAGAATTATTCCATCACCATGGGGTCTCCCTGTGCCAACACCACCATATCCATCCTATGCCTTTCCTATCACTAATGACCATCAACTATTGAATTATTCCCAACTAAATGAGTTTGACAGCAGTACCAATGTAATCCATAAGCAGACTGAATTACAGAAATACATTAAATCTAGACCTTTAACTCACACTGTAGCAAAATTTTAGTTCAATTAGACCTAAGCATAAAGCCAAGTTTGTAAAACTTTTAGAATATAGCAGAGAAAATCCTTGTAATCTTAAGATAAGCAAAGCTTATTGATCTCTAGACATTCTGAAAATGTAAGACTTCTACTCATCAAGAGACACCATTAAAATAAGTACATGAATTCTAGATTGGAGAAAATATTAACAAAGCACATATCTGACAAAGGACTTGGATGCAGGGAGTGTGTATACATACACAGCATGTGTATAAGAACACTTACAGCTCAAAAATAACTTTTGTTTTGTTTTGTTTTGTTTTGTTTTGTTTTGTTTTGTTTTGTTGAGACAAGGTTTCTCTGTGTAGCTCCGGCTGTCCTGGAACTCATTCTGTAGACCAGGCTGGCCTCAAACTCAGAAATCTGCCTGCCTCTGCCTCCCAAATCCTGGGATTAAAGGCGTGCGCCACCACTGCTCGGCACAAAAATAACTTTTAAAAAATTGAAAATAAAAGCAAAAGCTCAGTAAATACTCAGTAAATAAGAATATGCAAATGACCAGGGTTGATATGCAAATGACCAAGCATATGAAAATGTGCCCAACCAAACATTAGGGAAATAAAAATTAAAATCAGCCCTAAAGTAACATATCACAAAAGACCTACTCATAGTTTAATAGAAAGACTGACTTTACCAAGTGTTGGAGAAAGTACAGGGCAGTCAGAACTAATGCATGTTACTGAAGAGAATATAATTAGTACAACTACTTTGGTGAAAGATCTGTTAGGGTTATGTAAAAGACTTGTATACTAAACTAGAACCCTTCACCAATGTAGAATTCCAGGTAACGGGCCTGGGGGAGGGGTGTGCAAAGAAGTCTGAAATCTGCTTTAAAGGCATAAAACACAAGCTGCTAGGCAAGTGCATAGATAGAGTGAGTGTATGTTCTAGAGAAGCACTAACGTTGAGCCTAAGTGGTCGGCCCACAAAGCTTCTAATGGTTTCAGTTTGCTTATAGTCTTGAAATTGTTCTGTTTGTTTCATACTTCCTAGCTGAACGCTGGGGGCAGAGTGAGCTCCTCTATCCTTACCAGCAGCTGAAACAAAAAGACAAAATGAAGTTTGGGATTCACATGTACTTAAGACTCTTGCTTCCTCCTCCACCCAGGTATCCCGAAATGAACATTGCTTCCTAGACTGATGTTTGATTGCTGGGCTTCTGTATGAGCATTCAAAGCCCTGAACAGAGTGTAGATGGTGTATTTCAGTGTTAGCATGCATACCTTAGACACACAAAATCCTAATTTGAATCCCTAGGACCCCACAACCAAAAAAGCATTGACTAATACTTAAATGTTACTCTCATAAAACTCTACATTGGTCCTATGAAGGCTCGATAGCCTAGTGTAGGGGAATGCCAGGGCAGTGAGATAGGAGTGGGTGGGTGGGGGAGCACCCTCATAAAAGCAGGAGGGGATGGGATAGGGGGTTTTTGGAGGGGAAACCAAGAAAGGGGAAAACATTTGAGATGAAATAAATAAAGTATCCAATTAAAAAAAAAAAAAAAGACCAAAGAAAAAAGAAATAAGGCCAGCAAACAGCTCGGGGGGTAAGAATGACTGTCACCAATCCTGATGATGTGAGTTTTATACCCACAAACCCCAAACCACATGGAAGGAGAGATTAAACCATATGTGCACCCACACACTACATACAAGAAAAATATAATAAATGTCAAAATACTTGGTTGTTGTTTTGGTTTTGTTTTTTTTTTTTCTCAATACAGAGTTGTAGTAGAAATTATTAAAATTTTTGGCCCAGGGTTTTAACCTCACCTTTGGTTATTGAGTTCACAGATGAAAGACACACGCACAACCTTTATATTTACAATATGAGTTAAGCAGCACAAGAGCTGGGCAGCTGCCTACCCTCCATTCTGTTAGACTATACCTTCCTATCAATAACCCAAGTTATTACTTACTGTGTTCCATCTGGGCTGCTCCTAGCTCCAATTGGGCAGCCCTCAGGGCCACGCTTTTATGGCTCAGCTCACCCATGGCAGCTTCTCCTTTCTTCTCTCCTGCACATTCTGCCTTTATTTCTTCCATCGGCTTCTTCCTCTTCCTTCCTTCTTTGTGGATCTCTCCTACCCAAGTCACCAAACCCTCAACCCTACCTATGTCTCTTCTGCCCAACTACTGGCATCTTTATTTACCAGTCTCAATTAACTGGGGGCATGGTCATTCAGTGCCTTATGTACAGACTCTCTTGTCTTTGGGGTAACCAGTCTTGGGGGCCCCAAATTAACATTAGAATACAAGCAGCATTAGGCCAACCCCACCACAGAGAGTTTCTCTGTGTAGCTCTGGCTGTCCTGGAACTCACTCTGTAGACCAGGCTGGCCTCAAACTCACAAAGATCCGCCTGCCTTTGCCTCCCACATGTTGAGATTAAAGGCATGCCAGGCCATTGATAAATCGAGATGATTCTGGAGAGTGAATTTGTCTTTTTACCTTCCCCAAAGCAAGTAAAAGACTAGCGCCCCAAAGCTTTTAAAATAAGAAGTTTTGTGTAGTCTCTCGGGTCCAATGTGAAAGTGTTGGAAACTCAGAGTGCTCAGCCCATCAGCACAGGGGCTTCTGCAATGGATCTGTCTTTTTTTTCTAGTCCCGCTGTTCACATCCACAGCCAGTCTAAGCTCTCAACAGAATCATCATTACCAGGAGTAAGGGCCTCCCAGAAGGTGTTAGAAAGATGATGCGGTCCCACACAACCATAGCACGAAGCCCTGGAAACCCCCCAGCAAGAGATTCTGTCCTCCAAACCAAAAGGACAGCTCTAATAGGTACCACTAGGACACTTGAGAGTCTCTGAATGTCCTCTACCTCCTTAAGTCTCCAGTTAGTTTTATTTTTTTCCTCTTTTTTAAAAAAAAATCCTGCTCCAGGAGATGATCCTATGCCACAGCGATCCATACCCAAATACCACCAGGAGAGAGCTGATCTCTCAGGAGTGCTGGCACACCTGTGAGCACAGGTAACACCACCACTTCTGTTCAAATTCCCAACCCAAGAGGGACCAGCCTAGAGCCATCAGGACACAGGCACCAAGGAGCAGTAAGGGACAGGGTCATTCAGGTTTCTGTCTGTATCCCGGAGCTGAACCTGTGCCACAGCTCTCCACACCCAAATTAATCCCAGAGAGAACTGGTCTCCCAGAGAGATCTGGTCTCCCAGGAGTACTGATACACAGGCTTGCAGGAGAGACAAGCCACAGTCAGAGACAGCAAGACCATCTAACACCAGAGATATCCAGATGGCAAGAGGCAAGGGTAAGAACATAAGCAACAGAAACCAAGGCTACTTGACATCATCAGAACCCAGTTCTCCCACCACAGAGAGCCCTGGATACTCCAACACACCAGAAAATGTGACTGGTTTAAAGTCACATCTCATGATGATGATAGAGGACTTTAAGGACATAAATAACTCCCCTTAAAGAAATACAGGAGAACACAGGCAAACAGGTGGAAGCCCTTAAAGAGGAAACACAAAAGTCCCTTAAAATTTTCAGGAAAACACAACCAAACAGGTGAAGGAATTGAATAAAAGCATCCAAGATCTAAAAATGGAAATAGAATCAATGAAGAAATGGAAACAACCCTGGAGATAGAAAACCTAGGAAAGAGATCAGGAGACATAGACGCAAGCATCACCAACAAAATACAAGAGATAGAAGAGAGAATCTCACGTGCAGAAGATACCATAGAAAATATTGACACAACAGTCAAAGAAAATGCAAAATGCAAAAAGTTCCTAACCCAAAACATCAAGGAAATCCAGGACACAATGAGAAGACAAAACCTAAGGATAATAAGTATAGAAGAGAGCAAAGATTCCCAACTTAAAGGGCCAGTAAATATCTTCAACAAAATTATAGAAGAAAACGTCCCTAACCTAAAGAAAGAGATGCCCATAAACATACAAGAAGCCTACAGAACTCCAAATAGAATGGACCAGAAAAGAAATATCTCCTGTCACATAATAGTCAAAACACCAAATACACAAAACAAAGAAAGAATATTAAGCCGGGCAGTGGTGGCGCACGCCTTTAATCCCAGCACTTGGGAGGCAGAGGCAGGCGGATTTCTGAGTTCGAGGCCAGCCTGGTCTACCGAGTGAGTTCCAGGACAGCCAAGGCTATACAGAGAAACCCTGTCTCAAAAAAAACAAAAAAAAAAAAAAAAAAAAAAAAAAAAAGAAAGAAAGAAAGAAAGAATATTAAAAGCAGTAAGGGAAAAAGGTAAAGTAACATATAAAGGCAGACTTATCAGAATTATACCAGACTTCTCACCAGAGACTATGAAAGCTAGAAGATCCTGGGCAGATGTCATTCAGACCCTAAGAAAACATAAATACCAGCCCAGCAAAACTCTCAATTACTATAGATGGAGAAACCAAAATATTCCATGACAAAAACAAATTTATACAAAATATTTCCACAAATCCAGCACTACAAAGGGTAATAAATAGAAACCTTCAATACAAGGAGGGAAACTACATCCTAGAAAAAGAAAGAAAATAATCTTCTTTCAACAAACCTAAAAGAAGACAGTCACACAAACATAATTCCACCTCTAACAATAAAAATAACAGGAAGCAATAATCACTATTTCTTAATAAGTCTTAACATCAATGGATTCAATTCTCCAATAAAAAGACATAGACTAACAGACTGGATATGTAAACAGGACCCAGCATTTTGCTGCATATAAGAAACACACCTCAGTGTCAAAGACAGGTTCTACTTCAGAGTAAAAGGCTGGAAAACAATTTCCCAAGCAAATGCTCCCAAGAAACAAGCTAGAGTAGCCATTCTAATATCAAATAAAATCGACTTTCAACCAAAAGTTATCAAAAAAGATAAGGAAGGATACTTCATACACATCAAAAGAAAAATCTACCAAGATGAGCTCTCAATTCTGAACATCTATGCTCCAAATGCAAGGGCACTCACATTCATAAAAGAAACTTTACTAAACCTCAAAGCACAAATTGCACCTCACACAATAATAGTGGGAGACTTCAACACCTCACTCTCATCAATGGACAGGTCATGGAAACAAAAGCTAAATAGAGACACAGTAAAACCAACAGAAGTTGTGAACCAAATAGATTTAACAGATATCTCTACAACATTTCATCCTAAACAAAAGAATATACCTTTTTCTCAGCACCTCATGGTACTTTCTCCTAAATTGACCATATAATTGGTCACAAAACAAGCTTCAACAGATACAAAAAGATTGAAATAATCCCATGCAACTTATCAGATCACCACGGACAAAGGCTGGTCTTCAATAACAACAAAAACAATAGAAAGCCCACATACACATGGAGGCTGAACAACACTCTACTCAACGATAACTTGGTCAAGGAATAAAGAAAGACAAAAATTAAAGACTTCTTAGAATTTTATGAAAATGAAGGCACAACATACCCAAACTTATGGGACACAATGAAAGCACTACTAAGAGGAAAACTCAGCTCTGAGTGCCTCCAAAAAGAAACTGGAGAGAGCATACACTAGCAGCTTGACAGCACACCTGAAAGCTCTAGAACAAAAAGAAGCAAATACACCCAATAGGAGTAGATGGCAGGAAATAATCAAACTCAGGGCTGAAATCAACCAAGTAGATACAAAAAGAACTATACAAAGAATCAACAAAACTAGGAGCTGGTTCTTTGAGAAAATCAACAAGATAGATAAACCCATAGCCAGAGTAATCAGAGGGCACAGAAACAGTATCCAAATTAACAAAATCAGAAATGAAAAGGGAAACATAACAGCAGAAACCAAGAAAGTCCAAAAATTCATCAGATCCTACTACAAAAGCCTATACTCAACAAAACTGGAAAATCTGGATGAAATGGACAATTTTCTAGACAGATACCAGGTACCAAAGTTAAATCTGGATCAGATAAATCATCTAAACAGTCCCATAACCCCCAAAGAAATAGAAGCAGTCATTAATAGTTTCCCAACCAAAAAAAAAAGCCCAGGACCAGATGGTTTTGGTGCAGAATTCTATCAGACCTTCAAAGAACACGTAAAACGAATTCTCTTCAAACTATTCCACCAAACAAAGACCCAACAAAGAAAGAGAACTTCAGATCAATTTTCCTTGTGAATATCAATGCAAAAATACTCAATAAAATTCTCGAAAACTGAATCCAAGAACACATCAAAACAATCATCCATCATGATCAAGTAGGCTTTATCCTAGGAATGCAGGGATGGTTCAATATGCAGAAATCCATCAATGTAGTCCACTATATAAACAAACTCAAAGACAAAAACCACATGATCATTTCATTAGACACTGAGAAAGCATTTGACAAAATCCAACATCCCTTCATGATAAAAGTCTAGGAAAGATCAGGAATTCAAGACCCATACCTAAACATAGTAAAAGCAATATACAGCAAACCAGTAGCCAACATCAAACTAAATGGAGAGAAACTTGACCCACTAAGTGGTCCCACTAAGACCAGGGACTAGACAAGACTGCCCATTCTCTCCCTACCTATTCAATATAGTACTAGAAATCCTAGCCAGAGCAATTAGACAACAAAAGGAGGTTAAAAGGAGGTCAAATTGAAAAGGAAGAAATCAAAATATCACTATTTGCAGATGTTATGATAGTATACTTAAGTGACCCCAAAAATTCCACCAGAGAACTCCTAAACCTGATAAACAACTTCAGCAAAGTGGCAGGATGTAAAATTAACTCAAACAAATCAGTAGCCTTCCTCTACTCAAAGGATAAACAGGAGGAGAAAGAAATTAGGGAAATGACACCCTTCACAATAGTCACAAATAATATAAAATACCATGGTGTGAATCTAATCAAGCTAGTGAAAGACCTGTATGACAAGAATATTAAGTCTCTGAAGAAAGAAATCGAAGAAGATCTCAGAAGATGGAAAGATCTCCCATACTCATGGATTGACAGGATTAATTTAGTAAAACTGGCAATCTTGCCAAAAGCAATCTAAAGATTCAATGCAATCCCCATTAAAATTCCAACTCAATTCTTCATAGAGATAGAAAGAACAATTTGCAAATTCATTTGAAATAACAAAAAAAAAATGGATAGCAAAAACTATTCTCAACGATAAAAGAACTTCTTGAGAAATCATCATCCCTGACCTCAAGCTGTACTACAGAGCAATAGTGATAAAAACTACATGGTATTGGTACAGAGACAGGCAGGAAGATCAATGGGATAGAATTGAAGATCCAGAAATGAACCCACACACCTATGGTCACTTGATCTTTGACAAAGGAGCTAAAAACCATCCAGTGGAAAAAAAGACAGCATTTTCAACAAATGGTGCTGGTTCAACTGGAGGTCGGCATATAGAAGAATGCAAATCAACCCAATCTTATCTCCTTGTACAAAGCTCAAGTCCAAGTGAATAAAGGATCTTCACATAAAACCAGATACACTGAAACTAATAGAAGAAAAAGTGGGTAAGAGCCTTGAGCACATGGGCACAGGGGAAATTTTCCTGAACAGAACACCAATGGCTTATTCTCTAAGATCAAGAAATTGACAAATGGGACCTCATAAAATTACAAAGTTTCTGTAAAGCAAAGGACACTGACAATAGGACAAAATAGCAACCAACAGACTGAGAAAAGATCTTTACCAACCCTACATCCGATAGAGGGCTAATATTCAATATATACAAAGAACTCAAGAAGTTAAACTCCAGAGAACCAAATAACCCTATTTAAAAATGGGGTACAGAACTAGACAAAGAATTTTCACCTGAGAAAAATACCAGATGGCTGGGAAGCACCTAAAGAAATGTTCAACATTCTTAGTCTTCAGGGAAATGCAAATCAAAACAACCCTGAGATTCCACCTCACACCAGTCAGAATGGCTAAGATCAAAAACTCAGGTGACAGCAGATTTTGTCGAGGATGTGGAGAAAGTGGAACACTCCTCCATTGTTGGTGGGAATGCAAACTGGTACAACCACTCTGGAGATCAGTCTAGAGGTTCCTCAGAAAATTGGACATAGCATTATGAGGACCCAGCTATACCACTCCTGAGCATATACCCAAAAGAAACTCCAACATATAACAAGGACACATGCTCCACTATGTTCATAGCAGCCTTATTTATAATATCCAGAAGCTTGAAAGAACCCAGATGTCTTTCAACAGAGGAATGAATACAGAAAATGTGGTACATTTACACAATGAAGTACTACTTAGCTATTAAAAACAATGACTTCATGAAATTCTTAGGCAAATGGATGGAACTACAAAATATCATCCTGAGTGAGGTAACCCAATCACAAAAGAACACACATGGTATGCACTCACTGATAAGGGAATATTAGTCCAAAATCTAGGAATACCCAATATACAATACATAGACCACATAAAGCTCAAGAAAAAGGAAGATCAAAGTGTGGATACTTCAGTCCTTCTTAGAAGGGAGAACAAAATATTCATGGGAGCAAATACAGAGACAAAGTGTGGACCAGAGACTGAAGGAAAGGCCATCCAGAGACTGCCCCACCTGGGGATCCATCCCACATACAATTACCAAACCCAGACACTATTGTTGATGCCAAGAAGTGCTTGCTGACAGCAGCCTGATATAGCTGTTTCCTGAGAGGCTCTCCCAGAGCCTGACAAATACAGAGGTGGATGCTCGCAGCCAACCATTGGACTGAGCACAGGGTCCCCAATGTAGGAGTTAGAGAAAAGACTGAAGGAGCTGAAAGGGGTTTTTAGCCCAATAAAAGAAACAATAATATCAACTGACCAGACCCCCCCAGAGCTCCCAGGGAATAAACCACCACCAAAGGGTATGCATGAAGTGACCCATGGCTCCAGCTGCATACACATCCAGTAGAGGATGGCCTTGTGAGACATCAATGGGAGGAGAGGCCCTTGGTCCTGTGAAGACTTGATGCCCTAGTGTAGGGGAATGCCAGGACAGGGAAGCAGGAGTGAGTGGGTGGGTGGAAGGATAGGGGATTTTCAGAGGGAAAACCAGGAAAGGGGATAACATTTGAACATTTGAAATGTAAATAAAGAAAATATCTAATAAAATAGCAGAGAGAGAGAGAGAGAGAGAGAGAGAGAGAGAGAGAGAGAATACATGCCCAAAAGAATCCCTTGTCATTTTTAAATCTGGTAAAATATATGCAGCATAAAATATGCCATTTTCAGGGTGAATGGCTCTAAGCACATTCACAAATTTGCTTAAGTGTTTCCACTACACACCTGTCTCCAGCACTTTTTAATCTTTTCAGTTGAAATTCTGTAGTCAGAAAACAACATTGCTTACAACTATCTCCCTACATGTTCTCATTTATTTTTTTTTCAAGAGTATTTTGCATTTGTTCGAGACATAGTCTCAATATGTAGCACAGACTGGACTCTTCATCATCTTCTTCGTTGTTGTCGTCGTCCAGACACTGCTACCCCAGTGCTAGACTTACAGGCTCAGGCCACACGCCCAGCTTGCTTCTGTGAACTTGACTCCTTACAGTACTTCACTCGAGCAGACTAGTACAGTACCTGTGTTTTGAAACAGTTACTTGTCTTCCTTACCATGCCATCTTCCAGGTGTGTCCATGGTGAAGCATAGTTTCTCCTTCTTTGTACGTTTATAGGTTTAGTATTTCTTTCATATGTACGTATGTGTGTGGGCGTGCATGGGGAGAGCTGAAGACAGCTTGCAGGAGTCGGTTCTCACCTTTCACCGTGGGGGTCTAAAGGCTGTACCTCACTTTTTAAGGTTGGGTAATGTTCTACCATAGGTATATGTGGCATTCTGCACTGGGGAGCACTCATGCCCCTGAAAATTGTGGCTACTGTGGGTGCTAAGAATGTGGGTGAATTCCTGCTGTCAGCTCTTCCTGGGTATTCATGTGTACATGTGTGTGCTTGCATGTGGAGGCCAGAGGTGTGAATATCCTTCCTCAGGACTCCATCTACTTCAATGTCTTGTTAATGTCATTCACAGGCTCTAACCTCTCCGACTAACTAGACTGCCTGCCAAGCAAGCCCCCAGAGTTCCTGGTGATGGAATTACAAACTAAGTATACCAGACTGCCTGCTTTAAAAAAAAAAAAAATGTGAATGGGGGATGGGGGGCTAAATTCTGATCCTTGTTGCTTGCACAGCCAGCGTTTTACCAACTGAGCTGTCTTCCAGGTCCATCATTTCTGTTTTGAGTACCTATGGACAAAAAGAATCGCTGACAAGTTTTTCATAACTGATAAATAGTACTTTGGAGAGGCTACAAAAAGAATGCCTGAGAAGTGTTATAAAAATGTAGAATCACACAGACTAAATCCAGATTCAGAAACCTTGTAGAAAATATCTTTTTAAAAAATTATCATTAAAAAAAATAGCCCGGCTTTGTGGCACACACCTTTGATCCCAGTACTCGGGAGGCAGAGGCAGGTGGATCTCTGTTAGTGGGAGGCCAGTCTGGTCTACAAATCAAATCCAGGGCAGCCAGGGCTATACAGAGAAACTCTATCTTGAAAAAGAAAGAAAGAGTTAAAGAAAGAAACAAAGAAGGAAGGAAAGAAAGAGAAAGAAACACAACAATGAGAAAGAAACAAAGAGAAAAATAAAACAAAAAAATCAAAATAAAAGTGTAACAAATCCATGGATTCTGAAATCCTGTTTCTTTACCTAACTCTGAAGTGCTATTAGCCTTGCAAGCTGGTATTTGTGCAGGATCATTCTTAGACTATGTGATTTCTGAGCTATGGAAAGATGGAGTGTGTACACCAACTGGTGTTTGCTTGCTTTTGTAAATCATTTTTGAAACCTCTCAGACTTCCAAGTTGCATTTCACTAAAGATCATTCATTTAACTCACAGGACCTATAGTCAGTCCTGACCTCCTTCACTTGAATGAAGACACTTCTAGACAGCCTCTGAGACCCTACTGAAAGCATCTGGGGCTAATTGGATTCTCCAGGACATACAGGATCAGCACTTCCATGGCTTAAAGGGTCAAAGGAGAGAGCACAAGCAAATGGACCAAAAAGGAAAAAAAAAAATTGTCCACAAAACCACAGTAAACCAAGTTAACTATCCAAATATGGCTGCCACAGAGTTGCCAGAGCCACTGAAGGCAAACAATGGCAGCCCCTGAGATGGTGTGGTCTTACAGCAAGGTGGTAGTGGCCCTGCACGGAAACCTTGTCTCCTCAGTAAATCAAAGGCTGTGAGGGAACCTCAGTCAGCACTAACGCTAACAAAACAGGAGTGGACTGAATGCCCTTGGAAAGTGATCAAATGATTCCCGTGGACTTTTTGAGAGGGAAAACAAAAACATTTGACATTTTTCAAACATACAAGAAATAATATTTTAGAGAACTCCAGATAACTGAATACAAGAATGTGGACAATACATCTGTGCCAGTAGTAACTGTGTGAAATAGACACATTGCTTAACAGTTTCCTCATGTATAAGATAAGAGTTCCTTGAAATTACATTACCACGGCCCCGGTGCTGGGCTTCTGCTGATGTGGTCTTTACTTCCATACAGCTTAGATTCCAGTGACCATCAGGCATCAAACCAGTATAGACGTGATAAGGGTCACTGGTTGGATCACTGGTTGATGCTATAGGAAAAAACTAAAATGGCAGTAAAGAAAATATAAAAATTAGAGGGAGGGCTCTTCTGGGAAAGAGGATAAGGTCAAAGAGGTGGACCCAGACCTGGGAAAGGACAGGAGTTTATAGAGCAGGGCAGGAGCTTTGATTTGATCCTAAGTATAATGGTATGGATGGGTCTTATTCAAGGAATAGATTTATCTGTCTATTATTATTATTGTTATTGTTGTTGTTTTGTTTTGTAACATGGTCTTACCATATTGACCTGACTGATCTGGAGCCTATGTCTGAGGACAACCTTGAAGTCATAATCTTCCTGGCCCAGACTCCTGGGATTACAAATGTATGTCACCACATGCAGCTTTGACTTTATTTTTGAGCAGCTACCTGACTGCTGGGTACAAAGATGGGATTGAATAGTAACAGGAAGAAGACAGTTAGAAGGACAGTGGACTGCACTGTGCTAGAGAAAAGAGTCAAGTGGGCTCACAGAGGTACTGAAGCTAGGGCTGTAGGAGAGGTTTCGGTGACATCCATTTGGTGGGGTGATGTGAAAATGGAATAAAACAGCAGTGGAAAGGTGATACATGGTACTCCATCAACAGCGTGATCAAGATGTCCATGATATTGACAAGGACTAAGGCCAAGGGGAGGGGGAGGAGACTGTAACTGGGTCATCCCTGTAGGACCAAAGACAGAGTGATCAGGAACCTTGACTTGAAGGTAGGATCATGGAAATTGAACCTAATCTAGAAATCTGGACATTTCTACACCAAATTAGAGGGGTAAAAAGAATAATGGAATTTTAGATTTTGTCAGCTAGCTTTTCTACATGCATCGAGAGGATCTTAGACTTTTTATCTTGCAGACGTAGTCTATCACATTTTGGGCTTGAGGATCAAAGCATTTGCAGCCCAGGGATAAATCCCACTAGACCATGGTGATGATACTTGTAGTATATTGGGTTTGCCAGAATTTTAAGATTTTTATCCATTTATTGCAAGGATATTAGCATGTAACATCCTTGATAAATATCCTCCACTTTCCTTATCGGGACTGGTGTGAGGGTAAATGCTGGCCCCATAAGGCGACTTTGAACATTTTCCCTTTTGTTTGCCTCCATTTCTTTGGAAGTATTTCAGATGTATTGGCATTTGTTTTTCTTTAATTGATTGACAGAATTCACCCAGGAGGCCCCTGGTCCTGGGCCTTTCATTGCTGAGAGCATGTTTTAAATTACTGGTTCCATCTCCTGTCTTACTATTAGTGTGTTCCGGTAGTTTATTCTTCATAATTAAGTCTTGATAGAGTGTATATCTCCATGAATTTATCCACATCCTCTAGGTTATCCAATTGTTAGTCTATAATTGCTTATAATTGCTTATAGTAGTCTCTCATGATACATTGTATTATAACACAATTCAAATCAAAAGCCCCGTAATAATTTTTTATAGAAACAGAAAAAAAAAATTGCAAAACATGTGTCAGGTAAGGGATTTCTATTTAACATATATAAAGAACACATACATTGCCATTATTTTTCAAAGTATTAATAGATTTTCACAGTAAGCAAAAAAATCTTTAAAAAAAAAAACATTTTTTCCAAAGAACACATGAAAATGCCCAATGGGGATATGAAAGGTGTTCAGAATCTCTGCATTGGGGAAGTATATATCATAGCCATAGTAAGATACTACTTCACACATGTTAGGATGACTCTTAATGAAGAGTGGAGCGTTGGCAGTCCTTTGCACTGGAATGTAAGATGGTGCCACTCCTGAAAGAAACAGTGTGGTAGCGCCTCAGACACTTGAATGGTCATTGTGTGATCTAGTAATTCTGCTTCTGGGTAGCAGAATTCAAAGCAGAGGCTTAAATGCACTCACAGCAACTGATGCCCACAGCCCAAAGATGAAAGCAACACAAATGTCCATCAGTGGGTGAGCAGAGAAGCAAGATGTGGTATATACAAACAGTGGAAAATAATACTGTTTTGCTTTTCAAAAATAAGTAGACTCTGATATGTACCACAATACAGCTAAACGTCAAAGACACTGAGGTGAAATAAACCTATTACAAAAAGACAAATATCGTATACTTCCTCTGGCAGGATGTACTTAAGAGTCGTCAAGTTATAGAGGCAGTAGATAGGAGGATGGCCATTGATTGCGAAGCGCTGGGCTGAGAGGACAGTAAGATGTTATTATTTAACAGGCTCAGAATTGGGGAAAATGGAAAAGCTCTGCAGGTGTTGGGGGGGGGGGGTTGCACGCAATGTGAATGTACTTAGTGCCAATGAATCATATACTTAAAACGGTCGAGATGGTACACTTGGTGTCGTTCCAGGTTTACAAAAGGAAGAAGTAAAAGACAGCCTTGGTGTTTGAATGTTTGTGTCCACGATGGGCTCGTACCCAATGAGTCAGAGTGTGGCTATGGCCCGAGTCTGTCTTCACTCTTTAAATTTAACTGATAAAATAGAATGATAAACTGATAGAATATGTTAGACTCTTGATCTGAAAATGGAGCGGGGGAGGGGGGGCGGGGAGGGAAAGGGGAGTCTGAGCATGCGCATTTGAGTGTAGGGCTCACTGGATAGCAGCTAGTGGAACAGGCTTCCCGAAATGAGAAGGAAAGATAAAAATACAGGCGTAGGTGTGCCCAAGGGCTGCTGCACAGGGGCGGGTATCCTTGGATTTACCTCCTTAGTGCTCTAAGAGGATTGCTGAGCTTCGAGATCATCATCCCCTCAAGATAAATGTCTCTAGTGCTGCTTCCCCCAGACACTCTGAATTCAATTAGTTTAATTAGAAAACAAGCAAAGAGGAATTATCTCAGTGTAGCTTTGCTCCCAGCAGCCCCCAGAGGTCCATTTCCGTGCTGCATATTCGAATGCCTCCCTTTTGTTTATGCGTTCTGAGATGATATTACTCTGCATTTTTAAGAAAGGGGAACATTCTTAACTAGCAGTTCTTGCTTTTATTCTAGTTTTAAAACTGATATTAATAGATATCCTGTGATTTCTAATTCTTTAGGGGGAGAGGAGCTAGTAAATGGCGGGACACCCCAATTTTGAATGTTTGCCGATTTCTGAGAAGAAAATGCTCCTACTATGGCTCATTTTGAACAGCAAATAATGGCATCAGAGCTGGAAAAAAAAAAAAAACCTGACTCCAGCTCCCACAGGACAGTGGGTGCTGGTTCTAACACACTAATGCCATGTGAACTTATTGCCAGGAGAATTTTCTTTTTATTACATAGACACTCCTTGGTCTTACAAAAGTTTTAAAAAGCAAGCTCGGGACCAAAATGATTGGCTTGGTAAATAACTGGGGTGTAGTGTGGAGAATGACGTCATTGTGTCTGCACAGCAGATGTTTACATGGGGACTCAATACAGGCATGCTCTTCATGCAATCATGAGATGTCCCAGTGAGACCCTGAGGGTTCTGGAGCAGGTGTTGAGTCCAGAAGAATTCCTGGAGAGCCTGAATCTAGAGCCTCCTCCTCTAACTTGACTACAATGTTCTGAATCACCTTGGTAAATCATTTTGTTTCCACATCTAAAAAGGAAGGTGCCAGATGTGAGAGAATAGAGCAAGAGACTCACCAGAGTGTCCCTTTTGCATAGCGAGCCATCCATGTGTTCTGAAAAGAATGAGAAATTAGTTCTAAGAGATCCTGGTTCTGGGATGACAGGGAAGCCATAGAAAATCCTGAGGGGGTCAAGTTTCTTGCCAGATGCCCTACAGAGACTTGTGGTCCTTTTTGTTTGTTTGTTTTGGGGTTTTTTTGGTTTTTTGTTTTGTTTTTCGAGACAGGGTTTTTCTGTGTAGCCCTGGCTGTCCTGGAACTCACTCTGTAGACCAGGCTAGCCTCGAACTCAGAAATCTGCCTGCCTCTGCCTCCCAAGTGCTGAGATTAAAAGGCGTGTGCCACCACCAAGGTGGGTCCTTTTTACTTAAAGGAAATGCTTGAAATAAAGGTGTTACCTCCTCTGGGAAGCACTAGGCTGCCGATTGCTCTTTGCTTTGAGGGTAAATGAACTCCGCTCCTCTCTGTTCTGTATATACTGGGCTCCTGTGTGAACCAGAAACACCTCCAGGAAGCTCTTCTCCTCATTGGCTCATGATGATTTGGGCACAATTATATGAGGGAGTCATTATTCGTTTCAATGTCCTTACACCAACATTTAATTTAGTCTGGAAATAAGAATAAAAAGTTTGCAGGTTGTAACAGTGAATGGTTAACTTGTATGTAGAAAGCATGTTTACCTCTTATACAAAGGCCATACATTTCTGAAGATGGCCAAGAATATTCACTATTAACTGAATTCTGACCGGATGTTTGTAAACCCTGATTTGATTATTTTAACTTGTTTGGGATCTCACATGGACTACTCCAGTGTCTCTACTGTGTGATGGCTTCAATGAAAACGGCCCCCATAGGCCTATAGGGAGAGGCACAGCTAGGGAGATGTGGTCTTCTTGGAGTAGGTATGGCCTTGTTGAAGTCGGTGTGGTCTTGTTAGAGTGGGTGTAGCCTTGTCAGAGGAAGTAAGTCACTGGGGGGTGGGCTTTGAGGTTTCAGAAGCTCAAGCCAGGCCCAGTGTCTCTCTCTCTTCCTGCTGCCTGTGGATCCAGATGTAGAGAGTTAGCTAACTCTCCAGCACCATATCTTCCTGCTTGCTGCCGGTGTTTCCCACCATGATGATGATGGACCAAACCTCTGCACTGTAATCCAGCCCCAATTAAATGCTTTCCTTTATAAGAGCTGCTGTGGTTATAACCTCTTCACAGCAACAGAAGCCCTAAGTAAGACACTGTTGGATGCTGTGAGCTCCTGATTAAATGATGTTTTGCTGTCTGCTGCCTATCTCTATCTACTATTCAGTGTTTTCTCTTCTGCTTACTGTATACTTAGCAAACTCACTGATCTGCACCGGGAAACACACACCTACCGTAGTTCATAATCTGGACTTGTCATTTAATATATGATAAAATACAGGTATATCTCTAACTTAAGAGTCTGAAATGTGAAAATTTTGTAAAACCTGAAACTTTCTGACTGCCAACATGAGGTCACAAGTGACAAATTGCAGTCAATACATGGGCACACTTAAACAACTCTATTACCTTCGGGATTAGGTGTGTAACATGTATACAAAAACACACATTTTCTGATTAGACTTGGGTCTTGTCTCAAGTTATCTCATTATGTAGATGTAACTTTTCGAGATTGAAATAAAATGATCCAAAATGTAAAATATTCTTGTTTTAAACATTTTCATGAGGTAACTCAGCCCCTGAGGAAAACTCGTGGCATTGAAAGCAACTATTTAGAAATATTTTAGCTCCTTAAAAATATGTTGCCATAACCCACTGAGAGTGATTCTGAGACCTAGGTACAGGGAGAAGTCACAAAACTTCTTGAGACATAGTCTTGGAAAATTGAATAGAGTACTTTATTATTTCAAATTGCATCCAATTGCCATCATTTAAAAGGTCTACAACTTGTACAGTATCCACCACACCCTCCTCACGCCCACGTTTCTCTAAAGTTGGGTATTTCCAGTTCCCTGACTTTTTTTTTTTTTTGCTTTATCTTCTTGTCTTAGTTACTTTTCTATCTCCATGATAAAACACCATGACCAAGACAACTTATAATTGAAGGCATTTATTTGGCTTACGGGCTCAGAAGCTGAGAGTTCTTGATGGTGAGGCAAAGAACAGCTGAGACATTATATTACATCATCCAAAAGTGGGAGGCAGAGCGAGAGCCCTGAGAATCAGATGCCCACCGACCGCCACCGAAACAGCTCCTCTAACAAGGCCACATGGCCTAACCCTTCCCACGTGCTCCCACTAACTAGGGACCAAATATTCATATAAATGAGCCTGTTGGGAAATTTTTCATTCAGACCACAATTTCACACTTTGGTCCCATAGGACTGTGGTCATATCATAATGCAAAATGCAGTTAGAGCAACTTCAAAAGTCCCCATAGTCATTTGCAGTCTTAAACATTGTTCAAAAGTCCAAAGTCTCTTCTGAGAGTTAAGGCAGTCTAGTAATTGTGACCCCTGTAAAAGCAAAAAAAAAAAAAAAAAAAAAAAAAAAAAAAAGCAAGTCATACACTTCCAGTGTGTACATAACGGTACAGAATGTACATTGCCATTCTAAAAGGGAGGACTGGTGGGAATGGAGATATAGTGAGGAGATGCTGACTTAAAGCAAGACTGAAACCCAGCAGAGTAAACTGCATATCCTGTGGCTCCAGGTCTTCTGTCAACAGGCTCAGCTAGCTCTACCCTCCCAGTTTTGCTACTCATGAGATACATTCCCTCTCAGACTGGTTCTGTTTCCAGAGTGTAGCTCATGTCAAACATGGGGGGGGGGGGGCGGTCACCAACACAATCCAGGCTTCACTTTCAACAGGTCCATGCAGCAGCTTCTCAGGGCCTCTTGCCCTCACAGATCCTTCATTCAGGGCCTGCCTCACCACACATTTTCCAGCCTCAGTGTCTCTGGTTAATCACAGAGGAAGGTTCCACAACCCCTTTTATCATGACTCTAAAGCCTTCACTGCTGTGGGTGATGTTGCCAGGTTTGATTGAACCTTTTGAAACCTCAAAGCACTGATCCAGCGATACACCTCCCCCAACAAAGGCATACCTCCATTTTAAAACAACTTGGGCCAACTGGGGGCCAAGTATTCAAATATATAAATCTATGGAAGGCCATTCTCATACAACTACCACACTACTAGTTTTCTCAGCCACCACAAGACCCCACACACCCCATAAGAAGGTAGTACACATGAATCCTAGACTCACAGCTGAGTAAGACTCCTGAGTTCAGGCTTTTGCCCCACCTGGAATAAAGTTTGTGACATTGAACAAGTGATACTCTCTGTGACTCTGCTTCCTTCCTTGTAAGGTGGATTTTTAAAAACATGTCTACCCGATAGGGTTATCATTGGGACTAAGTTAATTCATGTAAAGTACTCCAAAGAATAAGGCATATGTCTGCTGTAATATTTAGTATTCAACAGACAATAATTCATCATATATACTTTAGATCCTCAATTAAATTTGTTGAACTCTGTGTGTGTGTGTTTGTGTGTGCATGTGTGTGTGCATGTGTGTGTATGTGTGTGCATGTGTGTGTATGTGTGTGTTGGTGTGTGTCTGTGTGTGTTGGTGTGTGTCTGTGTGTGTTGGTGTGTGTATGTGTGTGTTGGTGTGTGTCTGTGTGTGTGCATGTGTGTGTATGTGTGTGTTGGTGTGTGTCTGTGTGTGTGCATGTGTGTGTATGTGTGTGTTGGTGTGTGCATGTGTGTGTATGTGTGTGTTGGTGTGTGTCTGTGTGTGTGCATGTGTGTGTATGTGTGTGTTGGTGTGTGTCTGTGTGTGTGCATGTGTGTGTATGTGTGTGTTGGTGTGTGCATGTGTGTGTATGTGTGTGTTGGTGTGTGTCTGTGTGTGTGCATGTGTATGTATGTGTGTGTTGGTGTGTGTCTGTGTGTGTGCATGTGTGTGTATGTGTGTGTTGGTGTGTGTCTGTGTGTGTGCATGTGTGTGTATGTGTGTGTTGGTGTGTGTCTGTGTGTGTGCATGTGTGTGTATGTGTGTGTTGGTGTGTGCATGTGTGTGTATGTGTGTGTTGGTGTGTGTCTGTGTGTGTGCATGTGTGTGTATGTGTGTGTTGGTGTGTGTGTGTGTGTTGGTGTGTGTATGTGTGTGTTGGTGTGTGTATGTGTGTGTTGGTGTGTGTGTGTGTGTGTATTTAATGACAGCCTAAGTCATATTTTGCTTTGGTTGAAGCTAAATAAAATAAATAAAGTCACCTTCTCTGAACAGGTATTAGTGAGAAAATGTCTTCCCTAAATAAATGAGAATGGCAGAGGTTGGAATGTTCTAGAATTAAATGCAGCTACTGAAGAGCTAATCTATATGCAGGTGGTTGATTGAGTTGGCTTTACACATACTATGTGATTTTAAAAAATCAAAACAAAACAAACTCAAACACACAACAGTGCTGAGAGAGAAAGTTAGTGGAGATGAGGCAGGATGGACTTGAGTCTCTGGTGACCTTTTCCCTGTTCCAGGCTAGAGAAGCCCAGCTAAAGATGCCCATCTCTCTGGAGAGTGTGGTGGCTGAAACAGTGCATGCTGGATACTTCCAGAAAGTGGACCCTATACATACACCCAAGAATAATATCCACTTGGCACTACACCCACCACACATGCCTCCCCCAACATCCACCAGTGCTAGCTGTCTCTGAACCCGGGCAGAATGAATACAGCAGCAGTGTGGCTGACCTCAGCCACAGGTGGGGGCTGGGAAGAAGGCGCTTTCTCTGATCCATCCAATGAATCAATGAATTACACAAAGGGGAGTTCAGAAGCCAGGCTTCCCACTTTTGCTAAAGCAGAGCTGATTATGAACTAGCTTAACCGCTGGAAAACACGGCTCCAGCTAGGAGAATTAGGGACATGTCTGTCCATTCATTTTCTCTAATCGAGTTCTTGGGAAATACACACGTAGATTAGCTCCTAACAATGGCCCCCAGCTGACTGCTTGGAGTACCCTCCACTGTGCCCGCAATGGTCCTGACTGGCTCTTTATGTTCCACACAAAGGCAGGCCCCAGCCCTCAGGGCTCATCAGGGTGGTTGAAGTCCTTCCTGCCTTTCTCCCGAGACTCCAATAAACAGTAAATAAAAGCTCGCCTCACCTGGAGCTATGTGTAGAGCTGGGCAGTTCCAGCAGGAATTAACTTTGGAAAGAGAGGAGAGGAGGCCCCTCGACAGCTTGTGGGCAGCTTAAGGGATGTTGCCACCTTGCTGTGCTTCCATTGCAGAGATAGACTTACTATGGGGGGAGGTTTACAGAAAATGCATTCTGTCCAAAGGGAAATATCAAATACCCATGAATTTTTCTGGCAGCCGACCTCTGCCTCTACACCTCAGCCACCAGCTCTACCTAGCCAGCTGGGAAGACCCTCTGGGGTGCCACTAGGCCATTTGCAGCATCCTCAGCTTCAGGAGCCTCCTCCAAGGCTCCAGTTTCCCTCTCAGCCTCAGAGATGCAGGATTCAGGGGCTCTGGCAAGGGATCAAAGATGGGCTGCAAGCCAGGCGACACTTTGATTCAATTAAAAACATCACACTGCAGTAATAACCCCAAAGCTAGGTGTTGCCTGAGACTGTGGGATGAGGAGTTCTAGTCCTGCCCCTCTCTCTGTTGGATGTCTTGAACTGAGCATCATTTTTTCCTTCCTGTAAGACCTGCCCTGTTCACTCACGGAATGTCTAGGATCCCATGGCAGGAAAAACATACAGGGTTTGAAAACTCTAAAGTGTTATTTATTTTCATTAAATTAGCTTATTTTTGCCTTGCAATTTCTTTTAACAGGTGCTGGGGATTGAACATTTCTAGGCAAGCGCTCCACCCTGAGTGACATCTCCAACCCTAACAGGTCTTTCTTCAAACTCAAACTTTCTGAGCTGAGCCAGACTTCAGTGTCAACCCACTGCCAACTAATCTGCATTATATCTTCTTTTGTCATTCCTCACAGCCTGGCAAATAAACTCCTCAAAGCCACTAATGTGGGTTCTGTGTGATTTGTGTGACCTCGTTCAGGATAGTGTCGGCCCTGAAGAAGGAATAAAAAAAAAAGTAATGAGAAAGAGGTCTGTCTTGGTGGAGATCCGAGAAAGGCGGAATTGGGGAACGCGGGACCCCAGCTCCTCAGGGGCGTCTGCAGTAGCCTTTTCAGACTAATCCTTCAGCGAAGCTGGGCATCGCCAGCCCGGAGTCTAACCCTTGGCTCTGAGGGGTGCAGTGCTCACAGTTGCTAACAGCGACGAGGCTGCTACGAATCTTCTTTCTGTTGAGCCTTTGAGTCACTCTGGGTCAAGCAAGCCTCAAGGGGCCCCCAAGGGGGAAGGAACTCAAGCGGATTAAGGCGATAACTCTCAGGGATGCGCTAGGGCCTTCTTCCCAGGAGAATGTTCCCACCCACCAGTTTTGGGTCGTCTTCCTGGCCTATGGAAGTGGGAGAAGAGCAGGGTTGTTCAGCACTGTGATTCAGTTAAGGATCTTGGCCCTTCAAGATAGCTCATGAAAGGAACTTTTGCATGTCTTCTGCGAGTCCAGGGAACTCTCACATTTGAGATCATGGGTTCTGCGGGCACAGACTGTGTGTGCCATCACCATTTCTGAAGGTACAGAGAGAAGTAAAAACAGACACAGACAAAGGAAGCCTGAAGTCTAGGAAGGCAACGCACAGAAGCATAGGTGTAGAAATGAGGGGAAGATTGAGGGAAGATTCAAACAGGAAGGCTTGTGAACTAACTTCCATCGCCCAGGGATAGCCGGAAAGCCTGCAGCTGATCTTGGAGCTTCCAAGTGCGAGAAGATGGTCCCTGAATGTAAAGCTTTGGGAGGAGGTAGGCAAGAGAGGGGCAAGTGAACACAGAAAGGGGAGAAGTGAACCCTGGGAAGTCTGGCCCAGGGAGGCTCCTACTGGGGTGGAGAGGTGCTCCCTCCTGTCAAACTTCCCACTCCTGGTACCCGGAAAATATTTGTGGAGTTGAAATGGATCAAGATAGCAGATGAAGGGACATTCAGGGAACAGGCCTGGGTGACACGCCCAGGACCCTAGGCTGATCAGGGGAAAAGACCCGCCCTCTGTAGAGGGAGGAACAGAGGGAAAGGGCTGGGTCTGGAGAGAGGGAGGAGTCCGGGACTAGAGCACCGCAGGCCTTTTGCACCAAAGCTCCAGTTATCCCGAGGCCAAACTTCCAGCTGCAGCGACATTCTAGTTGACTGCTGGCCCAGCGCTTGCCCACCTCCCGAGCGGTTGCCTAAGCTAGTTGCTCGCCTAGTTGAGCTTTGGTCGGACCCATCCTGTTGCTCACGTTCTAGAAGTGCACATTTGAGGGGTGGGGTGGGGAGGGGGAACGGGCATCAAGCTCCAGTTTGCAAAGCGAGCTCCTGCCTCCCCATGCACCTGCCGGGCTGCGCGCCAGCCATGGCCGACGGGAGCTTCTCGCTCGCTGGCCACCTGCTCCGCAGCCCGGGCGGAAGCACGTCGCGTTTGCACAGCATTGAAGCCATCCTGGGCTTTACCAAGGAAGACGGGATCTTAGACACCTTTCCTGCAGAGAGGAGCTCCAGGGGCTCGAAGGAACGCGATCCCAGGCTAGGAGCCCGGCCAGCCTGCCCCAAGGCGCCAGCCGGAGGCTCGGAGTCTTCGCCACCAGCAGCCCCGGGGCTCGTCCCTGAGTACGAAGGTAAGTGCGCCGCAAGGCTGCAAAGCCCTTGGGCTACTCTGCGAGACAGGAACTCCTCCTTCTTTACCTTTAGGTCAGCGGGTTTGGGGTCTGCCCAACTTGAGGTTGGAGAAATCTTAGGGACCCCACGTAGGGTACTCATCGTGGACCTCCTCAAACCAGCTCAGGCGCCACTGGGTCGCCTAGAGCCGTAGAGAGGCCGCTTCGCCTCCGCGATGAGTGTCACTGACCGCTTGGGGCTTCGCTGCCCCAGCTACTCGCCCCTGCTACCCCAAGGAGCAAGGAGAGGCACGGCCGAGCCCAGGACTCCAGGTTGGGCCAGCAGCAGGCGATTCGAAGCTGTCGGAGGAGGAACCTCCCAAGAAGAAGCACAGACGCAACCGCACGACATTCACAACGTATCAACTGCACGAATTGGAGCGCGCCTTCGAGAAGTCCCACTACCCCGACGTGTACAGCCGCGAAGAGCTGGCCGGCAAGGTTAACCTACCCGAGGTTCGGGTCCAGGTACGCTCTTGGATTGATGGACAGGAACGGGGGGGGGGGGGAGAGAAGGGGGCTCGCGCGCAAGACTGAACAGCAATTATTTTAGTGCATTACTTCCATGGTTCCGCAGCGCTAGCCCAGAGCCCGGGAGTGTCTTCGACATTTTCCCCCATGAACCACCCTTTGAACGGTCTGGTTCAGTAAGATGTCCCCTATAGGGGAGGGGGCTCCCGACTTTAAACGAAAAGGACTTGGAAATCGCTTGGGAGAGGAAGAGGTTGACAGCTCATTAGGTACAATCGAAAAGGAGTTGCTGGGGGTGTTGAACGCAAAGGGAATCGAAAACATGAAAGTAGCAGAGAGTGAGGTGGGGGGCGTCGGGGGGGGGTTACTGGGCTGAGGCCCTAGCTGCCACCAGTGTCACCAACCGCGCACGTTGTTCAAAAAACGAAAACTCTCCTCCCCTGTAAGCCGCCAGTTAAAACTTTAGATGGAGTCAAGGAACTGACTTTCTTCCTTTTACACGGACCTTTCCTTTTTATCGTGAGGGAGTTTTTGCTTTAATTAAAGCTGAATTTCTTTAATCCTCAATCATTAAAATATTTGCTAGTCATCTGTGAAAGATCTGGGAGGGCTTCCAAACTGAGAGCGTTTACAGGGGCCTGAGAGGGAAGGCAGCGAGAATGAATTCATTGCATCTGAGAGCGAGAGCAGAACTAACCCGGAGGGGTGGGGGCGTTCTTTAGTTGGATTTCCAGGCAGTAGAGAAACTGAGGCTTTGGGCATTTATATACTTG
This sequence comes from Arvicanthis niloticus, assembly GCF_011762505.2. Classification (NCBI taxonomy): domain Eukaryota; kingdom Metazoa; phylum Chordata; class Mammalia; order Rodentia; family Muridae; genus Arvicanthis; species Arvicanthis niloticus. Next base: position 23,115,827 of record NC_047671.1, read on the forward strand.
TGTCTGTAGAGTCAAGGGTGACAAGCTCCTGCCTGTTGTCTTTCTGCATAAACAGCATGCTATAGGAGGCAGACCTCCCCAGTGTGGTTTGGAATTAACTACCAAACAAAGCGGGTTTCTCCTCGTTCTGGACTGTAAATCTATGGATTTCATGAAAAGTTGGAAATTTTCAGCACCTGCTGTCCAGGGACCGGAACGGGAAGAAACCCTAGAGGAAGACAGAGAAAAGGCTGTGTGCTCGCTTCCCGGTGTCCTACAGACCGCAGCAGCAGGCGCGGCTTCGCACCAAGCTTGCCTGTCCCTTTTGCTCGATTGGTTTCCCTTGTCCACTAACTTAGGAGAATCCTGAGAGCAGGGTCTGTAACTTTCCTGTGACTGTTACATAGCTTCTTTCCCACATAAGTAGATCATCAGATGGTGTGATGGGGACCAGGAGGGTCTCCTACAAGATTAAGGACAGCAGGAGAAGGAAAGGTAGCCAGCTCTTCCCATCTTCAGCCATGTAGCCCTAAAAACTGGATCCAGAGCCGGAGAATCTCTCTTTCTCTCCACTCTCAGCAAATTTCTAATATTTCCTGGTGGCTGGTGCCTTGTGTGGAGATACTTATATTTTGGGTTTTTTTTTTTTTTTCCTAAGTCAAGGGCCATACATACTTGGCCCTCCTCCACGCCAGTACTGGGTTTTCGCCTCCTTGGCTCTTCTATTTATATTAAACCCATGTTCCCCATTGGTCCATGCAGCTACTTTTCCTTCATAAATACAACCCCGAGAATACCACTTTGTCCTAAAATTCTTTCACAGTCTCCACTAAAAGAAACCGAATCTGTTTGTAGGTGCGTGGGACTGGGCAGAAAAGCATCTTTACTCACCTTTTATTAAATTAGTAGTAAAGGCTCCGGGGCAAGAAACCATAACGTCCTGGGGAAGAGGAACTTTTCCTTGTGTGAAACAAAAAAAGAAAGAAAGAAAGAAAGAAAGAAAGAAAGAAAGAAAGAAAGAAAGAAAGAAAGAAAGAAAGAGAAAGACAAATCCCTTATACACAACAATGAGCCAACATACGAGGGGAAACGGTAAAACTCTATACTATCAAAATAGACCCAATAATACACTTGTACAATTGTAATCTTGGCGAGTAACTTATAGGAACCTCAAAAATACTAAACAGGTACCAATTAAACAAAGCCGAGAAATTATCAGACACGAGGCCCAAGAAACCTGCTGGATACAGCAGCATTTTAACTTGTATGTAGTGTACCAGTGTTTATAATAATAGAGGGGGGAGGCAGATAAAACAGAGTCGCTGAGGAAGCGATTGAGAGCTGCACCACACAGAACCGAAGCAAGATCCCAACCTAAAGTGTCGGGAGGGGCAGCCAACCAAAGGGTCCTGGAAACCTGCCTTTAGCGTCCTGCGGTCCAGCCCAGCCGCAGAGTTAAACTCACTCTCTTTCCCCTGAGGGTCTGCCCTGTTAAGGGTTAAAACAGATACCACCACAACCAAGAGTGAAAGACACAGGATACCGGGGATGCTTTGGAGGAGTAGGGCGTGACTAAGAAAGACCTAGGAGCCAAAGAGGATAGCGACAAAAAGGGAGAGTATTTTAAAAAGAAAAGATTGGAGAAAACCGGGGAAAGACTTCGGGAGTAAAGGACGGTCTGAGCCCTTCTAGCAGTCCGGGGGCGGGGGGTAATTTGTCATGAGGAAAGGGCGGGTCAGGCTAACCGGCCTGCCCCGGGTGGGGACTTACCTCCACCCTTTCCCTTAGCCTGAAGGCGTCTGCGGCTTCTTTTGGCAGGTGTGGTTCCAGAACCGACGGGCAAAGTGGAGGCGTCAGGAGAAACTGGAAGTGTCGTCCATGAAGCTGCAGGACTCGCCCCTCCTCTCCTTCAGCCGCTCCCCGCCTTCCACGGCACTGGCTCCGCTGGGGACCGGCCCGGGCAGCGGTAGCGGACCTCCGGGGAGCGCCCTGCCGCTGGAGCCGTGGCTCGGGCCACCGTTGCCCGGCGGAGGCGCCACTGCGCTGCAGAGCCTGCCAGGTTTCGGGCCACCAGGGCAGGGTCTCCCGGCCAGCTACACGCCGCCACCGCCCTTCCTGAACTCCGCGCCCTTGGGTCCAGGTCTACAGCAGCTCGGGCCACCGCCGGCGTACCCGTGCGCGCCTGCATTCGGGGACAAGTTCTCGCTGGAAGAGGCGTACCCACGCAACAGCAGCATCGCCGCGCTGCGCCTGAAGGCCAAAGAGCACATCCAGGCCATCGGGAAGCCCTGGCAAGCCCTCTAGAGGCGCTGCGGAGTTGCTGCGAGCCCTGCGTGCACCCAGCTTGGTTGGCTGCACTTTCTTTGCTAGCCCTGTTGCCACCCGGCGGCCAGCCTTGGGCTGAACACTGGCGCCTACTCCCGATTCTTCGAGAAAAGGCCGAACTTGAGGCCAGCGGAACTTCAGCCTGGCCGTCAGAGGGATGAGCTGCGGGTCCCGCTGGCCACACCGCTCCTAGCTGCTCCCATAAGCATCGCGGCGTCTACCATCCGGAGGGACCAAGAATCTTGACCTGGGATGTTCCCGACGGAAAGAATGGGGAGTGAGAAAAATAGAGTTGAAGAAACTGTTTGTAAAGTTAGTTTAAAGTATTTTGGAGGAAAATTAAAGATTTGTTTGTTGCCCGGCTAAGCGTGCTCATCGACTACAGCGTGAGGGGTAGGTAGGGATCTGGGAGAGGCTGCCTTCTTGGACCTGGTGGGTCTGGGAATGCTGAGGGCTGCGCTGGAAGCTCCTGTAAATCGGGGTGGGGGTGGGGGTGGGCTGCTGCAAGAGAGAATCAGCCTTCTGGGTGCTGCCTGGCTTGTTTGAGGTCAGCGGCCTGAGGTTGAGCTGTATATACATTCCCATTTATTTGTTACTCAATAGACAGCGCCCCTTGCTACTCTGATCCCTTAGGAACCAGGTAAACCACCTTCTAAGGTGGGACCAGAACACCCTCAGACACTTCTCCCCTTCCAGTTGGCCTTGGCCTCAGACTCTCTCAGATCACTGCTAGTCACCAGCCTGGTGACAGCCCTTGCCCAAAGTGCTAATATTAATTCGAGGATTGTCCTGAAGATACCCTCTCTCTCTTGACTCTCTTGTCTCCCTTATTTGCTCTGCATCCCTCAAGCCAGAGTTCTGCTAACAGCTCCCAGGATGCTGGGCACGAGGAATCAGGGATTTATTTGTGGCACGCTAGGAAGGTGGGTTCCCCTAAACCGACATATTTTAAATATTAGGTTTGGTGGAGCCGGCTTTGGAGCAGGAAAGGAATGCTCCTGTCTCAGCCAGCTGCAGCTGCTCCCAAGGTCTCATTAAGTCCAAGAGTGAGGGGAGTATAGACTCCCTCCTGGGCAGCCACTACATTGCCCCTTGACCTGTGGTCTCCCTTTCAGTGCTGGCCTTGATTGCAAAGGGACCTTGCAGCTTGGAGGCTTAGCTCCTCATCAGCTGCTGTCCTAGGGTCCTTAGCATATTGTGGGGCTCTCCAGTTTCCTTCCCTCTTCTAAATGGCCCCTACCTCATCAGGAGATGTGAAAGGTGAATAGGATCTCTGTGCAGATTTTCCTTTACCAAGAACAGGACAGAAGGCCACATGGGTGGCAATGGCTACTCCTCTGTCTCAGCTCTGTTCCTAGAATACTCTTGATTGCAGAAACCTACTCCAAGTTAACCATTTGGAGGCAGAGGGGTGTAATCCAGGATCCAGTCCTTGCTCTGTAGGCCAAGAGCTCTGACACACATAGCCAGGGCCAGTGCCTCCAGACATACACTAAGTATTCTAGTTAGAAATTAAGTTGCTTTCTCAAGTTGTAGAGAATGATACTTTGTTTCCTTACTAGAATGTCTCTGGGGGAAATGGAGTATGCCAAGTGGTTATCTCTAAGGAAGGGGGGGAAAGACTTACAGAATGGATTGTGTGTCAGTTTCTGTCACCTTGACCTATCTTCTTCTCAGTGGCCAGGTTTTAATTTTTATTTATTATTTTGTGAGGGTGATTAAGAGTGTGTGTGCTCAGGTACACTCATGCCACCATGTGTGTGTGGTCAAATGACCTCCTTGTGGGATCCAGGCATAGACCTAGATTATTAGACTTTCCTGCTAGCTCCTCTACCCACTTAGACATCTCACAGGACTGGGCTATCATTTTAATAGGAACAACTCGTTCCCAGGATGTTTAGCTTCACTAGTCCAAGCTGAAAGTACTCGCTAAACCCTCCTGCCTACCTCACTCCTGGAGGCCTGTGACCTCACAATCCCTCACTTCCCTTAGATCCCCCCACAAGTATCCGATGTCTCCTGTCTGTTGTTCCCACACCCTTCCAGCCCAGACTCAGGGAACCCAGCAGGGCACACTCAGCAAGGGTTCTTGATTGTGCTCTGGGATCACCACAGGTCTGGTCCACCTGCTGATTCCAGCTCCAGCATCCACAGACTATTGTATGGCTTGCTGAAACCATTAGTTTAATCGGTGTTACTTATAGGTGTGAGAAATGTATAGGAACTTGTGTCCTTAAAGAAAGAATTTGCAGGGGTTGGAGAGATGGCTCAGAGGTTAAAAGCACTTCTTCCAGAGGACCTAGGTTCAACTCCCATACCCACACGGCAGCTCACGACCATCTGTAACTCCTGTTCCAGGGAATCCCATGCTCTCTCCTGGCACCAGATATGCATGGTGCACAGACATACATAGAGGCAGAGACGTTCATTTGCAGAAAAGAAATAATTAAGAATTCTTCTCTTAGCTGCTAACTGTCTATAAACATGCCTCTTGTGTGGCCTCTCCCACTTAGCAACCATTAGCTGTATAAATCCTTGGGAAGGGGCCACCCTGGTGAGTCCTGCCCCTCCATGGCAGACAGATACTTTGTGCAGGTGTCCTGCAGGTAATCACAGCTGCTTCAAGAGGGCAGCTGCCATCCCTGCCGTGCCCAGGGGACAGCTTCCGCACACACAAACAGTGTAAACTGGGACAATGTCTTTGTGTCTGCCCCATTTATGAAATGGGGCCAACCGTGTCTTCCTGTCAGGGTTATTGTGACACTTGATGAGAGAACAAATCTCTTGGAGGGATGTGTGTGCAGAAGAGGTTATCAGTATGTGTGTGTGTGCACCCATATGTGTGCATGTGTGTGCATGTATGTATTCATGTGTGTACACATGTGCATGAGGTCATCAGTATGTGTGTTTGCATGCATATGTGTCTGCATATGCATGTGTGCATATGCATGTGTGTGCATGTATGTATGCATGTATGTGTGAGTGTATGCTTATGCATGTGTGTGCCTATTTGTGTGTGTGTGTGTGTATTGTGGGAATTAAACCTGCAGACAGGTGCTTTACTATTGAGCAATAACTGAAGCCCACCCGATGATATGGTTATTTTCCAAAGACTTCTCTCTAAAATATGCATATGTTTGACTTTGTCCCAGAGAGATAACATAAATGATCATCCATTTTCCTGGGAAGCTAGTAGCTTAGGAACGGGTGGTTATACAGAAACATATATGAGAAAATGAATGGAAAAAACAACCTGAGGCCCCAGGTTCCCCTTATTTCAGTTCCTAAGAAGAGCTCTTTGGTCACATTAGAAACATATATATCTTGATAGGAAGATGCCAGCTGAGTAAACGCGTTATGGTTCCTCCTGGGAGATTTAGAGGCATCCTTCTGCAGTCCTTGACTCTAACCATGGCTGATTCACTGGCCACCACCCATGCAAGTGTGTAGGAATGTTTAGTGGGCCTGAAACGGCTGGCTCAGTGCTCAAGTTCATGGCTATAGAACTCAGTAGGGCACAGAGGCTCTGGCCATGGTGGAACAGGACTTCCTAAATTTGAGTGTTGGTTCTAGTTGGCAATGAAGGAAGATTTTTAGTGACCCTGAATGAAAGGCTTCCCAGTCATCCTCCATCACTGTCCCAAGAGATGCTGTCACCTAGTACAGCTGTGGCTCAAGCAAAGCAGTTAGTATAAAAAAGAAAGCAAGAACCAGTGGGGAATGTTTACAGAGTTCACGGGAAAAGCTGTTCTCAGCACTGAGATGAGACCCAGGTGGAGGCAAGAATTTGCTGAATCTGGGGCTGTCAATCTAAAAGGAAGACTTTAGAAAGCCCCCAACCCTGGAGATGGAGGCCAGGTCTGCTCTGGCCAGAAGTTGCAGGGAAGTGGGTCTGTAGTGTTTTTGTTTCTGTGCTCTGCTTTGGGGGAATGTGGTTGGCTGCTGCATAGACCCTAGGACAGTAGAGAAGTATCATCAAAATGCACAGCATAGAAAAAGGGCACAGTCAAGATGGCCATGGCCTTTCCTGTCCATCCCCTGACCATGCAGCCACGTAGGAGGTCCAATTTCTCTATGCAGGGTGTTAGTTTCTCACTGTGCCATACCTGCAGGCTTTTGATGTGGTGCCGCCTACTGCCCAGTTTCTCTCCCAAGGAAAGCCTCTCTGGTCAAAGGTCTTCAGATCCTGAGGTCCAAAGAGCAGTGGTAAACCAGAGCAGCCCCAGCTTAGCGTCCTGGGATTCAGAGCTGTGTCCCTAGCCAATACCAAACATGTCTTCTTTAGTTTCTGACCCTTGGGATCAAGTCATATCCAGATAGATCTGATCCTGGGATGGTGAGTGACTGGGTCTCAAATAAGTGTGACTGTGTTAGAGGGACTAGGCTTCAGCCAGAGGTTGGCAACCAAGGTGACATCATCCTCCATTTTAAACATATATTTAGTAGTGGCAGAAATGGAAAACATCAAACTCCAAGTCCCTCCGTCCATCACAATTCATCTAGAATCTGGCAAGGGGAGGGAGGGGATGCCAATCTCCCTTCCTAGATGTGTCATTGAAAGTCCCCAGAAACTTCCAGAGACCAGCTCCAAATGAGCACACCTCTCCTGTGAGCAGAGCACAGTGACCACCTCTGGGAGCCCTAGAGCTCCCCGGCTCCTGCCTTGGGTGGTGATATCCCATCTTCCCTCCCTCAGAGCCTGACTTCTTGCCTCCCCTAGCCCACTTCTCTGGCTCTGTTCTGAGTACTCTACCCCCTAAGGAAACTATGCATGGAACCCCACCTCCCCAGAGGTGGGAGAGAAAGGTTACCAGTGGAGATGGTATTAATTAAAAGCTCACAGTGACTGTCTGCTTAGCTAGGGTACTAACCAGCTGGTAAAGGCAGAGCTGTGGTGTGCTTTGTAGCTAATGTTGCCCCTTCACTGGGAACCCGTTCTTAAAAATCTGGGCTTGGCTTGTTAACTGTACAATAGCGCGTAGAATTAATGGCTAATTAGTGATTAATTCTTTAATCAAGCCGTAATTGCTCATTGCGAAAGCCCTTTCCTAAAACTGGATTAAATTGTGTAGATATTTGGCTACGGAAGCCCTGGTTCCATTACCTTAAGCAAAACAGCTTCTTCCTTCCTTCCTTCCTTCCTTTCTTTCTTTCTTTCTTTCTTTCTTTCTTTCTTTCTTTCTTTCTCTCTTTCTTCTTTTTCAGCATAGATACTTGAGTTTTGACTTGACTTAGGGGGGTCTTTTTTATTCTCCCATACAATAGATCCCAACCACAGTTCCCCTCCCTCTGCCTCCACCCATTTCTCCTGTCCCCTAGATCCACTGCTCCTCCTTTTCTTTTCAGAAAACAGCAAACCTCCCAGTGATATCAGTCAAACAAGGCTCAACAAGATGGGATAACACTAGGCACACAAATCCTCACACCCAGGCTGGATGAGGCAACCCAGAATGAGGAAAAGGGTCAGAGACAGCTCCACTCCCACTGTTAGGAGTCCAGTAAAAACCCCAAGCTAAACAACCACAGTGTGTATGCAGGGGACCTAGTGCAGATCCATTCAGGCTGCATGGTTGCTACTTCAGTCTCTGTGAGTCTCTGTGGGCCTCTGTGAGCCTCTGTGAGCCTCTGTGAGCCTCTGTGAGCCTCTGTGAGCCTCTGTGAGCCTCTGTGAGCCCTACTTAGTTGATTCTGTGGACCAGGGTGTTCTGGACTCTTCTGGCTCTTCCATTTCCTCCCCCTTCTTCCACAGGGTTTCCAAAGCTCCACCTAGTGTTTGGCTGTGGGTCTCTGTATCTGCTTCCATCAGCAGCTGGAGGAGAAAGCCACTCTGATGATAATCGGGCAAGGCAGTGTCTCATTAGGAATCATTTCATTGACTTTTGTTGTTTTGGTTGTTTGGTCAAACATGTTTGCTTCTATTTTACATGTTTAGCCCAGGCTGCCCTCAAACTCTTGCTCCTCCTACCTCCATGACTTTTAGCAATTCCTCTGAGCACGCACCTCTACAACAAGCTGCAAGACAGTTTCTTAATGACAGATACGTTGGTGGCTCTCAAGCCTGAGGGACATAAATAAATGATCTGTGATTGGGTCCTGGTGGCAACATCATGGCTTGTGTGACCTTGAACAGAACGTTTCAGCATCACTTAAATGCTCAGTGTATGAGCATCCCTCTTGGTCATGAATATACTACAGAGTTGTAAAATGTAGGTCATTTAAACCCAGCTCCCTTCTGCTCCCCACACGTCAGAAGACGTGCTCATGTTAGTGGGCACTGAATGAAGTGTACAGCATGTTCCCTGCACAAGGGAGTCTGACAGAGACTTTTCCCAACTTTAACTAACAATAAGATTCTAAGGTCTCAATTTTTAAGTTACTCTTATTGGCCTTGGTTGTGGTTTTATTTTTGCCATCTGCTAGTTTTACACAAGCTAAAGATTTTGCAAGGCATGATGGGAATGTATTGATAAGAGTCTCAACACTCAAGGAACTTGAGACTCAGGATGTGAACTCGAACCCAGCAGTGCAGATTTAATAACACATCCTCACTCATCCATCTGAGCATCACACAGAGCATCCAGAACAAATGTGTTCAGATAAACACTGCTCCCTACAAACTCCGCCCTCCTCTGTTTCCATGTCCATAGGCCCCAGTGGACGTGATGAGAGCCTGACTGGACACTTTGAGTCAAGCTATCTCCTCATCTCTACCTGACTTCTGAGCCACACACCTATACTCTAGCCAGTTACAAAGCACAAGGACATCTTGGCCTCTTTCCCATCATATGTGACCAAAGGTTTTGGTTGAAGAGGCACTTTAACACATGGCTCTGACAAGCCAGGGATGACAAGCTAAGGACAAGCTCTTCTCTTTCCAGTCTGCAGTCGGTTACTATGATGGAGGTGTGATGCAGGCACAGGAGCAGCCATCTTGGTCCCTGTCATGAAGCCATGCATTGTGGGTGTTCAGTAACAACATGGAAAGGACTCACATCCCTGACACTGCTGTACTGAAGAGCTGGGTTCCAACCTGGACCCTGAAGTTTACTCTGAATTTCTTTGGTCACTAGCAGCCCAACTTAAACCCATTCACTTATTCCTTCAACTCTACCTGTGATTAATTACTTAGCCTGAGTGACTTAGAAAAATGAAATTCACTGTACATTGAGATGTATCTGAAAGTGACCCACACCTGTGTTTCCAACTCCAATTGGTTTCCTATCTCAGGGCTTAGTCACCTATTGCCAACCTGCTTGGCCTCCTGGAGCAGACAATGTTTCTGTCTCCCCTCCTTTCCTTTTCCCTCCCCTCCCATGCCCTCCCCTCTTCTCCTCTCCTTATAGCCTCTAGCTCCCCCATGTGGCTAAGTCATGCACAGCCATCCTGGGGATCTACTTGTTCCTTGTAGTCAGAATGAGATAGTCCCAGTTCCTCTGCAAACACAGTTTTTTTCAACACGGTGGAACACACACACACACACAATGGTGGGGAAATAGGGGGTTATAGGAGAAGTTTTCAAGGTGGTGAAAGAGGGGGTAGTGGGGATAAGGTGACTAAAATGTATTGTTTATGTATGTGAAAATGTCAGATAACAAAAGAGAAATTAAAACACATTCTTCTGGCCCATGGGCCTAAGCAGAGCCCGGAGCAGAGCCTACGAGGTTTCTGCCTCCCATCACACCCATCCCTCTGGGCTTCTCTGGCAATGCCCTCTGAGCCTCACCTCCTTACTCCTTACTCCTTACTCAAAGCCAGGGGACTCTGGAGTTCCCCAAATGACAATGTGCTTTTTCCACTTTGAACTTGAGAATGACTCTAAGTTCAATAAGGTTTCATGATACAAGATCAGCATGCAGAAGTCAGCTGGATTTCTCTGGATTTCCAGTGGGAAAATCCAATACAGAAATGAAGAGGAGACTTCTGTCAATAACAGTATCCCCACACACACAAAGCACAAAAGACTTGGCAAGAAATTAACAAAGAGCAAAGTGTATCCTCTCAAAACCTAAACATATCAGTGAAAGAAGGATTAAATACATAGGAAACAGGCGTGTGTGTGCAGGGACCATGGGGAAGGCAGCAGTCACATCCCCACGTGGAGATCCAGCCTGGGCTTGGACAGAGTCCCAGCTTGTACCAGTCAACAAGCCAACCCTGAACTGTACATGTGGGATTCCAAGAACAGCCAGAAATAACTCTGGAAAGGAAGACAGGACTTACACTTCCTGACTCAGAAACTTACTATGAGACACTAATGGTGCTGAATGAGTCCAGGCAGAGAAATCTGGATCAGGGGCTGGCAACAGGGCTCGGCAGGCTGAGGCACTTGCCTCCAAGCCTGACGATCTGAGTTTGATCCCCAGGACACACAAGGTGGAAGGAGAAAACATACTACCACAAGCTGTCCTCTGATCTCCACATGCATGTACCCACATACACACCATACAAGACATAATAACACAATGCAATGTGATGAAAGAAATGTGGATCAAGCCAACAGAGTCCGGGGACAGAGCATTCATCTAGAGCTGATTTTTGACAACAACCCAAGCTTATTCAATACAGAAAATAGTATTTTCACTAAATCACCCTGAGACGGTATTGCAAGCAGTAGAATGAAGTTGGATCCCTGCCTCACACTGTGTTTTCTGTTTTCTGTTGCTGACCACATGAGATCAACAGCTCAGAAAGGAAATAGGATTGTTTGGGGCCACACCATTGGAGGCTTCTGCCCATCATCAGTTGTCCCAATCAGGATCAAAGCATAAATCAAGGCTGAGGAATAAAGAACAGGCAGGATTACACTATCCCCTCACAGAGTGTCTTAGTCAGCATTTCTATTCCTGTACAAACATCATAACCAAGAAGGAAGTTGGGGAGGAAAGGGTTTATTCAGCTTACACTTCCACATTGCTGTTCATCACCAAAGGAAGTCAGTACTAGAACTCAAGCAGGTCAAGAAGCAGGAGCTTATGCAGAAGCCATGGAGGGATGTTACTTACTGGCTTACTTCCCCTGGCTTGCTCAGCTTGCTTTCTTATAGAACCCAGAACTACCAGCCCAGGAATGGCACCACCCATAATGGACCCGCCCACCCTTGATCACTAATTGAGAAAATGCCTTACAGTTGGATCTCATGAAGGCCTTTCCTCAACAGTTGGCCTCCCTACCCTTTCTCTGTGATAACTCCAGCTTGTGTCAAGTTGACACACAAAACCAACAAGTACACAGAGCTTGTCTCCAAGACTCCAGAACTTCCTCTGGTCTTCGTCTCATAAAGGGTCCATCACCTCCCAGTTGCATCACTGGGGAACAATCCTCAGCTCATAGACCTTCGGGGCATGGTGGGTAATCTTCACTGCTAACTTGACTGGGTTTGGAATCACTTGGAAATGCACTTCTGGGTGTCTCTAAGCGTGTTTTCAAAGAGGTTTAGCTGAAGTGGGAAGCATGTAGTTCACACCTGTTTCTATTGATCCTGGGCTAAACGAAAAGGGGACAGTGAGCTGAACACTAGTGTCTACCCCTGCCTCCTTAGTGCCAGCTGAGTGTCCCAACTGCACCCTACTCCTGCCACCACCACAAAGCACCATATTCCCAGACTGTAGGGCAATACCACCACCCTTCCTTAGACTAACTGCTTCAGGTATTTTGTCAAAGTCAAGAGAAAAGGGACCCTTGAGATTTGACCAACAGCACATACAGAACTTTGCTTGATATTGTAAAAACAACAACAACAACAAAACAAACAAACAAAAAACAAAACAAAACAAAAAAAACCTTTACAATCCTCAATCTTCATGACCACAGACTTGGCCAAGAGTCTTAAGTTTTACACCAGATGAGTGAACCACAAAGTAAGAGGACGAATGAGCACACCTTCACCAAAATGCCAATGCCACATGATAAGTAAAAGATGGCGTCTACATGGTGAGCTAACAGTCCTCAGAATGGGAGAAAATCGTGGAATGTCATACCTGACAAGGGATTTGTTTCAACAGCATACAGATAGCACCTGCTACTCAGTATTATAATGCAATTTTATCATGGGTAAAAGATCCACATTGGCCAATAAATTCATGCAATAAACTTGTCATGATGATCCAAAAAAGACAGCAGTTCCCCCACTGAGAAGGACTTCTCACACATCAGGACAGTCAGAAGCAAAAGACAGGGCATTGAAATTGTGTAGAAGTTGGAAAGTGTGCTTAAGGGTGGGAGAGGGAAACGGCCCCGTGCTGATGTAAAATCAAGCTTTCATTTAAAGGGAATAAAAGAGTTTATGCTCGAGTGACCATGGCCCAGAAACACGGGTTTACCTTGCCCCAAATTCCATTCCAACAAGGAAGCAGTTTCATGAGGTTTCTATGGGTTTACAGAACAAAGAAAGTCATAAATCAAGGCAAGTTCAAAATACATTAGTGGGTATATCTGAAAGGCAGATACATTGAGATGGGGGAAGCTTTTCTATAGGCCCAAGATGTTCTCTGGTGGCATTCTTAGCCCTTGGGTTGGCAGAAGCTAGTGTTCTGCTAAGTTGATACCTTCTAAGAGGTTTTTTAATTTATCATGAGGTGTTAGTTCTGTTACTATGATCTATGGAGTTTAAATCTATTGTCCCAAGATGTCAGTGCAGATACAGAACAGGGCAAGGAAAGACTTTTCCAGATGTTAAAACTAGCCCAAGATAAAGGAATTGGTCTCTGAATCCACAGAATTCCAGTCTCCTCCCAATCCAATGATTAAACATGGAGTTATCAGATGACCCAGTTAGTTAGTCTCAGATAGTCAAGGGAAACGAAAGGCGTCTATGTTCACACCAACATCTGCCTGTGTTTGTAGCATGTTTGTGATAGTTCAAAGAGAGAGACAATCCAAACAGGCATCACTGGGTGAATCTGTGAGCAAACTGCAGGGTGTCCATGTAGTGGAATATTAGTTTGCCACAAAAGAGTGAAGCTCCGACTTTACTGTGACTGGGTCTTGAAACCATTACACTTAGCTAAAGAGTCAGTCATAAAAGCCCATTGTGATATAAGTGACGATTAATATGAAGTCCAGCATAGACAAATAATTTATTCTTGAAGTAGTGAAAAGGTTCAAGGTTTGACTGTGGGGCTGGGAGCCTGTGTCTGTGGCTCTAAATATCTACTTAGAGCAATGGATAGAAAGGTTTGAACCAGTGGCACGCACAGTCTGTGAAAGCTATCTTAATAAAGCTTTTAAACTTGGCCTCTGTGTCTCACTCCCTTCACACCCTCCATGTGCTCACAGTGGAAAGCTGCTTTGAAATGCATTTCCTGATGTTCCCCCATTGCCCTCTGGGCCTGTGAGAGTCAAGAAAGAAGTACGGTTGCAGCTGACAGCCAAGAATCTTCTGCCCCTTCAAGTTGTAGCCATTTCTCAGCATGGTTAATCCATCACAGTGCTGTCACCTTCTTAGCCGCAGACACTCTGCTTTAAACAGCCTGACCTTCACCCTCAACCCCTGCCTCCCCCACCAAGGTCAGTGTGCACAATGTATTTGTAGGCAATATTCTAGACCAGCCTTTATAAAAGATCAGTTCCCTGGTGGTGGTGGTGGTGAACCCAATCACTTCATCTGGCTTTAGAGAGCTAAAGATCCTTTCTAGCCAGCACCAGCTGTGGGGTGGAGTGGGGGTCTTGTAGGGCTTACAGGGCCCCAGTGAGGCTCCATTCATTCCTCACTAGTGTAGAGCCAGGCTTCCAGGAATGATAACCTTGGACCTTTATTTACGGGGAAAAGATGTCTCTTCAGTATCTACTTGTGTTGCAGTGTCCTCTGCTCCTGAGTCTCTGGCTTTATGGAGGGATGCTGTCCTCAGCCCAACACATGCTGCTCACCCCTTAAATAAATAGCAAGTGTGATTACCCACAGGACACCTGCACAAGGTTAGACCAATTGACTAGCCATCATGGAGTGAGAACAGGCCTACAAATAAGTCCCCGTCCAAGTTAAGGTTTGTTTGGGTGGGGTCTTCACAAGTGGGGTGGTAGTGAGAGAGGGGGGCATTTGTAGGCAGTTAAAGGTTGCTAGGAGGGCTGGGCAGTGGTGGCGCATGCCTTTAATCCCAGCACTTGGGAGGCAGAGGCAGGCGGATTTCTGAGTTCGAGGCCAGCCTGGTCTACAGAGTGAGTTCCAGGACAACCAGGGCTACACAGAGAAACCCTGTCTCGAAAAACAAAACAAAACAAAACAGCAAAGGTTGCTAGGAGGAAGGGCTCACGAGGCCCCGCCCCTCCCAGAATGTATACACAGTGCTTGCTGGGATGAAGAGTTTCTTCAGTGGAGCTGTTGTCCGTGCTTCGTTGTCCGTGCTTCTCTAAACAACACCGTCAAACTCAGTGGTCACCTAGCCACAGCTAGCTGGGTGGAATGGTTTCTTTCTGTCGAATCTGGGTGCGGAGAGTAGACCTTTCACATCTAGAAGGAAAATGTGCACAATAGGGCTTCCCTTCCCTGCGCCGTCCCCTCTGTTCCTTGTACCTTGGGTAATTTGACTTCCAGAAAGTCGGACAAATGTTACCTCTTCAAGGCTCCGGCTCCAGTTTTGACTTGGAACACTGGAGCTCAGGCTGCTGAGTTCAGTTGTATTCTTATTGTGGAGCCTTTCCTGGTCTCTACACCTAGCTTTACTGCTCTTTGGTGCCAGTACATGCTCTCTGATTCCTACCAGAGATGAACAGGAACAGTAGAGAGCTCTTCTTGGCTGCCCACCCTCACGGAAGCTTTATGGAGGGTGCTCTCTTAGAAGCAACTCTCTTCTAGTTACTGCAAGAACCTAGAAGCAGTAACTTGGCCGAGGCTCCCCCTGGTGGTCAGTTTTGGAACTTCACCTGCGGCAAGTGCATTTTATATAAATTTAAGGTTATTGTAAAAAGTGTCATTTCCCTGATTTCTTTTTGAGTCCATTTGCCATTTGTATCTAGGAGGAATACTACTTTTGGTGAGTTAAGTTTGTATCCAGCTACTTAGCTGAAAATGTTTATTGGCTATAGGAGTTTCCTGGTGGAATTTTTAGGGTAACAGAAGTATACTATCATATCATCTGCAAATAAAGATACTTTGACTTCTTCCTTTCCAATTCAGATACCCTTGATCTCCTTCAGTTGTCTTATTGCTTTAGGAGCCGAAGTTCTTAATGTAGCTGCTCAGGATCTGCATACAGAGAGCTAGAGACAAAACTGGACAAGGAGTAGTGTACTACTCAGGTGCCACATACAGATGCACTGTGACAGACGGGATTATAGATTTACTAGAGAAAAACGGACATGAAAATATCATAGCATCGGACCAGGACATTGAGGTGTCGATGAAGAGTTAGAGCCGTGCGTATTAGTGTCCCGGTATTGCTCCGTCTGTGTTTTGCTAGCACTCCAGAACACATGGAGGTAGTGAACACCAGTTCACATGGGCGTACCAGTACAGCGGCACACATGGAAACACAAGCTAAGGAGAACGGATAGACTAACCATTAGAGGAGCGATCGTGAATGTAAAGCCTCACACATGGATGGTGCCACCGCACACAGGCGTGCTATTTCAGAAATTCACCTGAACCTAATGCTACAGCAGAACTCATGGATGTATGACTTCATCTCTCATGGAGGAACTGGACAAGAGCATGCAAGGACATATTTGTATGTCACTGCACATGAATGATCAGCTTACACGGATATATGACTAAAGCACCACACAACTGCATACGTCAAAAGCTGATGTACTATTACCACGGTGCAAACTCATGTCCGTTCGCGACAAAGCAGACACATGTAACTGTACGACTCTGCACACATCTTCACTATAACAGCAGTGCACACCTTTTAAAGAGAAGAACAGGGTGTCCAAGTGGGCAAGTACACGGTACAGCTGGAAGTAATGGCATAGCAGCCGGAACGGCTGTATTACTAATACACCTCACACAGATAGGCTGTAACACAAGTGATCGTAGATTTGCTCGAATGCACACAGAAACATTAGCATAGCAGTGTCCCCGGACACTGAGAGACTAGTGCAGAAGTAGAGTGATACATATTGATGACCTAGTATTAGTGTTTCTGTGTACTCACTAGCACAGCAGAACAAAGGAATATCCGAGAACAGCAGTCCACCCCAGGGTACTGGTACAGCTACACACATTGTAATACGAGGAAAGGTAAAGGAGTCCATATGTATTTAACATTGCGGGAGTGATCATTCAGGTTCTCGTAAAACCGCACACGCATGTACAACTGCATCCAAACACAGAGGCATGGTCAGGAAAAAGAAAATCACACGAATGCAATCCTACAGCAGGATTCCTGAAAGTACAGCCTCAGCACACACAGGTACACTGGTACACCACTCCCCATGAATATTATGGCTATTACTAAAACATCACGCATTGCGTCTTTGCAAAACCCAGTGTACTACCACAGCAGCATAAACTGCTGTGCCTTCACGACGAAGCCGATGCACGCACCTGTGCAGCTCTGCACACGCCTGCATGAGAGCATCGATTCACAGATTTGTAGGAACAGAGCAGTGCAGGGGTATAAAGAAGTGCACGGGACAAATGGAAATAACCGTCCAGGAAGCAAAGACCTGTACCAGTGTACCACGTTACAGTCTGCAGCAGGAGTTACATAGTCTTTACTAGAAGGCAGCATGCATGAGGTTATTATTAGCAGTGCCCCCGGACACTGAATTCCTAGTGCAGACATAGGGCATCACAACACACGGATGTACTATTAGCACGCCCACACACATCTATTTCTAAAGCACTACACCATGGCATCCTTGCAAAAACTATTACTGCATCATAAACTAACGTGTAGTTACAATAAAGTAGATAATCATTACTGCATAGCTCTGGCATGCAGGAGCTAGCACGGGGTGGGGGGGTGGGGGGCAGGCACAGGTTTGTAGAATAGCAGTGCCCCTGGATGGAAAAGTACAGAGTACAAATGTTAGTAATTGCACGGTAGCAAGAACATTGTGCTTCTAGTCTGCTGCACACAGACGTACTCTGTGCAGAAGCAGAAATAATCACAGAATGCAGTGTGCGAGCATACCATAGCAGTCCACCCAGACACTGAAATAGTAATACAGAAATAGTGCGGTGCACGCTGGTGACAGAATATTGGTGTATCCATGAAATTACTCACACATCAACACACGGATGCGAGTGACCACATATGTACTAGTACAGCAGCACACATGGAACACAAATCGAGACGTACACACAATGTTCATGGCCACTCCTGTGATGTTGGATCTATGTGCAACACACATGGGTGCACCACCACAGCTACACATGACGCGCTATTATAGAAGTAACACGGCTGTTGTATTGCAGCAGGACTCATGAAGTTTCTATAGCATCATTTATTTAAGTTAGTGGCTCTCAACCTTCCTAATGCTGTGAGCCTTTAATATGTAATACTGTTCCTCATGTTGTCCTTGACCTCTCATCATAAAATTATTTTGCTGCTTCTTCATAACTGTAATTTCGCTACTGTTATGAATCATAATATAAGTATCTGATTCGCAGGGTATGTGATATGTAAGCCCCAGAGGGGTGGAGACCCATAGGTTGAGAACTGCATATTTAAGGGATAGCCGGGGCACCAAAGAATACATTAGTATATCAATGCTCATACATCTGCTACTAAAGTATTACACAGTGGCATTTGGGCAAAACCAGATATATGACTTACTGCAGGGAAACTGATACATATTAACAACATATCAGCAGATGTACTTGTAAAGGTCTGCTCACGCCTGAACTAAACTGCAGTACACATGGTTTGGTTTTGTTTTTTAA
Source organism: Arvicanthis niloticus (assembly GCF_011762505.2). Classification (NCBI taxonomy): domain Eukaryota; kingdom Metazoa; phylum Chordata; class Mammalia; order Rodentia; family Muridae; genus Arvicanthis; species Arvicanthis niloticus. Next base: position 23,133,957 of record NC_047671.1, read on the forward strand.
GAGTGCAGTAGAACACTGGGGTGGACAAGCACACTGTGCAAATGGCAGCCATGGTACAGCAGCAGGGGTGGGTCTACCACTAGACGTGTTCTACATGGGTGGACTGTATCAGAAGTGATCATGTACTTGCTAGAAAGCAGTGTACCTGGACACCGAGGTGTTAGTAGCAAAATAGAGCAATTCCAGGAGTGACTGTGCATGGTATTGTAACGGGACACACTTAATGCATGACTGTAGCCATACAGAGACACGGGACTGCAGAATTGCACACACGTGTAATACCATGGCAGTGCTCGGAAATACAACATCAGCTAGGAGCACAGAAGGATACACTAGTGTGCCAGTGCACGTGGATAAACTAGCAGAGCAATGCACACACATCTATCACTAATGGGCTATACAATGGCCTTACAAAAACAGATACACTACTATGGCTCCAGTATAAACCGATGTGCATGTACAGCGAACGCACACTCAGATGCATTAGTGCAGCTCTGGACACGTCTGAACAAGAACCGCAGTGCACACATCTTTATCAGTAGACAACTCCCCAGGGATAGACAAGTACACAGTGAACAAAACAAGTAATGGTGCAAGAGCAAAACCAGTTGTGCTCGTGCACCCGGATGCGCTGTGACAGAAGGGCTCAGTGATTTCCTTGGAAGCAGCACACGTGAGAATATCATTACAGCACTGGATCTACACATGGAAGCGCTTGTTCAGGAGTAAGACAAAGAGACGCTGATGTCCCAGTGGGGGTTTTGCCGAGTATTCTGTAGCACATCAAAACACATGGATGTTTGAGAACATGAACGATCATTCCTGCAATAATAAATCCATGTTCTCCCCTTTCCTTGTATTTCCATGTAGGCTGCGGCATTAGCGCATCTCTGTGGACTGCTGCTCATGGATCTTCATGTGTTCTGATGTGCTAATCCATACATGGGCAGACTGATACTAGGCTGTCAGTGAGAATTCTTGTACTTTTGCACTAGAACATCAGGGTCAAGGTGCACTGTCATAATAATATTCACATGTGCACTGTTTTCCTATTAAAGTCCATGACCACTTCTGTTACAACACGTCTCTGCGCAGTGCAAGGGTAGGTCAGTACAACCATGCTTGCTTGCTGTTGTACCATAATTTCCTTCTCCACTTTGTACTTGCCCATCCCAGTGCACGGCTCTACTCCTAAAAGCAAGCGTGCTGACATTCTAGGTCAGGCATGTGTGGAGTTTTACAAGTCCTTTCATTTGCTTTGCTGTAAGTGTACGTCAGTTGTGGCAAAGATGCCACTGTAGTGTGCGTTAGTGTTGCGGCCCAAGCTAGCCCTCGTTTGAGGGTCAAAATGTCGGGACCCGCACTGCCAAAAGCCTTGGGGACTAACTTGTTAGCCCGCATTGCCCCAAGCAGCTCCAGTCCACGGGTCGGGTTCAGCAAGAGAAATCGTGAGGACGGATGCGAGGAATGGAGACCAGACAGAGTGTGATTCAATCCCATTTATTCTTCAGTCTCTCTTCTTCTCTCCAAGTCCCAAGCCCTAAGTTCCTAGTCCCTAGTGCCTCCAAGTTCCAAGTTTCTTCTTCCAAGTGCCTGCTACCTAATGCCTAATAACTAACTCCAAGTTGTACTGTCCAACCTAATTCCTAGTTCCAAGTTGTACTCTTCCGAGTGTCTAATGTCTACTCTTACTCCTAGTGTCTGAATCTCTGTTACTCCAAATTGTTCTGAATTCTCCTGTCTGTCTCACTTCTAAGCCACGCCTCTAAGTCACGCCTTTAATCATGCCCTTAGGTCTTGTCTCTAAATCTGATCTCTAAGTCACACCCTTAAGTCACACACCTTTAAGTCTCACACACCCAAGGGAAAATCCTGGGTATCTAAAGCAAGATGTTATCAGAGTGTGCTCAGCAATGTAGGCTATTGTAATCAAGTCTCTTGTCAGGGTATTTGGGTCAAGATGGCTGCAAGGATGATTGCCGCCTTCTGTTGGCTCCCCACACGTTAAGAATAGACGCATGTGCAAGGCTCTGCCAGTACATCCATGTGCAGTGATGGGCTGGGATAGTCTTGTATGCACCCATGTAGTTCAGCACTGAGTGCTAATGTTTAAATCCCTGAGTCCGGCTGTGGTATGACAATTGTGTGTTTTTGTAATGGCACATTATGTAAAGCTCTAGTCATGTGTCATTGCGTAATGTTCATAGAGAAAGTGTGATCATGCTATAATAGTGAAGTCACGCACACTCCCAGCCTTGTATTTCATTGTGTGCTGCTGTATTAGGATGCCCTTGTTGACTGCTGTTCATGGTCATCCATGTGCTTTGATGTGCAAGAATTCGTGAACTCACCAAGAGTGGGCTATCGGTGTGGGTTGTTGGCAGCCTCACAGCACTGAGGTGGAAGCTACCCCACTGTCACCTCAGGGGAAGTCTCAGCACAGAGATTTGTGTGGATATGCCTCCTCAGGCTGTGGCAGTATGCATTTTGCTTCACTATAGTTCTCTGTTGTTTTCCTGTTCTCGGTGCTATTGATTCTGCTCTTACTATCTCGCTTTTCTTGTTTCTGTTGGATTTTGTACTTTGTAGACAGCCCTAGACCTTCAGAGGCCTTATCTGAGACTTGCTACTCCCTGGGAAGTTTTTCCTTGTGGAATTTTTCTCCTGGCATAGCTTCCGAGTAGCCTCCCTGGATCTGACAGCATCCACACTGAAAATATAGAAACACAGAAGTTCAACACATACACACACACATTTTTTTCCTTTTTGGTGCTAGGGACAGCCCAGGGCCCTGCACATGCTAGGTGGGTACTCTATCCTGAGCTGCATCCGGGTTTCTGGAAGTTCCTTACTCTAGGTAACACCTTCCCATTCAGCGCTCCACCCTTGCTGGGCCTTTCTGGAATCTGCTTCCTGGACAATGTGTCAATTGTCTTTCCTGCATACAGCTTCTGAGGCAGTAGCTCACTTTTCCATCTCTTTTAATGCTCACATCAGAACCATAGCATCTCTTCTTTTGCATAACATTGAGGAAGAAAAAAGAGGCAAGGGAGAAAATGTTCACTAAGCTGAGTTCTTACTGGAGATGCATCTGGTGGGACTCTAGGAGATAGAGCATGAAGGTGCTGCCTTGGACTCCCCACTGGGAAGGAAAGCAGACATTGTTTTAGCACGAATGGCAGTCATCCTTGGAACCTCCAAAGAGATACTCTCATTGAATAGTTCAGAATAGATGATGTCACCACAGTTAGAAGATTAGTAGTTTAAGGTACATAATTTAAGAACTAGCCCAGATGCTCTCTATGAATTGGAAGACATGAATGAAATCAATCCATCTGACTCAAGGCTAGTCTCAGGTTACTATGTCATAGCTTTCTCCTATCAAGACCCCCAAAACAAAGAAATAATCCCCTCCCTGTGATGGTTATTGTATATTTTAAGAAGTGGGTAGCAGATACAGACCACACTCAATGACCCACTTCTTCTAGAAAGGCTTAACCTCCTAAATTTCTACAATCTCCCAAATAGCTTGCTCACCTTAGCTGGTGACCATGTGTTCAAACCATGAGACTATGGGAACATTTCATATTCAAAGTACCGCAGACTGTCCCGTCTACCTATTTGCAGCTGCTCACCCAGGTTGCTGAGCTACAAAGTCCTTTCCACACTGTAAACAATTCTCCTGCGCCTGAAATTCTGCTGTTAGCTCTTCCTTTGGATTGGTGGTTTTACCCTCAGAAACCTTCTCTTAAATATCTATGTCTTGGGGGCTGGAGAGATGGCTCAGTGGTTAAGAGCACTGACTGCTCTTCCAGAGGTCCTGAGTTGTTGAACCAGCAACCACATGGTGTCTCACAACCATCTGTAATGGGATCTGATGCCCTCTTCTGGTGTGTCTAGAGACAGCTACAGTGTACTCATATCCATAGATAAATATGAATAAATAAATCTTTTTTTAAAAAGCATATATATCTTGATAGTCAACTGATGAGACTACTCATGTCATTAACACCTTGGTATTAAATCCAAGATTTCAAGAACAGCTTGCGATGATGTCCAATGGTAGATTAGACCTGAATCCCCCTTTTTGTTATTTGACAATAACAAAACAAAAACTAAAAACAAAAGTATTAACTTTTTTCCTTCCTGGACATCTAAAATTCTGCCCGAAGTAGAATTTATTTGTTTTTAAACTCAGACTTAAAATTTGGTCTCAAACCCCTTTGTGTGAGCATTCAATACTTAGAGGCTCTCTACCTGGAAACCCTAAATAAAAAAGAAACTTCCAGCAATTCCATTAAAATCAGGAACAAGACAAGCTTGGTAAGTGCCCTGTGACAAGCATGTCAACCCTGGGAGTCCCCAGCTGGACCCAGAGACTGTCAGAGATTTCCCAAATCGTGTTATATGGTCCCTTGCCCTGTAATGGGGGCCCAATGGGGTGAGTGAGGCTGCCTGAGCTCACCTGTGTGACTTTTGTAACAGTAGTAAGCTAGTCTGACAGGCAGCTCTGAGGAGGCACTTACCAGAGTAGGCAAGGAGAGTCTAGTGGTTAGAGCAGGTGGAGGAGAGTTGCTAAAGGGTTAGATCCTAGAATTGGAAGTCAAATTGGTAGGTGTACTGGTTCATTTTGTGTGTCAACTTGACACAAGCTGGAGTTATCACAGAGAAAGGAGCCTCCCCTGTGGAAATGCCTCCATGAGATCCAGCTGTAAGGCATTTTCTCAATTAGTGATCAAGGCGGGGAGGGCCCATTGTGGGTGGTGCCATCCCTGGGCTGGTAGTCCTGGTTTCTATAAGAAAGCAAGCTGAGCAAGCCAGAGGAAGCAATCCAGTGAGCAGCACCCCTCCATAGCTTCCGAATTAGCTCCTGCCTCCAGGCTCCTACGCTGTGTAAGTTCCAGTCCTGACTTCTTTGATGATGAACAGCAATGTGGAAGTGTAAGCTGAATAAACCCTTTCCTCTTCAACTTCCTTCTTGGTCATGATGTTTGTGCAGGAATAGAAACCCTGACTGAGACAGTAGATAAGAGGAGTCAGCAGAAATAAATGACCCATACCTTAGGAAAATCAAATCACCATCTCGGTTCAGCTGGGAGAGATGGAGTCCCTTGGTAATCAGGATCCATTTTCACTTCTTTCAGGTATTCAGCACCAGATATAAAATCTGACATTGACCTCCTGGTTAATGGGAAGGTTTTACAATAGACATGAAATCTAGAACAGCCAGAGGAAGAAGGGAAATGCCTCTTGTTGGCAGATGGAAGCTGGTTTTACAAGTTCCCGAGGAATTCTGTCTTTTCTCTAACTGCCAGAAATCTCACTATAGCCCAGCTTGCATTCAACTCTAGATATTTGGACAGCCTTTTGGAGTTTTGGGAAATGGAGTTTCCTTTGGACCTGACAATCGGGATTTTTTTCTAAACCTTTCAGGTATTTTGCTCATATATTTTGGTTTCCAGTTTTGTGTTCTTATGAGCTTTCTCTGTGTGTAAACGCAAGTCTCTGCATCTGTACATGCTTCTTGTGCTTCTTGTGCTTATTCTGTTTGTTTTGTCCTATGTTTTATTTTTGCTTAGATGCCAATTTTTTTCTAATGAGAGAGAGAAAGAAAGGGTGTGAACTTGGATTGGGGGAAGGGGGTATAGGATCTGAAAGAAGTTGTGGCATGGGAAATCAGACTATATTGTATAGGAAAAAATCAATTTTCAATGAAAAGGAAATAAAATTTTAAAATCATTAGAGTTGTCTTATTTATTTATTTTATTTATTTAGAACTTTCTCAAACATTATTAAGGGAAAAAAAGCGGTGGGCAGGAAGTCCCTAGAAAATAGAATGATTTTCTGGGATTCCTTTATCAAAAAATGCACCATTTGATTTCCAAGCACACGTCAGTGTGCACAGTTCCTAACTAAAATCCAGCAGTCCTCTCTCCAGTCTGCAGTCTGCCTTTGGCTCAGCATCAATTGCCTGAACGGCACTAATGATCCCACCAAGTTTTGTCTGTGTCTCTCTGGATGCAGCAGCTACCAAGTCTCATTAAGAACTGCAGCTCCACGTCAAAACCAAGAACGTCTCTGTCTAGTGCAACGGGTAAGTCCTCTGCTGTTTGATTTGCTTAAGCAACTGCATCCTATGTTAGATGCTCCTGAACAAAATACGAGTTGCCTTAAGTGTTACCAGGTAACCATCCTGGCCAATAACCTGAAGGAGGTTAGCCAGAGCCATTACAGCAGCCTTAAAATAAGGGTTATTTACAAACAGATTGAACAACGGCTGTTGAGTTTTTAGTTGCATTGTCAGTATTAGTTCGCGTTATTAGGAATTAAGTCCTTATATTTTTCAACATTATATCCATATTCAAGTCTCCCAGCTAAACCAAGCAGCCAGTAAATTGCTTTTGATTTCCTGGCTTCATTTTGCAACTGAAGTCCAGGGTCATGAGCTTGCATCTGAATGCAATGAATGAATGAATGAGTTTGCATCTGAACACAATGAATAAATGAATGGCCCAGGCAGCCAGTCATTTATGAATACAAATTCATCTCCTGCATGATTGATAGAAGTCAACTCCTTTCCTCACATTGAATAATTTAACATAGAACCATTTCCTTCTTGGAGCAGCAGGCCTCGGTTAAAGAATAGCTCCTGAATTTGGTTTCTCTTAAAGGTTGATTTGGCTTGGATGAGAATCGAAGTAGGAAGTAAGACTTGTTTCTCCACAGGTAACTTCAAAGCTCAGGAGTGTTGGGAGTCTCCGGAGGAAGACACCAACCCTGCTGGGGACCCCAAGTCTCTTGTACTAGGTGATCCCTGAGAGGGAGTTAGGTTTTTCTAGTTATTGGATCTGAGCACTTGCAGCAGATGAATTCTCAAGCTGACCATCAGAGGGCAGCCTTATGACAGGTTACTGAACTGCAGCCTCGTGGACAGAGTCTTCTTACAGTCTTGGAGACAGCCAGGGGAGGCAGTGGGGGTGCAGCGGCCCTGAAGCTCTCTTCAGGGAAAAGCTCTCCCTGAAACCCCACTCATTTCCGATAGGAATCCGAGAGAGTGTACGGGCAACAAAGGGCCAATAAATTTAAGTGCCGAGACCATGAAAGCCTCCACAACTTGAATTCTCAGCAGCTCAAGCTCCAATCAGAATGTTCTAAGTTAAAACCGGAGCCTTGAATAGACAGAATTCGTCCAATTGTCTGGAAGTCTTGTTACCCAAGGTACAAGGAACAGAGGGAATGGCGCAGGGAAGGGAAGCCCTATTGTGCTCATTTTCCTTCTAGATGTGAAAAGTCTACTCTCCGCACCCAGATTCGACAGAAACAAACCATTCCTCCCAGCTGTGGCAAGGTGACCACTGAGTTTGACGGTGTTGTTTAGAGAAGCACGGACAGCTGCTCCACTGAAGAAACTCTTCATCCCAGCAAGCACTGTGTATAAATTCTGGGAGGGGCGGGGCCTCGCGAGCCCTTCCTCCTAGCAACCTTTAACTGCCTATAAATGTCCCCCTCTCTCACTCCCACCCGGCTCGTGAAGACCCCACTCTCGCAGACCTTAGCTTAAATGGGGATTTCTGAGCCTGTCCTCACTCCATGATGGCTAGCCAATTGGTCTAATCTTGTGCAGGTGTCCTGTGGGTAATCACACTTCCTATTTATTTAAGGGGGTAAGCAGCATGTGTTGGGCTGAGGACAGCATCCCTCCATAAAGCCAGAGATCCAGGAGCAGAGGGCACTGCAACACAAGTAGATACTGAAGAGGCATCTTTTGTCGGTATAATAAAAGTCCAAGGTTCCTGGAGGCCTGGCTCTACACTTAGTGAGGAATGAATGGGGTCTCACTCGGGATCTGTGACCTCACAGGACCCTCACTCCACCCCACAGCTGGCACTGGCTGGAAAGGGTAATGGCTATCTTTAGCCAAATGAAGTGGTTGTTTTCTTTCCCAGGGAACTGGTCTTTTATAAAGGCTGGTCTAGAATATTGCCTACAAATACATTGTGCACACTGACCTTGGTGGGGGAGGCAGGGGTTGGGGGGTGAAGGTCAGGCTGTTTAGAGCAGAGTGTCTGCGGCTATGAAGGCGACAGCACTGTGATGGATTAACCTTGTTGGTGAACCTGGTAGACAGAGAAATGGCTACAACTTGAAGGGGCAGAAGATTCTTGGCTGTCAGCTGCAACCATACTTCTTTCTTGACTCTCACAGGCCCAGAGGGCAATGGGGGAACATCAGGAAATGCATTTCAAAGCAGCTTTCCACTGTGAGCACATGGAGGGTGTGGAGGGAGTGAGACACAGAGGCCAAGTTTAAAAGCTTTATTGAGATAGCTTTCACAGACTGTGCGTGCCACTGGTTCAAACCTTTCTATCCATTGCTCTAAGTAGATATTTAGAGCCACAGACACAGGCTCCCAGCCCCACAGTCAAACCTTGGGCCTTCTCACTGCTTCAAAAATAAATTCTTTAATCTCTCATCCTCCCTGTGTCTCCAACTCTCTGTGTTCCCCACACTGAGTCATCGTGTGTTTACTTTCTTCCTCTGTGTGTTTGTCTATGCTGGACTTCATATAAATCATCACATTATAATGGCCTTTTGTGACAGGTTCTTTCGCTAAGCATAATGCTTTTCAGATCCACTCACAGTAAAGCCTAGAGCCTTACTGTTTCTGTAGCAGAATAATATCCACTACATGGACACACCGCGATTTTGTTCCCAGATCCACCCACTAATGTGTGTTGGGATTGTTTCTCTCTTTGAACTATCACAAATATCCTACAAGCACAGACCGATGTCAGGGTGAATATGTACAACTTTCATTTTTCTTAACTATCCAAGTCTAACTGAGAATAACTGGGTTGTATTACCATATGTAGTTCATGTGTAGTCATTTGAGGAACTGCCAGGAAGTTTCCCAAAGTAGTCACTGTGAACTACATTCCTGAAAAGATGCCGCATCTGCCTGTGAACAAAAACTTACAGAAGGAATTTCTGTGTCTTTAAAGAATGATAGGCCGAGGGGGATTTCAGTACTGTGGGGAGATTGGAATTTCGGAGAGCTAGTTCAGAGGGCTTGTTTTAGCTTCTGGAATAGCCTTTTCTTGCCTTTCCCCTGCATCGGAACTAACATCTTGTGACAACAGATATAAACCTCATAGAAGCAATTAACTTAGAAGTAACATTTTGTGATAGCAAATAAAAACCTCTTAGAAGCTATCAACTTAGCAGAACACTGGCTTCTGCCAATCCAAGAGCCAAGCATGCCATCAGAGAGCATCTTTGGCCTATAAAAAAGCTTCTCCTGTCTCGATGTATCTGCCTGCTGATGCACCCACCGAAGTATTTTGAACTTGCCTTGTATCTTAGTGTCTCATTTCTGTGAAGGGACACGACCAAGGCAACTCTGGCAAACATTTAATTGGGTCTGGCTTACAGTTTCAGAGGTTTAGTCCATTATCATCACAGGAAGTATAGCAGCATGCTCGAAGACATGGTCGGGGAGGAGCCAAGATCAGCAGACACCTTGATCAGCTGACAGCCAGGAGGAGGCTCTGATTCCACTGGCCAGACTTGAGAATATCTATTTGAGACCTCAAAGCCCCACGTCCACACCTCCTCTAACAAGGCCACACTTCATCTGATAAGGACATACCCCAAATAGTGTCACTTCCCATGAGCCAAGCATATTCAAACCATGACACTTTGATTTATGACTTTCTATGTTCTGTGAACCTACAAAAAGCCCGTGACACTGCTTCCATGTCAGAATGTAGAATTTGGGGCAACCTAAATCCGTGTTCCTGTGTTGCTCCAGAATAAACTTTCTTTTATTCTCTTTAATATGAGAACTGTGCAGCCAATGGGGACACACACAGAGACCCACAGCCAAACGTTAGCTGGAGCTCAGGGAGTTTGAGGGACCCGAAGGAGCTAGGAATTCCACGGGAAGACCAACATAGTCAACTAACATGGACCCTTGGGGCCTCCCAGAGACTGAACTATCAACCAAAGAGCAAGCATGGGCTGCACCTAGGTCTCCTGTACCTATGTAGTAGATGTGCAGCTTGGTCTTCACAAGAGTCCCCTAAAAACTGGAGCAAAGGCTATCCCCAACTCTGTTGCCTGCTTGTGGATCCCGTTCTCCTAACTGTGCTGCTGCCTTGTCTGGATTCTGTGGGAGAAGATTTCTCTAGTCCTGCAGTGACTTGATGTGCCACAGTGGGATGATACCTAGTAGGGGCTGCCCCCTTCTCAGAGAAGAGGAAGGTTCACGGGGCTATGTGAAGGGAGGAGGGACAAGGGGCTCTTATTCAGGTGTAAAGTGAATAATTAGTGGGGAAAAAAAGATGCGAGCTGTGGTTTTTACATCAGCACTGGGCCATTTCTCTCTCCCAACCACGTGCATGCTTTCCAGCTTCTCCGCAGTTTCGACCCCACCTTTTGCTTCTTTTTGCCCTGATGTGTGGGGAGCCCTTCCCACTGATGTGTGTTTCTGGATCATCATGGTGAGGTTTTATTTTTATGACCCCACTCGTTGCTCATCGGTTGCTTTCGCCCACTATAAAATTGGATTTTCTACCGCTGAGTTGCAGGTAATACCTGTATGCTATTGACACAAATCTGTTGTCAGGTATGATATTCACGATTTTCTCCATTGGAAGGACTGTTCATTTGCCATGTTTGTGCCATCAGTTAATTACCATGTGACCTTACTCATCATCTTACTTTGTGGTTCACTCATTTGGTGTAATTCTTACGACTCTACCAAGTCTGTGGCCATAAAGATTTACCCCTGTGTCTCTTAGGGTTATAAAGGGGTTTTTTTTGTTTTGCTTTGTTTTGTTTTGTTTTGTTTTGTTTTTTTACACTTAGGGATGTGTTCAATTTTAGGCAAAGTTCTGTTTGTGCTGTTGGTCAAACCTCAAGGGCCACTTTTCTCTTGGCTCTGACAAAATACCAGAAGCAGACAGTCTAAGGAAAGGAGGTGACGCTGCCCTACAGTCCTGTTGCAGTGGCAGGAGTAGGGGGCAATCAGGACGCTGTGCTGACAGTCCAGAAGCAGTGGTGGACATTGGTGTTCAGCTCACTGTCCCCTTTTCGTTTAGCCCAGGATCAATAGAAACAGGTGTGAACTACATGCTTTCCACTTTAGCTAAACCTCTTTGAAAACACCCTTGGAGACACTCAGAAGTACATTTCCAAGTGATTCCAAACCCAGTTAAGTTAGCAGTGAAGATTACCCACCATGCCCCGAAGGTCTGTGAGCTGAGGATTGTTCCCCAGTGATGCAACTGGGAGGTGATGGACCCTTTATGAGATGAAGACCAGAGGAAGTTCTCGAGTCTTGGAGACAAGCTCTGTGAGGGGATAGTGTAATCCTGCCTGTTCTTTATTCCTCAGCCTTGATTTATGCTTTGATCCTGATTGGGACAACTGATGATGGGCAGAAACCTCCAACGGTGTGGCCCCAAACAATCCTATTTCCTTTCTGAGCTGTTGATCTCATGTGGTCAGCAACAGAAAACAGAAAACACAGTGTGAGGCAGGGATCCAACTTCATTCTACTGCTTGCAATACCGTCTCAGGGTGATTTAGTGAAAATACTATTTTCTGTATTGAATAAGCTTGGGTTCTTGTCAAAAATCAGCTCTAGAGGAATGCTCTGTCCCCGGACTCTGTTGGCTTGATCCACATTTCTTTCATCACATTGCATTGTGTTATTATGTCTTGTATGGTGTGTATGTGGGTACATGCATGTGGAGATCAGAGGACAGCTTGTGGTAGTATGTTTTCTCCTTCCACCTTGTGTGTCCTGGGGATCAAACTCAGATCGTCAGGCTTGGAGGCAAGTGCCTCAGCCTGCCGAGCCCTGTTGCCAGCCCCTGATCCAGATTTCTCTGCCTGGACTCATTCAGCACCATTAGTGTCTCATAGTAAGTTTCTGAGTCAGGAAGTGTAAGTCCTGTCTTCCTTTCCAGGGTTATTTCTGGCTGTTCTTGGAATCCCACATGTACAGTTCAGGGTTGGCTTGTTGACTGGTACAAGCTGGGACTCTGTCCAAGCCCAGGCTGGATCTCCATGTGGGGATGTGACTGCTGCCTTCCCCATGGTCCCTGCACACACATGCCTGTTTCCTATGTATTTAATCCTTCTTTCACTGATATGTTTAGGTTTTGAGAGGATACACTTTGCTCTTTGTTAATTTCTTGCCAAGTCTTTTGTGCTTTGTGTGTGTGTGGGGGGGGGGATACTGTTATTGACAGAAGTCTCCTCTTCATTTCTCTATTGGATTTTCCCACTGGAAATCCAGAGAAATCCAACTGACTTCTACATGCTGATCTTGTATCATGAAACCTTATTGAACTTAGAGTGGTTCTCAAGTTCAAAGTGGAAAAAGCACATTGTCATTTGGGGAACTCCAGAGTCCCCTGGCTTTGCTAGAGTAAGGAGGTGGGGCTCAGAGGGCATTGCCAGAGAAGCCCAGAGGGATGGGTGTGATGGGAGGCAGAAACCTTGTAGGCTCTGCTCTGGGCTCTGCTTAGGCCCATGGGCCAGAAGAATGTGTTTTAATTTCTCGTTTATTATCTGACATTTTCACATACATGAATAATACATTTTAGTCACCTTATCCCCACTACCCCCTCTTTCACCACCTTGAAAACTTCTCCTATAACCCCCTATTTCCCCACCATTTCGTGTGTGTGTGTGTGTGTGTGTGTGTGTGTGTCCCATTGCATTGAAAGAAATTGTGTTTGCAGAGGAACTGGGACTATCTCATTCTGACTACAACAAGGAACAAGTGATGTTCCATGATGGCTGTGCATGACTTAGCCACATGGGGGAGCTAGAGGCTATAAGGAGAGGAGAAGAGGGGAGGGCATGGGAGGGGAGGGAAAAGGAAAGGAGGGGAGGGGAGGGGAGGGGAGGGGAGGGGAGGGGAGGGGAGGGGAGGGGAGGGGAGGGGAGGGGAGGGGAGGGGAGGGGAGGGGAGAGGTCTAATGAGTGTTCCTAAGTAACTCAGTGAAGAAATGCCCACTGTGTTAAATGGGACAGAAACATTGTCTGCCCCAGGAGGCCAAGCAGGTTGGCAATAGGTGACTAAGCCCTGAGCTAGGAAACCAATTGGAGTTGGAAACACAGGTGTGGGTCACTTTCAGATACATCTCAATGCACAGTGAATTTCATTTTTCTAAGTCACTCAGGCTAAGTAATTAATCACAGGTAGAGTTGAAGGAATAAGTGAATGGGTTTAAGTTGGGCTGCTAGTGACCAAAGAAATTCAGAGTAAACTTCAGGGTCCAGGTTGGAACCCAGCTCTTCAGTACAGCAGTGTCAGGGATGTGAGTCCTTTCCATGTTGTTGCTGAACACCCACAATGCATGGCTTCATGACAGGGACCAAGATGGCTGCTCCTGTGCCTGCATCACACCTCCATCATAGTAACCGACTGCAGACTGGAAAGAGAAGAGCTCGTCCTTAGCTTGTCATCCCTAGCTTGTCAGAGCCACATGTTAAAGTACCTCTTCAACCAAAACCTTTGGTCACATATGATGGGAAAGAGGCCAAGATGTCCCTGTGCCTTGTAACCAGCTAGAGTATAGGTGTGTGGCTCAGAAGTCAGGCAGAGATGAGGAGGTAGCTTGACTCAAAGTGTCCAGTCAGGCTCTCATCACGTCCACTGGGGCCTATGGACATAGAAACAGAGGAGGGTGGAGTCTGTAGGGAGCAGTGTTTATCTGAACACATTTGTTCTGGATGCTCTGTATGATGTTCAGATGGACGAGTGAGGACGTGTTATTAAATCTGCACTGCTGGGTTCAAGTTCACATCCTGAGGTCCATGTTCCTTGAGTGTTGAGACTCTTATTAATACATTCCCATCATGCCTTGCAAAATCTCCAGATTGTATTAAACAAGCAGGTGGTAAAAATGAAACTACAAACAAGGCCAATAGAAAGAATTAATTTAGAAAATGAGACCTTAGAATTCAGAAATGTTTAAAATTGGGGAAACTCTCTGTCAGGCTCCTTTGTGCAGGGAGCATGCTGTACAGTTCATTCAGTGCCCACTAACGTGAGCACATCTTCTGACATGTGCAAAGCACAAGGGACCTGGGTTTAAATGACCTGCTATATTTTACAAATCTATTGTGACTGTTTGGATAAAAGGAGCCCCTGTAGACTCATAGGAAGTGGCCTTGTTAGAGAAAGTGTGTCACTAGCTCACAGGTCTCAGAAGCTCAAGCCAGACCCATTGTTACCTGTTCATCCAGCTGTCTGTTGATTGAGATGTAGAACTCTTCAGATGCTTCTCTAGTGCCATGTCTATGTGAGTTCCGCCATGCTTTCTGCCGACTGAACCTCTGAACCCGTAAGCAAGCCTCAACTGAATGTTTTCCTCTATGAGAGTCGCCCTGGTCATGATGTCTATTCACAGCGATAAAACCCTAACTGAGACGTCTGTAGTGGAGTTATGATAGAGAGAGGTACTTAGACAATGAGCATGTAAACAATACTGAAATATTCTGTTTAAGATTACAGAAGCAGATAACATGACAGCCAGGGTGGTCTTTGGGGCATCTCAGGCTTGAGGGTCACCGATGTACCTGTCATTAAGAAGCTGTCTTCCTCAAGGTCGTAGGGAATCGGAGCTTCTATCGCCAAGTATCTACAAGATTTGATCCAATTTTAGGAAAGGGGTTTTACTGTGAGAAATTAAGTCTTGATTAAGGGATTAATCACTAATGAGTCATTATTTCTACCCACTATTGTACAGTTGACAAACTGAGCCCAGATTTTTAAGAATGGGTCCCCAGTGAAGGGGGTGACATTAGCCACAAAGCACACCACAGCTCTGCCTTTCCCAGGCTGGTTAGTACCCTAGCTAAGCAGACAGTCACTGTGAGCTTTTAATTAATACCATCTCCACTGGTAACCTTTCTCTCCCACCTCTGGGGAGGTGGGGTTCCATGCATAGTCTAAGAGTTTGCGCCGCCGGGCAGTGGTGGCGCACGCCTTTAATCCCAGCACTTGGGAGGTAGAGGCAGGTGGATTTCTGAGTTCAAGGCCAGTCTGGTCTACAGAGTGAGTTCCAGGACAGCCAGGGCTACACAGAGAAACCCTTTCTCGAAAAAACAAAACAAACCAAAAAAACAAGAGTTTGCTGGGGTGGGGGTACTCATAATAGAGCCAGAGAAGTGGGCTAGGGGGGTGAGAAGTGAAGTCAGGCTCTGAGGGAGGGAAGATGGGGACATCACCATCCAAGGCAGGAGCCTGGGAGCATCCAGAGGTGGTCACTGTGCTCTGCTCACAGGAGAGGTATGTTCATTTGCAGCTGGGCTCTGGAAGTTTCTGGGGACTTTCAATGACATCTAGGAAGGGAGATTGGCATCCCCTCACTCCCCTTGCCCTTCCTAGTGCTGTGACCCTTTAATGCAGCTCCTCATGTTGTGGTGATCCTTAATCATAAAATCATTTTTGTTGTCACTTCCTAACTGTAATTCTGCTAGTGTTATAAATAATAAATATCTAATATGCAGGATCTCTGACATGTGACCCCTGTGGAAGGGTCATTTGACCCCAATGGGGCTGCAACCTACGGGTTGATAATCATGATTCTAGATGACCTGAAATGAAGGGCGGGACTTGCAGTTTGATGTTTTCCATATCTTCAACTATTAAATATATGTCTAAAATAAATAGAGGATGCTCCCAACTTGGTCGCCATCCTCTGGCTGGAGCCCAGTTCTGCTGACCCGTGGGGAGCAACCCCTTTGGGTGTCGAATGAGCCTTTCATAGGGGGTCACCTAAGACCTCCAGAAAACACGGGTATTCACATTATGATTCATACCAGTAACAAACCTACAGTTATGGCATAGCAACAAAAATATTTTTATGGTTGGGCGTCACCACAACATGAAGAACCGTATGGAAGGGTCGCAGCATTAGGAAGGCTGAGAACTACAGCTCTAACACCATCACGTTTAGCCCAGACCCAGTCCCTCACCTTCTCAGGTTCAGACCTACCTGCAGAAGACTCTAAGAGCCAGAAACTGAAGAGGGTACCATCTGGTACTGAACGTGGTCACAACTCAGAACCCCAGGACGCCAAATGAGGGGAATCTGTTTTACCACTGCTCTTAAGTAAAGGGACACACATGGATTCAGTACTGCAGGAATGATCACACATGTTCTCCTAAAGCAGCACACATAGATGCATGACAACAGCCAGATACAAATTATTACACAAACACACACAAATGTAATACCACAGCAGGTCCTGTGGCTGCAAGACATCAGCACTCAAGCATGCTGGACATAGGAGCAAACAAGAATGGACTAGTACATGAATTTGTACTAGCATGCATGAATTTGACAGTAGAGCAATACATAGGCATCTCACCCTATAACACTACACAATGGTGTCTCCCCCTCCCCCCCCCAAAAAAAAACAAAGAAAAAACACCAACAAAACCAATGTACTTGTGTAGATGGGTGTGTGCCCCAGTTCCACAGGGCATTGAACTGGGATCAGAAGACCTGGAAGAGAGACCTGGAGGACAGGGGACACAAAGAACGAGCGGCTTGTCTATAGGCTGATCAAACCGCTGATTTTACTTTTTCACACAGGGGTTATATACACAAAAAGGCAGGATGTGGGGAAGGGGATGACACAGGAGCATAGGTGTTCAGGGGGAATACAAATATCTTCCAGAACAGAGTGTCAGCTGGGTGAAGGTTCAGGAGACAGGTCACTATGACTCCGCCTATGATTCACTTATCTTTATCTAAGTTGGTACTATCCATCAAGGCTACCCAAGGTCTATGACTATCCACAAGACCTCTGACTACTTGTTCCTATCCAGGCTGGTAAATTTCTGCCAAAGCTAACTGTTTACAATATCTTATAGTTATCTGTTTCAGTGTTTTTCCACAGAGACCCGAGAGTTTGTGTTAGCAGGCTGACTTAGGCCTATGGCTGATTTTAGGCCTTCAGTGTATAAGCAAAGCTGCCCCTGACAGGTGTGAATTTACAAGGAGGCACATGGGTGTTCTTGAACAGCTTTAAACATGTCGTAGTTAGAACAGCAGCACACATGTTTTTAGGAGTATAGTACTTCACCAGCATGGACAAAAGCACAGGTTAAAATGGAAGAAAAGACATTACAGAAGCAAGAACAAGCGTACTCCCAAAGCACCACATACTATAACAGAAGTGATTATAGACTTACTAGAAAGAAGCCTATGTAAGAATGGTATTATGACCGTGGTTGTGGGCACGGAAGTACAAGCTCGGAAGCAGAGCAATGCACATTGGAGTCTAGTAACAGGTTTCCATGTCTTCACTGGCACACCATCACTCATGGATGTTCATGAATCGCAGTCCACACCAGTGAGCTAGTGTAGTTGCACACTTGGAAATACAAGGAAAGGAATGGACACCGATTTGATATTCCTGGAGTGATCATGCATGCTTTCCTAAGGCAGCACCCGTGGATGTCTGAGTACAGCCGTAGAGATGTAGTATTACAAAACAGCACGAGAATATAATGTAACAGCAGGACACACAGATGTAGGCCATCAATACTCACGGAAGCATTAGACAGGAACACGCAGGCATACAGCAGTACCTCACTGCACAAGAATGTGCTAAATACGCATCCATTACTAAAGCACTACACGATGGCATCTTTGAAAAAAAAAAAAAAGCCTAGGTACTACTAGCACAGAGAAAACTGATGGTCATTTACAAAAAAGCAGACAGAATTACTCGTCAGCTTGGCGCATGCCTGTACTAGAATAGCTGTGCACACATTTCTAGGAGCAAAGCAGGCACAGAAAATACAGAGTGAAAATGGAAGTCAGCCAACCAATCAAAATGGATGTTTTATTAGCGTAAAGTCCTAGCATAGACATAGAGCAGTATACACCGATGGCCTACGACCAGGTTGTCCATGTATTTTCTAGCACATCAGAATACATGGATGTCGATCGATGATCAGTCGTCTGGATATGGAAGTAGAGCAGCATATGTGGAGACACTAGTCAAGGACCACACGTGGATTAAGCATTACAGGAGCGATCTTCTAAGGCAGCACACGTGGTTGTCCAAGTACAGCTATATACTATAAAAAATCTTGCTTATACAAAAAACTTGCTTACATAAGAGTAAGCTACATACTATTAAAGAAAAACACACAAATGCGATGCTATATCGGGAATCACAAATGATCGGCTTTCACAGAACTACGAGGTAGAAGCACACAAGGAAATAGCAGTATGTCGCTGCACATGAATGCCAGAGCACAGCACACACCTATTACTAAGGCACTACACACGCCACCTTTGCAAAAAATGAAGCCTACTACTGCAGCATAAACTGATGTGCATTTATGACAGAGCAGACAGATAAACTTGCACAACCCCAAACATACCTGACCTAGAAGAGCGGCACACTGGGTTTAACTAGTACAGCAAGAACAACTGTCCTAGTGCACCACACACAGACATATCGGAACAGTGGTGATCATGGGTGTACTAAGGAGCAGGGCATGCAAACATGTTATTATAGCAGTGCCCCAGGACACTGAAGCTCTGGTGCAGAAGTAGAGTCATGCTCACCAGTGTCCTAGCATCCGTGTATCCATGTACTTAGTAGCCCATCAGAACACCTGCATGTCCCTGAACAGCAGTCCCCAGGGGCATACTTGTGTACTGGCACGCACAGATACAAGAGTAAATGATCTCACGCGAATTCAATATTACAAGAGTGAACTCACATATTCTCATGAAGCAGCATACATGGATGTACGTCTACAACCATACACGAATGTACTATTACAGAACTGCACATGGAAGTAATTTACACCAGGAGTCACGGATGAGTGCATCAGCACACGTGGAAGTGTTGAACCGGAGCACACAAGGAGACACTAGTACATCAGTGCAAGTGAGTGTCCTAGTTGTGTTCCTCACACGCGTCTCTTACTAAAGCACTACCCAACGGCATCTTTGCAAAAACTGATGTACTGCAACTGCAACATAAATCGGTGTGCATGTGTAACAAAACAAATGGGTGTACTCAAACAGCTCTGAACATTCCTGAACTCGAACTGTAGGAGACAAGACTTCAGGAGGACAAAGGCACGGGGATGCAAAAATACACAGTCCAAATGGAAGTTGTACTTGATGGTTCAGCAGCAAGCCACACACAGGTGGAAGGTAATAGACAAGAGCATAGATTTACCAGAGAGTAGCACACATGAGAATGCAGTCCAGGACATCAAAGAGCAGGTAAAAAAAAAGTAGAGCAACACACATGGCTGCCATCACTTCAGTGTGTCTATGTATGTCTAGCACAATAGACAACCTGTATGTCCATGATCAGTAGTCCACACGAGTATACTAACGCAGTGGCACACGTGGCAATACAAGTTAAGGAGTGCACATGAATGCAACATTAGAGCAGTGATCATGTATGTTCTAGTAAAACAGCACACAAGAGTGTATGGGCACAGTCGTACATAGATGTGCTATTACACAAAGGGCAGAGAAGTGTAATACTACAACAGGACTCATAGATGTATAGGGTCAGCATCCGTGGAAGTACTGGACAGCAAGCAGCACACATATTCTTTTACATCATGGCACATGAATGTACCAGCAGAACCGCACGCACACACATGCACGCACACACACACACACACACGCACATCTATTACTAAAACACTAAAGAATAGCATCCTTATAGAAACTGATGAGCTACGGCTGCAGCGTAAACTTACATGCATTCACAACAAAGCAGAGGGATGTTCTAGTGCATCTCTTCACAGGCCTGACCTAGAACAGCAGTGCACGCATTTTGAGGAATAGAGATTGCCCCATGGTGGGCAAGTCCACAGTGCCAATGGAAGTAAAAGTACAGAAGCAGGAACAGCTGTACCTTTAGTGCACCATAACATCTGGAACAGCAGTGGTTACTAGAGAGCTGCGCATGAGAATATTATTATAGCAAGGCACACATGGGCATGAAGTACTAGGGCAGAAACAGAGCAATGAACACTGATATCCTAGTGTTGGTGTGTTTTTATATCTACTAGCACACTGAAAACATGGATTTCCATGAGCAGCAGTCCACATGGGAGTACTGAAACAGCAGTATATATTGAAAGAAGAACACATGGACTCAATCTTACAGGAGCGATCGCACACACATTTTTCATAAAGCAGCACATGTGTGTGTTCCTCCTACAGCCGTACGCAGATGTACCATTACTGAAAAGCACAGGAGTGGAATACTACAGTCTGGCTCGTGGATATAGGACATCAGCATGCATGGAAGTACTAGGCAGGAACACTCGGGATATACTAGCACATCACTGCAAATGAATATACCAGGTGGACCAGTATTGGGACTGTACACTCACAGGCATCAAAACCTGAGGGTTAGGAATGTCACTCGGTGGTGAGTGCTCGCCTAGCTTGTCCAGGCTCTTGGTCTTATCCTCAGTGCTACAAGAACAGAATAGTGGGAAGCTGAATCCTGGAACAACAATTGCTGTTCTTTGAAAGATCATATCTGGGGGCTGGAGAGATGACTCAGTGGTTAAAAGAACTGAATGCTCTTCAGGTGGATGCTGGTTCAATTCCCAGCACCCACATGGCAGCTCACAACTGTCTGTAACTCCAAGATCTGACAACCTCACACAGACATACATGCAGGCAAAAACAATATGCATAAAATAAAAATAAATTTTATATATATATATTTTTTAAAAGAGCATATCCTGGTCACCTCACAGGCACATGAAGTTAGACCAGCAGAACAGGCAGAGCACCACACAGACCTCAGGAACTCGGCAAGATTCAGCTTTTAGGTTAATTAGCAGAACCTGTGAATGTTCCTTACATAGCAGTCTCCATTTCGGGAACTAAATTCTTGATTTCCAAGATTCCTCAAACCTCTTCCCTGGCTCTGTCTGCTTTCTGGGACCTGCTCAGTAGCTGCTGTGCAGGGTGGCTTGGTCTGCCTGGCAAGCTGTCTGCCTTTCTATCCAGCACCTTTCCTTATCCACTGAGAAGTAAGAATCTGCAAAAGCATCTAAGGAGCAAATCTGACACATCTCTCCAGAACACCACAGGCCAATTAGAGAACCACACGGGGGGGGGGGCGGGATTTATGCAATATTGTTGAGCAAACCACGCTACTTCCATAGGGGAAAGGATTCTGGGAAGGAAATATCTCATTAAAGGACTAATTATTCCGCCCGAGCTTACAGAGCCACAGCCAAAATTCATGAAGCACCTGCTTTTCAGAAAACCTGTTTTCTCCTCCATCTCCTTCTATCATTGCTCCAAGCACACTTGTCCTAACACCAGGCTTCGGTCTTTCTCTGAAACCTTCCACTCCAGCGGCAAGACCTCTTCTCCGCCATCGCCGGATCTCTATGTAGCTCACAGGACATGGCTGGCTGCCCCGCTTCTTTCCCTTTCTCTTCTCCAGGCAGCTGCTATTTAAAGCGTGCCAGCCCTGAGCATTTTTCTTTTGAACTCTAGTAGAATATCCTCAAGCCTTGGTTTGAGTCCATTCTTAAAAATTCTTTTATTAATGAAACTAATTATACCACAAGGGCACCTTGATTTCCCTGGTATCATCATGCCTGGTTCTAATTGTTAAGACACTACCCAGGCAAACAGCCCCTCCCAGAGCAGCCCTGAGCAAAGGCAGGTGATCCTGAATACCTCACTAATGAGTGAAAGCTATTTTCCCTCCCTAGGCCCCTGGAGGTAAGCAAGACCAAGGGGACTTCCTCTGCAATCCAGACTCATGTTTCTATGCTTGTTTTTTTTTTTTAAATTCACACTTACCCCATTCCATCACCCCCACTTCAACCCAGCACCCTTTAGTCCTTGTGTAGCAGAAGCATCTTGAGAGCTTGGCAGGCCCAGGAGAGCACCATCTAAATCTCTCCATTTCAGCTCCGTTCTGTTGATTTCCACTGTGAAGTCAGAACTATCGTACTATCGCACCATTACAGTAATGGCCACTTATCCTGCGAGGTGAAGAAGAAAGGGAGGAAGAAGGGGTATGAGAAACCCAGACAAGGGGGGTAAACAGCTGACTCTTGCTCTTAAAGTCTCAAGACCTTAAAGGTCCCGAAGGTCTTTTACATAGAATCTGCATGTGAAACATAGCTCAGCAATTGCACCAGATAGCAACAACTACCATTTGAAGTTATTGCATAGATAGAATTGTGGAGGATTGTGGGAGGACCTCAGAGTTGAAGCTCACACTGTTGGGTACGCGTCCCAGATGGGGGCTGACTATTGCCATGTGGTCTGTTCCCTTAATGATGGGTTTGCAGCAACATGGAACGGAGCTGACTCAATAGGAAGGTTTGAGATGTCTTTGGGGAAGGATTAACTATGATTAAGAAGGTGAAGACTGTCTGTGGATGAAGCTCAGTGGCCCAGCACTTGCTTGACACGGGTAAGGACCCAAGTTCTATCTTATCACTACAAAACTGAGGAAGTGAAGGGGGAAACAGGGATAAAACAAATGCCTAAAGGGAGACGGTTTCTCCCTTTTCCTATGGTTGTTTTCTCTAGACACGACACCTAGAGCTCCGACAGCTATCTTGTAACTATGCGAAAAGTCAGCTTCATGACAGAATGTGGCGGGGGGGGGGGGAGGTGGGGGGGCAGGGTGATGGGGATAAAGTATGTATGGAGGCAGCATTAATCAAACTTTAGGGTATTGTAAAAGCCATATAGAAAGCTCTTAATCTATAAGGAAACTAAAAAAATTTCTGAACTTTAAAGATTTGAGTCAAGTTACCCCCCATAAATGGACAATGAGGCTCCCAGGAACCAGAAGTCTTTAAGGAAAGCTCCAGTGGCAGGAATTAGGGGGAGGGGATACAGGGGAGAAGGGAGGGCCTGCAGAAGTAACAGGGGATGAGAAGGCAACAGGATGAATACCTTCATATTGTGTACATGTACGAAATTTTCAAACACTGTAAAGAGGATCTGGAGAGATGACTCCAAACATTACTCTTGCAAAGAACCCAAGTTCAGTTCCCAGCATCCATATCAAATCAAAGAGATTATCTACTATGATCAAATAGGCTTCATCCCAGAGATGCAGGGATGGTTCAACATATGTAAATAAACAAAAGTATTCCACCATGTAAACAGACTAAAAGACCAAAAATACATGATCATCTCAGTAGATGCAGAAAAGGCCTTTGACCAAATCCAACACCCCTTTGTGATAAAAAGTCCTAGAGAGAGTATGAGTACAAGAGACATACCTCAACATAATAAAGACAGCTAATAGCAAGCCCATAGCCAACATTAATTTAAGTAGAGAGAAGTTCATAGCAATTCCAATAAAATCAGGTAGAAGACAGGTTTTTCAGTCTGTCCATTCCTATCCAATATAGTACTTGAAATCTTAGCTAGTGCCATAAGACAACTGAAAGAGAATCAAGGGATACAAACATAGAAGAAAGAAGTGAAAATATCTTTGTTTGCACATGATATGATAGTTAAAAATAAGTGACTCTTGTTCCAGCAGCAAACTCCTACACCTGATGAATACTTAAGCCAAGTAGCTGGATTCAAAATTAATGCACAGAAATCAATAGCCTTCCTAAACAAATGACAGACTAAGGAAGAAATCAGGGAAACCATACCTTTTAAAACAGCCTCAAATAGTATAAAATATCTTGGGGGCAATTCTAACCAAGCAAGTGAAAGACCTGGATGATTAAAAACCTTAAGATATTAGATAAAGAAATTGAAGATATCAGAAAATGGGAAACTCTCCCATGCTTATGGCTTGGTAGAATTCATATAACTAAAATATCCATCTTACCAAAAGCAATTACAAATTCAAAGCAATCCCTATCAAAATTCCAATGCAATTTTTTTTAGAGAACTTGAAAGGACAGTTTTCAGCTTCACTTCATATGGAGAGAGAGAGAGAGAGAGAGAGAGAGAGAGAGAGAGAGAGAGAACACTCTTGAATGATAGAAAAATTGCTGGAGGTATCACCATCCCCAATTTCAAATTGTACTATGGAGTTACAGTAATTTTTTCAAAGGCATGGTATTGGCACCAAAAAAGATAAGTCGGTAAATAGAATAAAATTGAAGACTTCGAAATAAGCTTGTACACCTGTAGACTCCTGATTTTTGACAAATAAGACAGAAATACATACTAGAAAAAAAAGACACCATCTTCAACAAATGGGGCTGGTCAAACTTCAAAGTGGATGCCTGGGTGTAGAAGAATGCAAATAGATGAATACTTATTACCCCAGGGGCGCGGGGGGGGGGGGGACTTCAACTGCAAATGGATCAAATACTTCAGTATAAGGCCATATGAACTGAATATTGTAGAAGAGAAAGTGGGCAATAGCCTTGAACCTGTTGGCACTGGAAAAGACTTTCTGAACAGAACACTGTTAGCACAGACACTAAAATCCACAGTTTCTTAATTGGGACCTCATGAAACTGAAAAGCTTCAACAAGGCAAAGAACGCTGTCATTCAGGCAAAGCAGAAGGTGAAGAATAGGAAAAGATGTTTACCAACAGCACATCTGATAGGGGCCAACAGATACATATCAAAAAATTAGATATCAAGACAACAAATCATTTTAAAAACTGGAATACAGATCTAAAGAGAGAATTCTCAGAATTGTTGAGATGCACTTAAAGTAATATTCAACATCCTTGGTTATGAGGGATATGCAAATCAAAACTACTCTGAGATTCTTATCTTACACACATCTCAATGGCTAAGATTAATAAAACAAATGACAGCTCATGCTGGCAAGGAGGTGTATTAAGAGCAATGCCTCCATTGCTGGTGGGAGAGCAAATTTGGACAGTCACTATGGGAATCAGTGTGGTAATTCCTCAGGAAGCTGGGAGTAGATCTACCTCAAGATCCAGCTATACCATTCTGTGGGTATATACCCAAAGGACACATCATCTTACCACAGAGACTTGTACAACCATGTTCATTAGTGCTAGAAATTGGGAGCAACCTAGATACCCACCAATGAATGAACAGATAAAGAATGTTTCTTTGCACAGTAGAATATTACTCAGTCATTAAAAAATAAAATTGGGAAATTCACAAGTAAATGGATAGAGCTAGAAAAACTTACCCTTAGTAAGATAACCCAGAACCAGAAAGACAAATTATGGTATGCATTCACTTATGTGAGGATGTTAGTTATATAGTCTAAAATATAGTCCATGTAACTCCAGAGGTTACGTATAGCATAAAAGACTAGGGGGGAAAGGATGGCTTTCCCTAGGAAGGAAAAATAGCATAGTGACAGATGGACAAACATGAGGGCCTGGAACAGTTGGATCAAACAGAGATGGTGGGGGAAAAGAAAGGGAATGTGGGGAGGAATAGTGTCCTGGTTTGTATATACTTGGCCCAGGGAGTAGCACTATTAGAAGGTGTGGCCCTGTTGGAGTAGGTGTGTCACTGCAGGTGTGGGCTTTAAGACCCTCATCCTAGCTGACTGGAAGCCAGTATTCTGCTACCAGCCTCCGGACGAAGATGCTGAACTCTCAGCTCCTCCTGCACCATGCCTGCCTGAATGCCACCACCTTGATAATAATGGACTGAACCTCTGAACCTGTAAGCCAGGCCCAATTAAATGTTGTCCTTAGCAGAGTTGCCTTGGTCATGGTGTCTGTTCACAGCAGTAAAACCCTAACTAAGAGGGATACCTAAAATTAAGGGCCATTTGAACCCAATACAGTAGAAACTTCCTAAATTATGTACATGTATGAAGGCAATCTAAATCAAATCATCAAAAATGCTGTGGGAGACATGGAGAACCAAGTGGACAGCTCTCATTACCAAATGAAGTTTCAGTACTGGGAGTGGGTTCCATCTAATTGAGTTCTTGGCCAATGGGGTTCCATGGTAAGCCCTCACAACCCAGGCTGTTGCAACACTATAGATGGCTCACCACAATCTGACAGCAAAGCCCTATTGCAGACAATAACGTCCACACAACTCATTGAACATAGCGAAGAAGTTGAGCTGGTTAGGGCTCATCTATAAGTTGAGCTGGTTAGGGCTCATCTCTATGTGTTTCTTGTGCTTTTTCTCTGGCTCTTCTTCAGTTTATTCATTCAGTCCTATTCTGATTTGTTCGGTTTTATTTTATTTTATTTTATTTTTATTATTATTATTATTCTTTAGTTATCTGGTTGTTCTCTAAAGGGAGACAGAAAAGATGTGGATCCAGGCAGGAGGATTTGAGGGGGAACTGGGAGGAGTTAGGAGAGGGCAAACCACAATCTGAATACACTGTATGCTTTAAAAAATAGCCTGCTTTCAATTAAATAAATAAAAATTCAAGTCATCAGACTTGACAGAAAGTGCCTTTTACCCTCCGAGTGAGCCATCTTGTTGGCACTGCTGAATATTTTTAAGTTAAAGTGAACAAACCAGCCCTGAGTACCACTGTCCCCACCTTCTTCTTGAATTCTTTATGGAAGAGTTAATTTGTTTCTCTTTTTATGCCAATTGAGTTAAGGGTTTTTTTTTTTTTTTTTAAACTAACAGCAGTGGTTCTTTGTCTTCCTAAGTTGCTGTGACCCTTTAATACAGTTCTTCATGTCGTGGTGACTGCCAACCATAAAATTATTTTCGTTGCTGCTTCATAACTGTAATTTTGCTATGGTTATAAATCGTAATGTAAATGTCTGATATGCAGGATGTCTGATATGTGAACCCTCTGGGGGTCGTGACCCCCGTGTTGAGAACCACTGATTAACAGCGTTCTAAATAATACCATGTGTTATTTCTGAAGGCTCACGGTAGTCTGCTTTCCATGTAGAATTTACGGAATCGCTCATTAATTTCCCATTAATTAAAGAATCTGATTACAGGAGAAAGAAAACCAGTGTTGCAAGTACATTCTGCACAGTACAGACTACTCTCCTGAACGCGCTTTGCTTACCCCTTGGGGAAGTGGAGGAGGCATGCAAATGTACCTTCCGCATGCATATTCATAAGCTCTTGTATCCCTGTGGACAGGTGGGCGTGACAGAGCAGAGTGAAGTTTTCTCATGAGAGTAAATACTTGGACATCTGATTTCTCACTCTATTCTAACTGCTGTGAGTCCCCGCTGCGATGGACTATAGCCTTGAACTGTATTTCAAACGAAATTGAAGTTGAAGAGATCATTCAAAGCCACAAAGATAACTTGAATAAAGTAAGAATATATAAGACAAAAAGAAAAAAAGTGAACTGGAGGGGGTTTCTCTGTGTAGCCCTGGCTGACCTGAAACTCACTGTGTAGACCAGGCTGGCCTCGAGCTTAGAGATCCACCAGCCTCTGTCTCCTGAGTGCTGGGACTAAAGGCATGCACCACCACCTTCTGGCTTTTAAGTTTTATTTCATGAGTATGAGTATTTTGCTCGTCGAATGTAACACATGCATGCAATACCTGCCGAAGCCAGAGGGGGCATCAGATCCTCTGGAACTGAAGTTAGAAAGGTTTGTGAGGGACATCACATAGGTACTGGGAATTGAACCAAGGTCCTCTGGAAGAGGAGCCAGGACTCTTAACTGCTGAGCTGTCTTCAGCCAGTTTGGGCAGGTGTTTGTTTATTTGTTTGTCTTTAATGTAGAGCCAGAAAAAGGTAGCCTTGGAATAGGAATGGATTTCTAACCTAGAAGCAAGATACTTCCTGCAGATGAAAGTAGACAATCCTTTTTGATGCCTAAGTATGTTTGGCCCAGGGAGAGGCACTATTAGGAGGTGTGGCCTTGTTGGAGTGGGTGTGGCCTTGGAGGAAGTGTGTCGCTATGGGGGTGAGCTTTGAGACCCTCCTCCTAGTTGCCTGGGAGACAGTCTCCTGATGCCTTTGGATGAAGATGTAGAACTCTCAGGTCCTTCTCCAGCACCATGTCTGTCCGCAAGCTGCTATGCTTCCTGCTATGAAAATGATGAACTAACCCTCTGAAACCGTAAGCCAGCCCCGGTTATATGCTTGCTTTTATAAAAGTTGCCTTGGTCATGGTGTCTCTTCATAGCAATGGAAACTCTTAACTAAGACAATGCCTAAATCTTACATGATGGAGACCCTTGAAGGAGAACTCTTTGTCCATTCCCTTGGAGACCCCCACCACATACCATAAGCTTTGCATGGAGCCCTTGTTCAGAGTTAAGCAAATCTCCCAGAAGCCTCAGAAGCCTTATCTTGCTCTTATTCTGGGAGGAGGTTTGGGTTTAAGCTTCTAGGGAATTACATTCTGTGAATTGTTTTTCCAAACTGTCAACATAATCTTGTGTGAAAACTATGAACAGAAAATAGTTAGTGGCTCCTTCTTGGGATAATCTTAATGAATGAGCAGAGGAAACATGATTTATAATGCATTAACAGCTAAGACCTCTAAACCTTTCTCCTCAGGTTGGTTGTACTGTTGCTGTTACCTCAGAACGTGTTAGAATTTTTCCACCTAAGTCCAAGTGGTGTTATATCAGAGAAGTCAGTGATAGTTACACAAAACAATGTCTTCTTGGCTGTTCAAATAAAGCTCTCAAAATCTTTTTTTCTTTCTCTTCCTTTTTTTTTTTTTTTTCGAGGCAGGGTTTCTCTGTGTAGTCCTGGCTGTCCTGGAACTCACTCTGTAGACCAGGCTGGCCTCGAACTCAGAAATTCACCTGCTTCTGCCTCCCAAGTGCTGGGATTAAAGGCGTGCACCACTACCACCTGGCTCAAAATCTTTTTTTGAAAGGAGGGGTATTTCAGAAGTTAAGATGGGGGTTGGGGAGGTGGGTCAGCAGGTACAGTGACCTAGGGAACTCTTTGTCCATTCCCTTGGAGACACACACCCCCCCCCCTTCCATATCATAAGCTTTATGGTGCCAAGCCCAGTGACCTGAGTTGAGTCTCTGGGCATCCACATGATGGAGAGAATCAATACTACAAGTTATCACCTCTTCTTGTGCCTCGTGGAATACACACAAGCAAATAAAAAACACAATAAAAATTTTTGAAGATGGCATGTGTGGCTGAAGAGATGGCTCAGTGGTTAAGAACATCTCTCCCGTGGCAACTCACAGCTGTCTGTGACTCCAGTCCCAGGGGACCCAAAGTCCTCTTCTGCCCTCCTCTTGTACTGCATGCACAGGGTACGCAGACTTACACCCAGGTAAAGTAAAAGTGAAGGAGAAAAATTAAAAGATGAACATGCAGGGATGGAAAAGCAAAGGCATGAAGACAGCACACGGTGAGCCATGTGCTTCCAGCACACCGCATGTAGTATAAAACATGCAGCCAAAGTAGACCTGGAAATGTACTGAAAAGAGCCTCCCGGTCACCTAGACCTAATGCTCTTTACTTCCAGCTTGGTTCATTCCCAGGATCCAATGTCCTAGAAGGTGAAGCCGGAAATGCTCACCAGCTGCCTAACCAGGTTTTGTGTTTGTTTGTTTGTTTGTGTTTTTGTTTGTTTGTTGTTATGGCTTTTTTGTTTGTTTTTTTTTTTTCCTGAGGTTATGATACAGTAGCAATGCCTCATTCTAAAAAATGACATTTCTGTTTCTTTGGCTACCAGAGTATCGTGTCTCAGAAGCCTAATAAAAATCACAATCACAAGGCTTCTGAGAAAGCTTTGTTTTCGTAATACAGACTCATTCTTTTTCCCTTCTTGAAAGTAGACTGTGTTGACCAGAGCCATAGCAGCCATGCTGGGCCTAAAGTCATGAAGCATTCTGAGCCTTGAGATCACTGTGCTGGTCCCCACTGCCTGCCTCTAGGTGTGTGTGTGTGTGTGTGTGTGTGTGTGTGTGAGAGAGAGAGAGAGAGAGAGAGAGAGAGAGAGAGAATGTGAGATGAGAGCACATGTGTGTGAGTGAGTGTGTGGTGTGTATATGGTGTGTGTGTGAGAGAGTGTGTGTATGTGAGAGTGTGTGTGATAGTATGTGGTAAGTGTGTGTGAGAGAGTGTGTGTGAGAGTGTGTGTGTATGTGTGTGAGGGTGTGTGTGTGAGAGAGTGTGTGTGTGCATGTGTGTTGTGCATGTGATATAAGAGAAAATTAAACCACCATGTTCTTTAAAAAATACTCCTGTAAGAAATTATTTTTAATTTTTAAGCTTCAATTCTTTCATTCGTATAGGTGTTATGTTTGCATATATGTCTGTACATCGCATGCATGGTGCCCATGAGGCCAGAAGAGGCCACTGGATCCCCATAACTGGAGTTACAGATAGTTATAAGATGCAATGTGGGTGCCAGGACTCAAACTCTGGTCTTCTGGAAGGGGAGCCACAGCTCTTAACTAATGACCCGTCTCTCCACCCCCAACCCCCATCCTCTTTAAACCTGGATGATCTTTGGCTTAGCTTTGTTATATCGTTTAATGACAATCTCTATTGTATAGACATAACTGACAAGCAAATTATCACCAATTTCCAGAGAGGACCTTTAGTTGTTAATCATAAGCACAAGGCATTAAACAAGATCCCTTTTGTGGAATAAAATTGTAAAACCCTGAGATTGAGATGATGGTGATGGTGATGATGGTGATGATGATGATGATGATGGTGTGTGTATGTGCACGTGTTAATGCCTATGTGTGCATGTATATCTGCAAGCATGTGGTAGCCAGGGGTGACTGACATCAGGACTCTTCTTCAGTTGCTCTGCACCTTATTTTTTGATACCAGGTTTTCTGCATGAGTCTGAAGCTCACTCATTTGGCTATGCTGGCTAGCCAGTAAGCTCCAGGGATCCACCAGTCTCTGACTCCCCCCTTCATAAGTACTGGGTACCTCATGCTTGCATGTTAAGCTAACTGAGACATTTTCCCCAACTTCATCTGGAAAGATTTTTTATATATATATATATATTTAACCATGCAATCAGACAGCACTCAGGAAAAGTAAGACATGCTGACAGCATCAGAAAGAATTACTGTCACTCTGCTTTAGAAACGCTACGAGAAGTCCCTTCAGACTATGACACTTCCTTGGACATTGATCAATGGCCTCTCAGGTCCCTCGTGGTTAACAGTGATAATCTGCTGTTTTCCAACAGGGCCACATGTCACATAATAGTCGTGGACAAGTACTGTAGGAAGGGAAGTGGGGAAAAGTGGAGAGATATTTAACTGATTCTGATTTAATTGGATTAGCCAGAAGATACAAGCGGAAGCTGCCACGCTGGCTGTGCCTATTGGGGAAAGAGGGTTTGGCCATAGTCCATTGCTGTTGACCTCCTGTGAGCCTAGTTGGAAGGAGTGAATGAATTCCCACCCCCTGCTTGGATTACTCCCTGTCCCTCCGAGTCAGGTCAGACGTTGCAAATTGTACCGCACTGCCTGAGAGTCCTGTTTAATAGTGTTATGAACCTCTAATCTAAGTGAAGATTGACCGATTACCCAGAACAATCCACTTTACAACAAGCGAGCGCACACACACACACACACACTTAGGAAAACAAATCTGAAGGCTGTTGTTGCTTTCTTCCCTTCCAGACACATCCTCTTGATCATCCTGTTAGACACAATCGTCTTGCTGTGTACACAGCTACCCGGTGCGCTGTAGACAGATGCGTGTGATCTCCAAACTCTAACCCAACCACATCATACCTTCCCGCAACTCCAAGCTGGAGGCTAATAGGTCTTAGGTATAAGAGAGTGCAGAAGCTAGGTGGGGAAAATCTTTTTTGGAAGGAAGGAGGGAGAGAGACATCTGTTATGTGTGACTGACCGCATCTTTGACTCGGCCTTTCCCTGTTTGGTAGGGATCCTATGATTTTAATGGCACGTTCGCAAGTGTAAGCCAGAAAACTACACTTCCCAGATGCCCTTGCAGCTTGAACCTATCGTGCGCGGGGTGGGGGTGGGGTGGGGGGTGTGTGTCTCACCAATCAGACACATTCAGTTATGACTGGTTTGTGGGTGAGCTCCAGTGAAAGACACTTTCAAGATTCCAGGTGCGAACGAACGAAGAAAACTGACTTCTGCCAGCACAAGATTTACAGCGGCTGTCAGGAGACTAGCAAACAAGTGGCATTCTCACTGCGGTTACTCAACCGTCGGCTCCTGGTGTGTCTGCAATGACGCTGTTAGGGAAAGCCTGGTCAGGGTCTGCAGGAGTGTTTTCTTTTTCCTATTGGAAGATGAGGCCTTCCAAGTTTACAGTCCTTTACTAGTTGTGGCTGACACAACTCCTCATCAAGTTCGTTTAATTTAAATGGTTGTGGGGTGGGGGTCAGGGGGAGTGCATAAGTGTATGAGTACACCCTTGAGGCCAAAGAAAGATACGCAATTCCCTGCTCTGCCATGCTTTGCCTTGTTCCCTTGAGACAGGGTCTCTCAGTGAACCTGGAGCTAGGCTGGCCGTCAGCAAACTCCAGCAACCCTTCCGGTCTCCTCCTCTCATGGTGACGAGGTTATAGGAGTGGGTACCATCATGCCTGGCTTTTTATGTTGTACTGTGGACAAAACTCAGGTCTCTGTGCTTGTGCCACAAACATCCTTACCCACAGCGCCATCTCCCCCAGCCCTGTGATCGAATTCTTGAGAAACAGGTCCCCAAGGCAGCAAGTAGGGGCGTGACAGCAGGCAAGACACAGAAAAGATGTTTCTTATAGCTCTCGGTTTGGATAAGTTTTTGAATCAACAAGGTTTTAAAAGATACTAGAACACGTCACCTCTTTAATGTTTCTCTGATGAAACCGGAGCGAGAGAATTTTTTTTTTTTAAGATTTCAGATGCGATTTTTTTTCCTAAACGAAGAAAGTCTGAACCATATGGCAACAAGTTTCAAAATCTGTTCATGTGCAAATGTCACGATAAAAATGGGGCTAGGGAGGGTGCATGGACAGCCAGGCCACATTCTTCGAAAACAGGAAATCTCCTGAGTACTTTTTTTTTCTGCTTTAAGGGGGAAGCTGAGTGGATTTGGCCTGGTGAAATCCTCCTTCTCCTTCTCCTCCTCCTCCTCCTCCTCCTCCTCCTCCTCCTCCTCCTCCTCCTCCTCCTCCTCCTCCTCCTCCTCCTCCTCCTCCTCCTCTCAAAAACAAAACAAAAGCAAGCAGCATTGCTTGCTGTTTGGATTCCAGTTCCGTTGTCTACCATGTGACCTTGGGAAAGTCACCTGACCTCTGTGAACCTTTGTTTCCTCATCTGTAAAAGCAGGGTATCGGTTGCAGCCTCATCCTGAGGTGGTTGAGCAGAGTGAGGACTGAAGATGAAGGATGCAGGCTCCATCTCCAGCCCAGCCCATCTGATAACATTACTCACCACAGCTCTTACTAAATAGCCCTCAAAAGTGCCCGCTGGTGATTCCTCCTGCCTTAATCAGTGACCACAAAAGTTTATTGTCAAGGCATTTTCTGACATACTATCTTTTCATTTGGAGTTGAAATAAGGAAGACAAGTTGCCCTTCAGACAGTGTGATTACCGAAGCTTTTTATTGTGAATGGTAGCAGATTGGAGCCCTGAATCCAATCAACGAAAAGCCTAGCTGGAAAACTCGTTCATTGGAAAGCTCTTTCTAGGTAGTGGCTCACAGAAACAGGTTCAAACCAGAAGATGCTGCTCAAAAATTGTGAGTTTAGTTGAAAGACATACGAGAATAGTTAAGTAAATTGCACAAAGGAAGTCTTGTTGACGGTCCAGTAGAGTTGATGTTTGCAGAAGGCAGTCTCTGAAGGGTTTTGTTTTGCTTCTTGGAAGCCACCCTTGTCATTGTCCCTTCAGCTGGCAGTTCCTTCCTTCCCCTTGAGAACCTGGAGCAGAGAGTCTACCAACTTAAAGAAATAATATTAGAAATAGTTACACACACACATAAGTAAAGGCGGGATCTGATGGTAACAGTAAACCCATTCCCAGCAACCCAGGGGCATCACATGGCAGAAAGGCAAATTCCCCAGTCAACTCCCAAATCTTCTGACTTGGAAACTCTAGTGAGGAGCCCTGTGTTTTGCCTTCCCAAGAATTCTAGAAGATTCTAAACACAGTGTTAGAGAAGTACTCATACTCCTGAGAAGTAAAGTGACTTCTCCCACCATCTCGGAACTGGGGGTCCTCTTGCTGCCTGCTAAGCTTGTCTTCTGATCTAATTCCTTGGGTATGTTCTTGAAAGTTGAAGGTTTTATTTATTATTCGAATAGAGCTGGGGAAGGAGACAAGGGAACTAGCAATGCTAGCCCCGCCCCCTTGCACTACACCAGTCAAAGCCCATTTATGAATCATACACTGCAACTGAACCAGGAAGTGACAGCAGGGTGGGCAACTCCAGGTGTTCATCTGGGTCTCCACCCAAATTCTAAATTTATTGTCATTTGCTTCCTATGGCTTCTGCTCAATTTCACTGAGAATGAAGGGGGGAAAAAATAGAAACAGGTTTTTAAAACTTTATTCTCTCTCAGCAACTTTCACCCAATGAGGTAAGAAACTAGATCTTATTATTTTTAACCCAGACAAGAGTTTATTACTCTTCCCAAGTTTCTCTGGCAATTTAGTTCCCCTGCTTCCGGACTGGTCACTTGTTTCTAATAAGGGAAGTAGTGCTATTCTTAGTTAAATGGTACCTACTCTGCAGCTCAGCTGTGTGCAGCAGATGCTAATGAGCTCTGGGCTGTGGATGGATCCCCACACAAGCCAATTAGCTTAGCCTTCCTCCCTCAGAACCAAGACTGCAACCACAAGACTGCCAGTCCTTAGATTTCCCCATCTCTCCTGCCAAATGACCCAACAGCCATAAACGAGAGGATGAGGAGGAATCCCACTCCATCCCATTACCTCAAAATACTGAGTTGAAAATTTTAGCTCAACTCAAAGAAGAGAAAGCCAAATAGAAAGGAAAGGGGGCAGAGAGAAAGCCGAGGATGGGGTCCAGAAGACAGAGACGCTGTGGGGGGTCTCAGTCTTCCTGCACAGAAGTTATTGGGGTCTTATTAGTTATTCTTGATTTATGTTGCTTTCTATATGAAACTCCCACGGGAGCTGCTCTGGTTTCTTTTCTGTTCCTATGATAAACTATCCTGAGTGTCATGGCTAATCTTAGTTGTCAACTTGGCCCACCTGGGGAGAAGACCCCTCAATTGAGGATTTGCCTTTATTAGAATGACCTGGGGCATGTGGGGAGGGAAATTTCTTGATTGCTAATTCATGTAATGGGGCAGCCCTAGGCAAGTGGGCCTGGGCTGTGTGAAAGAAGTTGCTGAACATGAGCCTGGAAGCAAGCCAGCAAAGCTGTGCCCCTCCTCCATTGTCTCTTCATCAATTCCTGAGTCCAGGTTCCTGCCTTGGTTTCCCCCAATGATGGATCGTGACCTGTAAGTCAAATAAGACCTTTCCTTTCCTTTTCCACATTGCTTTTGGTCCTGGTATTTCTCAAAGCAACAAAAATCAAACTAATATACTAGGGGAAAGAAAACACCTTGGAGAGAAAAGGTTTATTTTAGCTCACAATCCCAGGTTGTGGTTCATCATAGGAAAGAAGTCAAGGTAGGAACTCAACTAGTCTCATCACAGCCAGAGCCAGAGCAGAGGGAAACAAATGTCTGCTTGCTTGTATTCAGCCTGATTTCTCCACTCCCTGTTCAGGACCCCTTCCTAGGGGATGGTGGCACCCACAGTGGGCTGCATCTTCCCACCTCTATTAGCTTAATCAATATAATCACTCATAGACAGGCCCAGAGGCCAACCCATTGTAGACAATCCCTCGTTGAGACTCCTTTGCAGGTAATTCTAGGTTGTATTAAGTTGACAATTTAAGCTAACCATCACAGAAAATGTTCAAACATAGATTCTATTTAAGTGATTTAATCAAACAATAAGAAGGGTTTCTTTAAAATGAAGACAAATACTGGGCATGGTGGTGCATGTCTGTAATCTCAGCTCCATGAGAGGTTGATGGAAGATCACCAGTGCACATCAGCACTGCCTGAACTGCATAGGAAGATGAGAGAGAGAGGAGAGAGAGAGAGACAGAAGAGAGAGGAAAGAGGGGGGAAAGGGAGAAGGGGAGGAGAGGGGGAGGGGGAGGAGGGAGAGGAGGGGGGAGGCAGAGAGGCAGAGAGGCAGAGAGGCAGAGAGGCAGAGAGGCAGAGAGGCAGAGAGGCAGAGAGGCAGAGAGGCAGAGAGGCAGAGAGGCAGAGAGGCAGAGAGGCAGAGAGGCAGAGAGGCAGAGAGGCAGAGAGGCAGAGAGGCAGAGAGGCAGAGAGGCAGAGAGGCAGAGAGGCAGAGAGGCAGAGAGGCAGAGAGGCAGAGAGGCAGAGAGGCAGAGAGGCAGAGAGGCAGAGAGGCAGAGAGGCAGAGAGGCAGAGAGGCAGAGGCAGGGAACTACGTACCCATTTCCTTCCAGAACAGCCTCTGGAAGTTCATCCCCAACCTCTTTGTTCATAACCACAAATAAAAAGAAAAGACAATGGTGGCAGAGCTATGGCCAGGATCTACAATAAACTCTTTTATCGACTCTCAGAACATCCCATAACCATGTCTGAGATTATGGGTTAGGCCCTGGACCTGACCTGAGCCCTAATCCATGCTACAGAAACCATGGGATAGAAGCTCCTTTATTTTCAGGATCCCATTAAAAGACTGGAGAAAAGGGAATGGGTAAAAGAAAGATGAACATTAACTTGAACAAGCCTGGCCATTCTCGCTGGCAAAGCTCTGGGGCTTGTCTGCTGGGATCCCGTAGTTTCAGCCAGTACACATTCCCACACACCACTCTGAATTAAGTAAATATCTTTGCCATCAAAACATAGGAAATGCTCAGCTTCTAACTACAGCTCTGGGCGAGCTGGCAAGGGGCTGCAGTGAGCAAGGAGAACATGTGCGGAGAGTTTTTAATTTTAAGCAGAGTCCTTCAGCCTCTGAAAGCTCCTGCAGCTAATTCTAGTGGTTCTCAGCGAGATTATTAAACTCCTCTCTGACACCGGGAGATATATGGATTTCTAATAGGACAGTTCTCTGGGCTCTCTTTCTCCTTTGAATAAGATCATTATAAGACGGTGTCAGTTTTCACAATGACATATTTTCACTGGGGGGAAATGTCCAAAGCAAGATAAACAGTAAACTGTTCTGCCCTCTGTGAAGACTAGACTCACTTTTACATTTGTTTTTCACAGTTCTGGAAAATGTATCCAAGAGACTAAGACCAATGTGTGCAATAGCTAATTATTCAACTTGAGGTGGAACAAAATGGAATGATGGGCTTTTAAACTTGGGGGGGGGGGAACAGCACATCAGCACATAAAAGGAGAGATCAGAAAGTAAGGCCTGGCTAGATTTCATACACATACACACCACACTCACACACACACACACACACACACACACTTACACACATGCCTTTTGTAGTGTTAGAAGTATTGTCCATTCTAAAGCAACCACTTTCCATGAGACCCCTCAATCTATCCCATAATATTGCCACACAGAGACCACTGTGAAGCTACCCTTTCATAATCCCTCAAAGCTTTGAATATTCTGCTGAATATGGGTCATTTGGGGCCCTTGAGAAAGGACTTGAGTTTTTAAGAAGTTCAGTGATTGGCAGAGCCAAGTTCAGGGGAGAAAGCAACTGCAGCTGGATGTTGCTTGCATAGGAAAAGGAAGCACTGCAGGAGCCTGAGAGATGGTCCAGCAGTTAAGAGCACTGACTTCTCTTCCAGAGGACCCATAGGGAGGCTCACAACCATCTGTAACTCCAGTTCCAGGGGATCCAACACCCTCTTCTGACCTACAAGAGCAGCAGGCACACCAAGAGTGTACAAGCATATAGGCAGACAAAACACCTAACATATAAATACATCTTTCTTTAACTGTGAAATTTGAGCACTGAAGATGAATAACACAGTTGTATGTGTCCTTTTATGAACAAGCTACAAGAGCAAATGCAATTTGATGCTTGTAGAAATTTATCTTTGAGGTTGCTACGGTAGTGATTTTTTTTTTAAACCTTCAAATAAATGGGAACTACACAGTTATTAAATATATGTTCCAGGAAAGCATTTGACCAAGAAAAATCGTGGCCAATTGGGGCTGAGAAGTTCAGTTACAAGTACCCTCAGAGCAAGCAGTCCTTTGTCAAAGAAGGAAGCTGACCACCTAACACCCTGAAATCCGATTACAATGTGAGATTCACCCGGAGCTTTGAGTACCACTGATACTGATTTCTTCCTTGGCTTATTTGATCTAGATTTTTCTTCTGAATAAAAGCTACTGAAGGCTTTCTCTCTAGGAGTTTTGTACAACAAAAGAGCTTTAACTTTGCATTTAACATCAAAAATCCCCACGGGTATTGGCAAAGTCAAACAGAAAGCATCCCCCCCAAAAGGCTAGTCCCAACCCTCTGTAAGAGGCCATCAAAGAGCTAACCACCATGGAAGAGTGAAGCAGGCAGGGGTGGGGGGTAGGGGTGTCTCTGAGTTTGTAAATGACAAGCAGTATTATCTATTTCCGGGAACAAAGCAAAGAAAGTCCACCTTCTCCATCCTGCATCCCATGTGTTAAGATGACTGGGTACCATTCCCTGGATGAGGACCAAAAAGGCAAAACTGTCCCAGGCAGATGGAATTCAGGCTATTGCTCTGATACCATCAACGAAAAGTGGTGTGATTCAATTTTCTCGCCCTCAAAATTCAGGGGCTGGGCTCTACTGAGTAGTAGAGCATACTCTTAGCATGTACGCATCGCTGGGATCATTTCCAGCATCAAATAAACAGAGGAACAGAGGCTCTCTCCTGACAAGGGGGGTCAAATGAGGTACGTTACTTATCCTACGAAGTGGATTACAGTGTTTGGGTTTGGGCACAAGAGTGAAGATCTCAGAGGGCATCCCCTGAGCTGAGTTATAGGCTGGTGTAAGCTGCCTGATGTGGATGCTGAGAACTGAACTTGGGTCCTTCGCAAGAGCAGTATGAACTCTTAATCACAGAGCCATCTCTCCAGCTCCGTGTTACTATTTTTAAAGGAAGGTAATATTGACTTTGCCCCATGGTTTTAAAGGCTTCTGTCCATCATGAAAGTGGAGCAGAGCAAAAGCAGTTCACCCCAGGGTGCCCAGGAAGTAGGGAGAGTGGAAGTAGGAAGGGCCTCCACCCTGGCATCATTATTTACCCTTTCCTTTTACTGGACGTATGTTAAAAATTAGTGATGATCACTTCACGTTCAGCTGCCTTGCTTCCCATAAAATCCAGTCTCACTTAGTTGCTATTTTTGTATCTGACCATTTGTATCTCTGGTATTCTTATATACCAATAAGTCAGTTGTCTTCAGATACACCCATTGACTTTTGAATATTGGAATCCAACTCAAATTATTCAATCTTGGAATAAATAAAAAATGCAACTTTGTATATAAAAAAAAGAGTGTTCTCCTCTAAGAAGAAGACATCTGTAAACAGGTCCTTTCTTCCTCTAGTGTATATCAAAAATGAATACATCTGGAAGCCCACAAGAATTTATTCAAATACTATCTGTGGGCTCACTATCAAAATATCTCGGTTAGAAGTCAGGCATGACGGCACACACCTGTAACCTCAGCACTATAGAGGCTTAGGTTAGGCAGGACAATCTCCAGTTAGAGGCCAGCAGGGGCCACACAACTTCTCATGAAGACCATAATCACTGCTTCGAATGGGCATGGTTACTAATTAAATTCCTAAACTGAACTTTGGAACTTAGGTTTTAATACTAAGAGAAACAACTAGTATATCAAAAGAAAAGATAGCGTGGAATAATAGTCAGCTTAGCATACATGGGTGTTGGTCTAGTGTAACGACTGAATGTCCTCATGTTGTGGTTAATCCACATTGTCAACTTTCCTGGAACTAGAGTCACTTAGGGGGACACACCTCTGGGAGTGTCAGTAAGGCTATTTTCCAACGAGTTTAACAGGTAAGATGACCCACCCTGAACATGGGTGGCAACACCCCTTGAGCTGAGGTCCTAGATGGACTGAAACCGGAAGAGAAAGCAAACGGAGCACCAACATTTATCTCTCTGTGACACACATGGGCGCCACCGCATGGTCTTGCTATCACACCTTCCTCAGTGAGATGAGCTGTACCTTCATTCTGTGAGCCACAATAAATCCACCTTTTCTTAAATCGCTTTTGGTCAGGTATTTTGTACAGCGATGGGAAAGGTAACCAGTATACGTAATAGTCACTTGATGGTCCCTTGATCAACACCCCTGCCCCCTCAACTCTCCCTAAACACCTCCCAGCCTTCATCTGAAGTGTGTTTGTTTTACCTTAGCATTTTGAACTTCGTGAAAGTAGCTGCCATCCTCAGGATCCCAAGTGGGCAGGAGACTGCCCAGAGGCTGATGCTGAGGTGGCTGGTGGCTTCTGTTACCCGTGGCTTCTAGGAGGCCCAGCAAATTCCTCGCAGCTTCTTCCCAGGGGACATGTCCCCTCAGCTGCTCCTTCAGGCCATCTCTGTCAGCTGCATACGGGGATTCATCTGTGCTCTTTTTCCCCATTAAGTGTCCTGTGAAAACAGAACAAACCCGGGATGCTACAAATCCAACTGGGGGGAACGGAAGAAGGAGCAACAGAAATGGACACCTGTGCAGTGGGCCCAGCTTCCCAGTAAATGCAGAATAAACAGCATTATTTTACTATTAAGAGTTAGTCTATACACAACACACAGACTGCACTGTCTGTTCAAAAGGCGTAGTAAACTGAATCAAATTCAGATCTGTGTGTGACTCAGCAGCCCTGGGTTTTGCTACTAACCCCTACTAACTAGTAGGGTGACCTCAGACAAGTGCTGTAGCACCCCAGGATTCAGTGTTATCAACTATGAAAGGAACAGGGCAAGGCAAATCACATCTAAGAAAGCTTCCAAGTGTAAAGTCTTATCAATTCTGTGTGTCCAACTGAAAGGCAGAATCCCGGCATCTCCTACCACCAATTTCAAGTTTCAGCTGAAAATAAAAGTCTTGATGTGTTTCTTTGTATGATTTTTTTTTAATGTTGCCTCTCTCTTATCTGTAATACAATTGTACCAAAGGAATCTTTCATTTAAACTTTCTCTGAATTTTAGCTGAGATTGAATCTAGAAAACTTCACCTAGAAGTGATGGTAGGTTAAGAGTGTAATGAAAAACCAGTTGGAAAACAAGTTCTGACTGATATGCAACAGCTGCATCAATTCGGGGGTTTCTTTTGGATCTCCAAGAAGCTCTAAGCACATGTGCCTGCCTTATAAATTAATTAGTTAATCCCATGAAGGAGGCCAAAGTTCTAAAAACATGGATATCCATATATTTAATAAGTGGGTGGCCAACCCCAGTTCTTCATTCTTTCTTTTTTTTTTTAACTGTGTGTGCATGTGTATGCATGTATGTGTGCATGTGTATGTGTGTATGTCTGTGCGTATATGCACATGTGCATGTATGTATGCATGTGTGTGCATGTGTGTGATGTCACAGTGCATGTCAATGCAGGTCATAGGGTAACTGTGGGAGTTGGTTTTCTTATTCTACCAAGATTTGAACTTAGCTTGTCCAGCTTGGTGGCAAGTGCAGACCCCAAGTCTACGTATTTTTGGTTTGGTTTGAGACTGGGTCTCACCATGTAGCCCCAGCTAGCCTCAAACTCACTGAGATCTGCCTCCCTCTGCCTATTGGGGTCTGGGATTAAAGGGGAGCACCGCCACACCCAGCCAGGTCCCAGTTCTGAACACTTTCATCCTTTAAATGGACACATGTTATTTCTCTGCTCCCAGTTTCACTGACACAGAGTTTTCTACTATTAATAAGCCTTTGGTGCTTTTGAGTTAAAGCGTACAGACAAACAAAAATCTCATGGTTCCAGCACTAACTGGCATTGGACACAGTCAAGGGAAATGTTACGGGAAT
Organism: Arvicanthis niloticus; assembly: GCF_011762505.2. Classification (NCBI taxonomy): domain Eukaryota; kingdom Metazoa; phylum Chordata; class Mammalia; order Rodentia; family Muridae; genus Arvicanthis; species Arvicanthis niloticus. Next base: position 23,175,837 of record NC_047671.1, read on the forward strand.
TAAACTTGAATGACTGTCTATGGCTTGAAATGGAAAGAGACCCTTTGCCACAGTGCTACCCATCCTCTTCAGAATGCTTTAGTGTGAACTCTTCCATTTGATTGACACCAGAGTAGAGTGGCGAAATAACTAATATTCTATATAGTTATATATAATATATATTATATATATATTATATATATATTATATATTCTAGAATATATATTATATATATATTCTATATGACAAATAACTAATATTCTATAGAGGAGCAAAGGACCTTATATCAGGGTATCATGTGACCAGAAAAAACTAATTCTGTTAATATTAGGCAGTCTTCAAAGGAGATTTTGAGTGAGCAGGAATTACATATCAGTATTCCATGATATCATGTGGCTTGAAAAAATAATTGTTGATATCAGGCAGTCTTCAAGTGTGATTTTGAGTGAGCTTGCCACTCAAGTCCCACTTAGAAGAGACTTCACACTGCTTGAAGACATCGTTAAGGACACTGACTCAAATGAAAGATTAAAGTCTTACATTGTTTCCGTCACCTGCTGGGTGGACCTGGTATCCAGCTGTCCACTACACTGCCATGCATTTGGCACTTACCAGGATTATGTTGTACAACTTCCGAGGAAAGCTGATGTGTCATCAGCTTTAGTTACATGGTGGAAATTGAATCGTGAGGGCTAGAAGACAGCATTGGAACCCTGATGCTCACAGTAATTACTTCAGTCACTCTTGGAATCTCTGATTCCCTGTCATCTAGTTAGGATGTTGAAAATGAGAAAGGATTCATTGGCAATAAAGCAGCGGGGTGATGGAGATGAGTTTATGAAGATCTTCATCTCGATATGCTGGACTACACTTGCGCACTTTGCTCTAACGGCAAAATAGATCCGCTGCGCCTCTTGTTATTGATCCAACGTAGATCCTGGTGACATTAGACTGAAGGCCAGTACTTGCCAGCTAGCAGCGTGCTGTTCAACTGGCCGCTTCTCGGCACACATGCCTGTTATTACAGGAAGTGCGCCATCTACAACATCCCAGGGAAACACACATTCCCTGGGTCCTATTTCAGTTTTGAGCTCGCTACTGTCAACCAAATGATCATCTCCATGGCAACATGGACAAGATACCCACTTCCACTTCATCTCCTATCATCATCTGTCACACACACGTATTAAAATAATGGACATCTCAATATAGAGGAAGGACAACCATTTAAAAAACAATACTAAAGCTTTGCTCTTAGTGAAAAAAAAGAAGAAGCTTTGTTCCTTTAAACTGTGTGGCATTCCACTAAAGGGCAGGTTTGAAATGTAAATTAATTTCTTCAGAGTAGAAGCTAGAAAACTATCCTAATTTGAGAAAATATCCATTAAGATATACAGTATTGTGTACTTCCAAGAAACAGTATTTATGGGGCAGAGGATATGGCCCGGTGGTTAGGCCAAGTGTGTGGGTTAGAGTCCAGATCCTCAGAACCCACGTAAATGGTGAATGGGCCTGGTGGTCTGCCAACAACTCCAGCTTCAGGAGGTATAAGCAAGCTGACTAGCCAGACTAGCCACATCCGTGAGCTCTGGATCTAATTGAGAGACCCTGCCTCAGTGGAGAAAGGGAAGGAATAATCAAGGATGGGTCTAGGCACCCCACTCCCCGACACAAACATGCAAAGACACACCCTGATGCATTATACACATGCACACACACACACGCACACACGGAAATGGAAGATGGAAAAAAAAATAGTCTTTATAGGCACACGCTGTAAATTTCAGTCTTTGATGTAGCCATGCAACGAACACCGATCAGCTCTGCATCCTGAGGTGTCGCCCAATTCAGCTTTCCAAGTCTTGCTCCACATCAAAGTGAGAGCCACAACGAGGAGCCTTTTGGGGAAGCACAGAGAACAGTTGCTAGTTTTTGTATTGGCATCTATTTTCATGACACACACAAACCATTCCCATGAACACGATGCCCCACGGGAGAAGTGTGGGCAGTTTTCAGGCTATGGAGTCATTTTCCATTGCTTCTCTGAGCTTAAAAAAAAAAAAAGTGGCATTCTGAGAGAGCCATACTGACAGTCTTCTTGTGGACAACGGCAGAGGTTTAGTTCTAGGCTGTATCTAAGCCAAGAATGATGGCAGATGTCTCTGGTGCCAGCACTACAAAAACTGCGTCAGGAGGATCATGAATTCAAAGCTAGCCTGGGCTACATCATCAGACCCTGTCTCCAACAAGGCAAGTACTGGGTAACGTAGCTCATGGAGCATTTGTTAGTATGAGTTCACTCCTTGCATCACCAAAATCCAAACAAATCAAAACCAGTCCTGGGCTGTATGCTTTTGGGGAGTAGAAAGAATGGGCATTGTTTTAGGATATTTTGAATTAAATTAAATCTAAATGAGTAAATTAAATTTAAATAACAATTAAATCTCACATCATTCACCCTGAGTGATACACTTCTTTCAATAGCACCTACCCAAAACATACTTGTGGGTTATTTTTTTTTTCCCCAAACACAAGTGCAAGGCCTGAGTGGCCTGATAGCAAGTTTGGAGGGCAGGCTGGGCACCTTATGCAGTGGAGGCTGGGATTTTTGCTCAGTATAGAGGGCTTGCTTATATACAAGCCCTGCATCACACTTACACAGACACACAGACACACAGACACACAGACACACACACACACACACACACAAACATACACACACACCCCACAGTCAATAATATTAAACTAAGAAGAGAGCATTGGAGACTAAATTTTGATGTGATGTTTGTGGTACCACTATGGAGGGTGATTAAGGGAAGTACCCTAAATATTTCAGGACACCTGTACCCCCTAGCTACAGTGTGACAGCTTCAGCTTGACTTGGACCACAGGTATGACACTAGGTTCCTACCCCACTCTGTTGTGCTTTTGGTCTTTAAGGGTTGATTGACAGGTCATGAGCTCTTCTCGTGTGAGGACAGAGAGGAGAGAGAAATGATGGAATTCAGAGTAGCAGGTCTTCCTCCCTGCCCACTGACTGCCAAATGATTCAGACAGCAGCCTTTTAATCTAGGCTCTGAGAATACCTTTTTTAAATTATCAGCTCTGACTCTGGGTTCTTCAACACCTTTTCTCTGCTTCTCCTGTGCCAACCTGCCCTCTACTCTCTGTCCTGTCTCCTAGAATCCCAGTGCCCCCTCAGAGGCCACAAGTTCTTTCATCCCTGGGACTTTTAGCAAGACCTCCCGAAACTATAGGATGTCAAGCCGGTGCTCTTGGCCTCTCTGGGAAAACACAACTTGGAAGTCCAGAGGCAGAATTTCCAGCCTCATTCCTTCCCCTTGAATCTGAGACTTGGTTGAGTAATTTCCTTTCCAACATACTGTTCCCTGCTTCCAAATATCTGACTAAGGACACACACACACACACACACACACACACACACACACACACACATACACCTTCAAGCTCTTTAGGGAGAGCACTAGTTTTCCAGGAAATATGAGATAGTCACAATTGACAGCCTTTGCAAAAGACCTTGGACTCTGCCTTTCTTGGAGACTGTGCTTGCTTAGGGAGGCCTAATACCTGTGATGCTGGTAGCCTTCATACACAAAGCTCCAGGTGATGTTGGGAAGATAGATGAGTGCCAAGCTGCTACCTGCTACTGGTCTCCCAGTTTCAAGAAAGCTCTAAGCTTGTGTTTCTCAAAGCCAGGACTCAGCCCCACTCCTCACCTTCTACCCACTGTGCAAGTCCTCTCCGTCTAGGCTGGAACTAAGAAGCTCAGAAGCCTGTGCCCAAAAAAGACAGGACTTGTTGACAGGAGTCAGAAAGAAGAGAGGGTTGAGGGTAATACTGTGGATCTAAGAGACGGACAAAAGCCTGGGGGCGGGGGTGGGGGGTGGGGGGTGGGGGGTGGGGGGTGGGGGGCGGCGGCAGGGGCCAGGTAAGCTTAGAGAGCAAACATGATCCCTGTAATCTGCCAAGTAAGGGTCAGCGGAATCCGCATGAAAGCCAGGGAAAGAGCATTGGTGAATATTTGAACCTAAGGGGAGAGGGTGGGGAGCGCTGCACGTAGGTCCCCACACCCTGTGGTCTTGCTCGGTACCCCACGACGGGACGGTCCAGTCCATCAGGTTAGACTTAGAATCCGAGTTGTACTAGGGGGCCTCGTTCCCCAAAGTTGTTTGGGAGCAGACCCAAGCCAGATAGGGGAGCAGCTAGGCGAACAATAGGAGGCAGTTGGGCAGGTGCAGAGGGAAGGTGAGCAGCATCCCTGGGGTTTGAGATACTCCAGATGCCCGGCTGAAGAGGGATGCTCACAGGTGCTAAGCGAGAGGGAAAGGATCTAGAGATCAGTCTGCCACCAGCAAGGGACCTATCAGGTTTCCCAAAACAAGAGAAGGTGGGATGGAGTTTGGGGGAGATCTGGATAAGTGTTTCAGTAGAAAGAAAGGAGCCAAGCCAAACTCCCAAGCAAAATGCTGAGAGGAGGAGAGATGGGGACTCCCTCTAGCTAGTTAGACCCTCTGAGGAGAAGAGCCCAGGGATCTCACGATAGGGAGGGACACTTACCCACAGCCCAGTGGCTGCCGCGGGGATACATCTTGGCCAGGACAGTGCCTCCACCTGCGCCTGTTGATACCGGGGCAGCTGGCCCCCGAGGCGCCTGGCAGAGAACCAGAGCCAACAGCAAGAGCGAGAGCTCGGAGCCGCGCATGGTCCTGGAGGGAAGCCCTCAGAGCTCTCGACTGGGCTGAGAGTGCGTTGTCCCGACCGAGCAGCGCCAGGAGGAGGACGCTTCTCCGCTTCTCCGGAGCTCTGCCACTGCTGCTTCGAGCGCCACTGCTGCAGACTCCACGCGGACCCGGACTTTATATAAAGGAATCCTGCGCGGGAGGGGCCGGGGGCTCTTCCACTCGGGACCGGAGCGCACTGACGTCTCCCTATAGTGAGCGTGCTCCCAGATGCCTGGCCGGGAAACCATCCATCTACAGCAAGTGACGAAAGGCTGAGTGTGCCTTGACCCATCTCCCTTTCTCTCCTAGTCCCATCGGACTAATTTCTACCATCTTAGACGTCCTCTCCAACAATATATCATGAACCCCCCTTCGCCCCCCAGCTTTGCCCCTGGCTATCCCCAGCAGCAGCCGCAACCTCACTGGCTTTGCCAGATGCAGGATAACGCAGGAGGATGCGCTGCTCTGTGTACAGAGCTAAAGCTAGTTGGATCAAACACTGGCCCCTCTGGCGGACTTACTGCTTCCAAAAAACAGAAAGCAGAAAGAAAAAAACCAAAAACAAACAAAAACAACAACAGAAAAAACCACTCTCCTATGAATTTCCCTTGCCAGCAATTAACTCAGTGTCCCTTAGCTACTTCACACATGCAAGGCTTCTGTAGAATTGTTCACTTTCCCTCTATCCCTTCTGTTCTCACTTCTGAAGACTGGTCACCCTCCCCGCACAACTCCATCAATGTTAAGGGGACACGCACCATACCAATGTGACAATAAATAGAAGCCTGTAGGATGTTGTTGCCTACGGTTTGGCTGCCAGGCTGATCCTGCGGTTGTGCCTATAATAGGTGAGTGAGGCCTGTTTCTCACAAAGGGCTGGGGAACTGCCTCACTGTTGGGGCTTGATCCATCCCTGTGAACATGATGTTGGTACAAGTCTCTGGTATGAGTTCCTGGCAGGATACTACATTTGTGTCTCTCTTGAGTGATCACACACAACACATTGCACGGCAGTTTTCTTGGACTTGAAATGTATTTTTGTGCATGTGTCTGGCTCTAGGGAGAAAAATGCTGATTTTAAGATTGTTTTTAGTAGCCAAAGAAATACAGTAATACTATCCCGAGGGAGTGATCTGAGGGAGTGCTCCAAGGGAGAACAGAAAGGAAGAAGAAGGAATGGTGTGGTAGATACACAGAGAGAGAGAGAGAGAGAGAGAGACAGAGACAGAGACAGAGAGACAGAGACAGAGAGACAGAGAGAGAAAGAGGAATCCATAGTGGGACTCTACCTCTCCAAGGTCCCCAGCCTCTGCAGTCTATCCCCAGGCTGGGTGTGAGCCAGCCTTTGACCCTGAGCACACATAGGCTGGCCTCCTCTCAAGCACTGTGCTTGTCAGGGGTCTGCTCTTACTTCTCTGTGAATCTTTACAGTTCTGGATCACAGGCTGCTAGGTACACTTAGTAAGTGAAGGACTTGTCCAGGGATGGTCAGGTCTAATGCCTTCTTTACCTGCAGAGGAGCATTAAACTCTTTCCTTGCCAGATTAAACGCTAGAGGACAGTCCTTTATTTTAGAACCTTGCTTGTGTTTTGAATGCTTCTTCCAGTGGCACTATCTTTGTTCAAGACTATGTAGCCATTAAGAGCTGAAGCCTGGGTAGCTTTTGAAGGTCAGGCCCGATACTGGGTGTAGCCTGTTTCCTCTTCTTCATGGGTCGACAACAGGAGAAGAGTCTTAAGTCCTCATTCTCACCTCTGGGAACTTCAACATGCCTGGCCCTCCATGCTGGACAGAGAGCATCTGAAAACATAAGTCCCAGTAACCCTTTTCTCCCTAAGCTGTTTCTGTTGAAAATGCTGGTCACAGTGACACAAAATTAACCAACACAAACCTTGTAAATGATATTTTCCTTACAACACTGAGGAAAAACCTTGGTGCACAATCCAAACACTGGTGCACAAAACAGCCCAGCTCTTCTGTGACTAAGGATACCTTACTGATCCTGTGTCTCTTGCTTGGCTGGAGACATGCAGGCCCCTCTTTCACCTCAGCTCTTACTCTGAATACCCCCCAGCCCACAGACCTTCTGCCACCTAAAGCAGAGCCATGTGGTTAGGTTTGCATCCTGCTCAGGCAATTGATGGTGTCACAACTGCATCTTGTTCAGCCCGCAAAGAAGGGACTCAGAAGACGTGAGTGGACACAGTGTCCTGCGGGTTGGAGAGATAGCCTAGTCTTCTCACCAGAAAGACAATGGCTTGTTGCCAGGAAGCTGGAGTCGTCATATATCTGATTCAGATATATGAACAAGCCTCAATAGATCTTGGCTATGTGGCTTCTTAGGTGTTTTTTAAAGTCATCCCATGGTCTGCCTTTTAGAAATAATTAACCCCACTGCAAAGCTAAACTCCTGTGAGAAAGCTCTCACCAGGCAAGGGTCCATGTGAATTTGATGTTGTTTTGCTTTGGTTTGGGGTTTGTTGTTGTTTTGTTTTGTTTTGTTTTGTTTTGCTTATGTCCAGGGAACTTGTTCCCCATGCATATTTCAGAAACAAGAGTCAGGTCATTTTGTGCCCCCTCTATTCTCTCTTATGTAGAGAGACCTAAAGGGAGTGTCCACCAAGAGCTTGAGAGCTTATGTCAGCATGAATTGACTCAGGGCACCCGCCTTCCCCGCTGCCGGTTATGGAGAATGTCTCCTGTCTCAGTTACATTTGCATCTCTTAGTCGAACATCCACAGCAACAACTGAAGGAGAAAAGATTTGATTGGCTCAGACTTTCACAGATTTCTGTCCATCGTGGTAGAAAAAGCAGTTGGTCCTCTCCTAGTGGGCCAGAGAGCAGAGAGAAAGGGGAAACTGGCATTTAACTGACTTTTTCCTCCCCCGCCCATTCTCTCTGGCACAGTCCTCAGGCACACTCAAAGGTATAGACAGTGAAAATGAACTATCCTATCATATGGAGAAAAAAAAGTCAACCGAACCAAACAGTATTCACTGCTATCATGACTTGCGTGCAGACACTAGCTGTTAATCCCATCGCAGTTAGGTAACGAGTACTGGTCACTGAACCATACATGAGGGGCACCGTCCCTGTCCACAAGACCTGGGTTGCAGTTGCCGAGGGGGAAGGGGAAGCAAATGTGCCCACTTTCCTTCTATAGCAGCTGAGGTGTAACTGGGCTCTTTTGCCCATGTCTCTTTGGTCAGCCAGCTACATGGTCACCAGCAACAGCAAGGGAGGCTGGAGCTTGAAGCCTTGATAGTTATGCACCAGCCCCAACTGCATCCCTACAGAGGGGCAGATGAAGTCTGAAAGGCAGCTAAGAGCTTCCGTGTTTAGGAGGGCTAAGGTACTTAGAGAGCAGTGCAAACTTTACTCTATAAATTACAACTGAATCCCACAGAGCTGGTCAGCAGGAGATTGTCCTGGAGAGATGCAATGGAGTTCTAGCCTACATCCTCTCTGCTCCACAGGTCCTCTTCCAGTTCCTTGGGGGGTTCTCCTGTTACCACATGAGCAGCACCCCTTATATCTAGGGCTGCTGTTGGCCACACGAGGGCACTTTCTAGTAAATCCTGGCTCCACCCAGAAACATTTCCTTTGATGTTGGTTTCTTTGCTTGTTTGGGAGGCGCTGAAAGGATTCATGGGAGAAAATGACAGATCACCTTCATTATCAAAGCAACGGAGAACGCCAGGTATCCTTTATAGTGGCCAGTGGCTGAGAGGGGCAAGCTCCTCCGAAAGACTCTTGGAACTAAAGCCCAAGGGGTGCAGCATTTTTTTTTAAAGGCAAAACCCACAATGACATCAGTGCTAGATGAGGGATTGAATAACCTTTCAGTATTTGTTTTGACAGAACATAGTAATTATTTTGGCCCCAATGTAACAACTTATTTTCCTTTATGCCTTCATCAGACATTTTAGTTTATATAAACATTATTTATTTTGGTTAATACATCTGGACCATGGTCAGGGTCATGAAAAGTCCCAAGTCTGCTGCCAAGGCAGACATGACTGTAGAGGGCTGAGAAATGTCTAAGCATGCCCCCGAGGCATGTTGCCTTGGGCCTGGTATTCCATAACTTTTGGTGTAGTAAGTGTCAGACATTTCTTCTCTGTGGTTATTATTTTCTCTTATGACGTTCAAATTTGGATGAGCTTTTCACTGTGACAACATGGGGTCAGGACAAACCAGCATCATCACCTTAATCACTTCAGTACTAGGGGTTGAAACAAGAGTCTTGTCTGTGCCAGTCAAATGTTCTATCACTGAACTATATCTTACCTTCCTTTTAAAAAAATTTCCAAGACAGGCTGGTCTCGAACTTGTGTTCCTCCTTCCTCTGCCTCATGCACACCTGAGATGAAAAACATGAGTCACCAGGCCTGGTAACTAATCTCTTAAACTTTAGCTATTTCCACAAATGTACTATGCAAGAAACAGCACAGCCTTTAACCGCTTTCTTTGCTTCAGCAAAGCTGGGGTAAACTCTGCCAGTTACACGAGGTGAAAAATCACGGGGTGTGAACCCCGTGAATTTGGATCTTGACTATGGTTTGGTTTAAGTGGCTGTGAGTATCACTTTGTTGTATCATGAGTCTGAAAACAGCCATGTCTCATAGCAGGGCAGAGGTAGGGCCAGCAGGGTCTACTGAAGACCACACATTGACCACCCTGTGTCACTGGGAGTCACATGCAAGTCATTTTGTAAGCCTCAGTCAAGGTATGGAGGCATCTGGGAGGCTCATCACGCAGAGTCAAAGGTGGGGGCTAATGCTTCATTGTATAGCAGTGCAGAGAAAGAAACACAGGCTAACACACAGCACAATAAGCTGGCTAATGGACGTGTGCTTACTCACCTTGGAGCTTGTGTCACTTTAGAGGACATCTAGCATTATTGTTGGGGACATCTTAGCATCTCTGTGGGAGATGGCTAGGTCCACAACCCTGAACTACCAGTTGACATTTTCCAGAGAATTTAACCTCTGTTTCCTGCACTAGGCTTGCTGCTACTCCCTAAAGCATGCGATATGTATGCCTTTTTAGATACATAAGATTTCAGGCCAGGTTGTGCCTTATAAAGTTCTGCTTCAAGAAAGCATGGCTGGATGGCATGATTTGAAGGGAGAATCCTCCAAACATTTAGAAGATATCATCTAAGTGGGCCCATTTGTGTGCTGGGAAGAAACACCCACTTACACTAGCTCAACAAAGTAGAATGTGGTGTATTGGGGGACACATGGGGAAACCCCCAAGCAGAGACTATGTCATTCATCTGGCTATGAGGATGTGACTATATTAGCTCATGGCCTTGCACACATGCCATGTGAAGGGCTTCCTCCTTTCGATGACTATTCCATTCTCCTCTGACTGAGGTCCGTGGCCACCATCCATTCCCATTCTTGTGTAAGGTTAGTCTGTGTCCCAGCCCATTGTAGCCACCCTAGCTTCTTCTATGCAGAGGGCAGTCGCCACATCACCTCGAACATCTGCCTCTGCTGCAAACTGCCTGTTTGTCAGTTCCTAAACTCCCAGTTTCCAAGAGACGTGCCATCAGTCTATGTCGCTCTCATTGCATAGGCGATAGGTTTCTCAAGACTTTATGGACTGATCTTCATCCCACCCCACAGCTCCTCTCCCTACCTGCTCAGGGTCCAGGAATGCATGCATATGGGACAGTGTCCACTTCAAAGGCTTTAGGTAGGATGTATTTCTGGGGAAGGGTGTGGCAGGATATTGTAGTCTCCTCTCCCCTAAACTCCGAGGTGTGTTGTCTTAGGCCTGGTATTCCATGACTTTTGGTGTGGTAAGTCTCAGACATTTCTTCTCCATGGATATCATTTTCTCTTATGAAATTCCAGTTCAGGTGAGCTTTTTACTGTGAAGCAGGCCCTATTTATTATAACTGCCTACTTTAATTCACCCAGAACATAAGAAACTGTTAAGAATGTCTAATCAGTTAAACAATTTGCATCTTCACAGAGAGTCAGTGTGTCTCAGACCAATTCAACAAAACAATGTGTTTTAGCCTTCTCTTTGGTGTGTGGGGTAAATGTATGTTTTCAGCAGACTTTTTCAAACAGAAAATAACTCATGTGTTTTTACCACTGCCTGTAGAAGATTCCAGAATGGAAGTCTCCATGTATCTGTACCAGTGCCTGTAGATGTCAGGCTGGGAGTCTCTGCATAAGTTTAAGCAGCTAGTTGAGTTGGTTGGTGTGACACGCCGAGCTCCCGACCAGCGGGAAGAAAGACACGCACAACAGTTCCTTCCAACAGCAATTTACTCAGGCCTTGAAAGAAATGGGTGAGCCCCCGGGCGATCTGATGGCTCCCTCCTCCTCCTAGGGTGAGCCTTATATCCCTGAAATGACGTCCCAGCACTGCAAGCCATAGGCTCGGGCTCAGGTCAGGCGATTGCTAAGTCCTCCCATCTCTCTGCCCAGCCAGGAGTTGTACTGCTCTGGCGCATCCGACAGGCGCCATCTTTAGGGCGCTCGGTGTCGGTGTGGCTCTCCACAGGTTGTTTTTTTTGTTTTTGTTTTTGTTTTTGGTTTTTTTTTTTTTTTTTTTGGAGGGAGTTGGTTGCTTGTTTTCTCCTTTTTATTTAAAATAGATTTTTTCATACAATATATCCTGATTATAACTTCCCCTTCACCAGTTCCCCCAAGATCTTCCTCACCTCTCCATCCACAAAAATCCATACCCTTTCTCTCTCTCTCTCTCTCTCTCTCTCTCTCTCTCTCTCTCTCTCTCTCTCTCTCATTAGAAAACAGAATTTAAAAAAAAAAAAAAACCTTAATAGTAATAAAATTGTCTTAAGAACAGAATAGGACAAAACAAAGAATCAAACAGGAAAAAGAGTCAAAGAAAAAGCACAAAAAACACATACAGATGCAGAGACACATCTACAGAGATACCATAAGAAAACCACAAGATCCGAAACCATAATATATTGGCCAAACAAACAAAAAACTCCACCCCAAAAACCATTGAGTTAGTTTTGTGAAGGTCACCTACTGCTGGGCATGAGGCCTGCTCTTAAGTGTGTTGTGACCAGTTATCAATTGGAGATGCCTTCTGGATTAGGGCTAGGAACATGTGTCTACTTCCCCTCGAAGGAGAATCACCCACACACTGATTACTAATGAAGAGTTTGCAGGTCAGTCTTGCTCCAGAAAGATGCTCCCAAATAAATAAATAAATAAATAAATAAATAAATAAATAAATAAATAAATAAAATATAAAAAGAAAAAGAAAAATGCTCCAAGATTCCCAGGCTCAAGCCACAAGCAGAATATGAAGCCGAGGAGTCAGAGGATCCGAGACAGTAGTTGTGGGCTTGGGGATCAATCTCACCCAAAATCCCATTCATCTTTACCACTTAGGAGCTATGGCATTACCTCAGGCCAGTCAATGAGCTGTAGTTTCAGAGTCCTTATCTGTAAATGAGCTGTAATACCTCCTTCTCTGTGGTGTCAGGAGACCCAGCTGAGAGCCCATGTATCTACTGACAAACAGCTGCTTAGTTTTTGTAATTAACGCTGCAGCATTATCTCCAGGGCAAGCTGATTTCTGGGTTAGCTTGGGTTTCAAGATGGAGTAATTTCCTTCTTCAGTATCTATTCCATCGTCAAATGTTATGTAGGCTCCTGAGAAGGTGACTCTACAATTAACAATTGCCACTTAGTGTCTGTTATAAATATTATAAATATAAGGAGTTGTTGTGGCTATCTATGTATGTGCTTAAATAATCTTCCAGCTATCCTATGAGGCCAGGGCTATTCATTCCCCTTCACAAATGAGTAAACAAAGGCTCAGAAAGGCTAAATAACTTGTCCATTACCTAGACGGCAGTCAGCAGAGCCAAGAGCCATCCTTGGCTCCGTCTGCTCCTCAGACTCTTGAGTGTTAGAGATTTGGCAGAAACAGGCTCCTTTGTAGCTTGTTGGGGGGTTGGCAAATTTCACCACCCAGAAGACATAAAAAGAATTACGAAAGATAATTTTAGAAGTGACATTGGGGGTAATTTTTAGAAGCTGTTGGGGGAAATTTTGCCACAAACCCCTCCATTTTGCTTATTTTGTGCTGTTCTAAACACAGTGCACACACATTGCCTACCTCTGTGAGTGTGTGTGTGTGTGTGTGTGTGTCACCTCCCAACTTGTATGCAGTAGTAGGTGGAAGTGGTGGGAAGAGAAAATTTGCTTTTTAGAGAATAACAGATTCATAGTTTTGGCGACAATAAGGATGGCCAGAGTCCCGAAATATAGTCCAAAGGGGAAAATATGTTTCCGAGATTCATCAACTTCAGAGTCTTACCACACAATCGCCTTGAGTTCCGGGCAGGCCTCATACATTCACTAATTAACTTCCTCAGTCTTCTGAATTACCAGACAGATTGGAGTGGGGGGATTACCTGGAACCAAGCTTGTAGTTTGCCTAAGCCAGGTTTTCTCAGCCTTGGCATTGTGTAGGATGAAAGCTGGATGGTTCTTTGTGGTGGGAGTTGTCCTGTGCATTGTAGAATTTGAGCAGCAGCCCAGCCTCTACTCGCTGAATGTCAACAGCCCCCACAGTTGTAATCAACCAAAGGTCTTCAAGTATTATACAGTGTCCCCCAGTTGGAACCTGTTACTCGGTAACTACTCATCCTCTCAACTCCATCTCCACTGAGTGATCCTGATGTCCATAACTGGACTTGTCCAGGACTAAAGGATGCAGTTTCTCACAATTGGCCAAGCCTGAATTGAGAAACGTAAATCTTAGAGTGAATCTTCTAGAGTCTTCTATACTCTTCATATTCCTCTGGTACATAGGCATATTCTGCCCTTCCCTTCTGTTACGTACTTACAAACATGTTGTACACCTCGGAATCTTCTCTGGACTACATACACCTTACCCCAGCAACAGTTCCTCACATGGAATGATGGCTCTTCCACATCCCCGTTCCATCTGTGAACACCTTTCCAATGCAGTTTCTTTTCTCCTTTAAAGTTGGGTAAATAACAGACAAAAGTATTGGGAATGACTGACTACAAGCTTCATTCATTGCCAGAGGGAAGTGATCAGTGACCTATATACCTGGTGAACCAAAACAAAACAAAATTAAAAAAAAACAAAACAAAAAACCAAACCAAACAAAAAACAAACAAACAAACAAACAAAAACCTTTCCAGAACTTTCCATGTTTACTTATGTCAGCAAACCTCTGCTCAAGAGACCCAGGCCTGGGAATAGAAGGGTCACTGTGTGTTCTCGGTCAACCCTGCCTGGAAGACTGTGAAGCCTCAGGTAATGACCACCTCAGCTAACTAAGATAATCATTATTCAGGTAACCTTGAGATTGAATCCCATTCAATCTTCTCCTTGAAGAGCATGGGTGGGACCACGCTAGAGCTGAGCAATTCTGCAGACAAGGCTCTGAAACCACGTCACAGAGCCTTTGTTAAGAAAGCTGACCACACAACCACAAAACACGATTATCCCTTCAATCCCGCCCTCCCGATGGCCAGCTTCTCCAGCTATCGTCTCTCAACTGGGGCCAAGCTAAGTTGCAAAGCAAGTTTTATAGCAAGTTCCCAATGACAAAATTATTCAGAAAAAAATCTCCGAAATGCTATTAGTTGAATCTGATTTGACTTATTAAATCAAGAGACATCTATCCATCTCCCTTGCCCTCCTTCTTGATGGCGCCTTGCACTTGATGGCACCCAGGAGTTCAGACCAGTATATTGTATTATAGCAGAAATGAGGGTATCTGGAAGGGCCAAGAATATGCAAGCCCTTCATGCAGGGCCCCTGGGGAGGTTCCAAAAGCTCTGAGCCCAGCTGCTAAGGCCTCATCATGTTGTGTGAACAGGCTTTCTCCCAGCCTGCTTGCCGCGGTGGTGCAGTAAGTAAGGCCAATGCAAACAACCTATTAGAACGCAGGTACTAGCCCACACAATATGGCAATAGCTTCACAGTCCTTCCCATTGACACTGGAATTTTTATTTATATGTGTGCATATGTGTAGGGCTATAGGCGTGGCCATGAGTATGTATGTATGCATGGAGACCATAGGACAATCTTGGGTGTCATTACTCAGACATAATCTACCCTCCCACTCCCCCCCCCCCCGCCTTTTGAGGCAGGGTCTCTTACTAGCCAGCAGCTCCCCAAGTGTTCGGGTGGCTACATGGCTTCTTCTGTCTCCTCCTTTCAGGCTTGTACTACCATACCTGTCATTTCCCCCCCCCAAGGGTCCTGGGGATCAAACGTGGATCTTCATGCTTACACTGTAAGTACCTTACCAATACAACTATCTCCTCAGCTCCAACATTGGAATTTCAACTCAAGTTCAAACTAGTGTTAGTCCTCTTGAGGTTTACAGTAGTGCGACCCACTTCAGTTATCATCTGAGACAAAGCAGGGACACCTGTAAGTACCCAGAGCATTGCTTAGGAGTGGGGAGGTTTAATGACCTCTGTGGAACTTGGAGTAAGTCACCTTCAGATGGCAAATATCATCTATGGTAGATTATCAATTGCTTTGATGCCTCATTTAAATACTGAGAGATATAGTCCCTCTCTTAGATGAGTCTCATAGCTGTAAGTCTATGTTAATAATAGTCTCTGACATTAGACTCTCCTATTAGTGAAATCCATTCCTCTTCGAAACTAAACTTTGAAGAGACAACATATACATGCACGATCTAGAGCATCACTATTCTGTCCAGTTTCAATCAATATCTTTCTGAATTATTCCAGGTTCCTAAGAGAATCAATAGCAGCAGGTAGATCGATGATGGCTCAGTGATTGAGAGCGCTGGCTGCTCTTCCAGAAAAGGTGAGTTCAATTCTCAGCAGGAACACGGCAACTAACGACTGTGTGTACCTCCATGACCAGGGAATCCAATGCCCTCTCCTGGCCTCTGCATGTACTGTGGGCATATGAATGGTGTACAGACATGCATACGTACAAGGAAAACATCCACACAAATAAAATAAAAATAAACATTTTAAAAGAAGAGAATCAATAGGGCACGCTTATTTTCTGTCTCTTTGTACATAGTATCTGTCTTTAGTCATCATCCCTCTAGCTATATGATCGATTGGTCTAACTATTTTGAGGAAGGTCAGGAAACTGACCCAAGTGATTTTTGAAACTTGACCAGTGTGCTGGCTAGTCCTTTGTCAACTTGACACAAACTGATACAAATGACCTCAGTCATTTGAGAAGAGAAAAATCTCAAATGAGAAAAATGCCCCCACCAGATTGGCCTGCGGACCAGTCTGTAGGGCCCTTCCTTGACTGGTAATGGATGGGGAAAGGCCTACTTCATTGTGGATGCTGCTACTGCTCAGTAGGTGGTGCTGGGCTGGTTAAGAAAGCTGTGTGGAGAGAACAGCAAGCAGCACTTATCCAAGGCCTTTGCTTTCACTTCCTGCCTCAACATTGTCACCTTGATTTCCTGCTCTGCCTTTCTCGGTGTGGATTGTTACATGAAAGTGTAAGGTGAAATAAACCTTTCTCTCCCCAAGATTTTGTCATGGTGTTCTATCACAGTAATAGAAACCCTAACCAAGACAACAGGCCTACCAACATGTGCAGCAGCAGCAGCAGAGACTAGGGAAGAGTTGGTATGCAACACTAGGCTTCCAAAAGTATTCTTGTTTGGACAGGCTAGTCTTTTGTCTGTTCAGCCTTCCAATGATCAGATATGGAAAGAGGAAGGCAATATCTGGAGTCACGATGTGTGAGGTGTTTCTAGGTGTAGATAGCCAGGCTTAAGCTTGTCAAGTCGGTGTTCCGTTCTTTGGTTGCTGTTGCCCAATCTGAGTCCCAGCCAAGTGTGGCAGCCATGAGGTCTCCAAGTCCCAACCAAGTATGGCAGCTATGGGGTCCCTGGTAAAGAGCAGTTCTGAGTCTCAGGCAAATGTGATAGGCATGGGTCCCTATAGAAACAGAAAGGTGTCCTATAGATTGACAGGGATTCCTAAAGGAATATAAATCAGGAGATACAGGTGAAACAGATGCTACATATTCATCAAGGGAAAAATTCAAGAGGATATTGCAGTTCTAACCATTTATGCACCAAACACAAGGGCACCCAAGTTCATAATGGAAACACCACTACAGCTAAAATCACATATTAACTAGCAAAATGATAGTGGGTGTCACCAATATACAAGTCAAACAAACCCAAACTAAATGGAGAAATTCTGAAATTAAACAGTGCTGTAAATTGGATAGACATAACAGACTCTACAGACAAATCTCACCAAATACTAAGTGATATATTTTTCTTCTCAGCAGCTATGGAAGTTTCTCCAAAATTGACCACATATTGGCACAAAAAGGAATGCAACAGATTTTTTTTTAATTGAGATAACATCCTGCATCTTGTCTGACAACCATAGGTTTAACTGGCTATCAACAACAGTAGAAACAACAGAAGTACAGAAACTCAATGGAAACTGAACAACTCACTACTGAATAAAAACTGAGTCAAGAAGGAAATTTTAAACTTTTTAGAATCACATGAAAATTAAAACACAATGTACCCAAACCTGTGGGACACAGTGAAAGCCGTTCAAAGAGGCAAATTCATAACACTAAATGCCTACACACAGAGAACAAAATGAAAAAACTGGTGAAACCAGAAAGCATCAATTTAAAGATACATTTGAAAGTTGTTTTTTTTTTTTTAAGTACCCAAAAGGAGCAGATAAGAAAGAATAATCAAAATTTGGGCTGAAATCAGTGAATTTGAAACAAGCCAAAAACAAACAAACAAACAAACAAATCAATAAAATGAAGAGTTCATTCTTTGAGAAAATCAGTAAGATTGACAAGCTTTTAGCCAAACTAACCAAAAGGAAGAGAAGATCCAAATTAGTAAAATTACCATGAAAAGGGAGACATTATAACAAACACTGAGGAAAGCCAGACAATCATAAAGACATACTTAAAAATCTCTATTTTACCAAACAAGGAAACACAAAAGAAATGGATTGATTTCTTGACATATATAGCCTACCAAAGATAAATCAAGATGAAATAAACAACTTAAGGAGACCCATAAGCCATAGTGAAAAAGGAGCAGTAATAAAAAAAAATCTCCTAACTAAAGAACACCCAGCACCAAATGGATTCATTGCAGAATTTTACTGACTTTCAAAGAAGAGTTAACTCACACTCCTCAGACAATTTGCCAAAATAGAAACTGGAGGAACATTCTCCAATTCTTTTCACAAAGCCACAATTACCCTGATAACAAACTACACATAGACCCATCAAAAAACAAAACTACAAATCAATATCCCTTATAAGCATAGATGCAAAAACTTCTCAACAAAATACTTGCAAACTGAATTTAAGAACATATCAAAACTATTATCTCATGATCAAGTAGGCTTCATCCCAGATATTCAGAGATGGCTCAGCATCTCTAAGTCAATAAATATGATCTATTAAATATATAGACTGAGAGTCAAAAGCCTCATGATTATCTCATTAAATGCAAAAACAAATTTTTTGACAATATCCTTTTATGATAAAAGTCCTGAAGTGTCTAGGGATACTTGGTGGCATTAAATGTCTGGTGTGACATTGCTTCCCTATTGTATAGTGACTCTATTTCATTTCCTTTTAGATAGATAGATGATAGATAGATAGATAGATGATAGATAGATAGATAGATAGATAGATGATAGATAGATAGATAGATGATATATAGATGATAGATAGATGATAGATAGATGATAGATAGATAGATAGATAGATAATATAGAGATAGATGATATAGATAGGTATAGATATAGATATTTTAGGTTTCCATAATGATGTTATGTCCTGTGATGCTCCTTGCCCTTCCCCATAGCCCTTCCTCTGCACTACCTCTCCCCCCTCCTCATCCCTTAACCCCGTTCTAGTCTCCTCTTCATCACTTTATAACACCACACTGTATTTCCTTTTCTGTGGACAATTCCCTCTTCCCCACTGGTGAATACTTAATACCTGTGCAAGCTCTGTGGTTATTTGAATTGAAACTCATTTCACCTAAACTTTGGAAGCTAGCATCCATCTATAAGAGAATGCATTCACTATTTGTCTTTTGGGGGTCTGGGTTACCTCACTCAGGATGACTGTTTCCAGCTCCACCCACTTACATGTGAATTCATGATTTCGTATTGCTGGTGTTGTTTACTTTGAATAATAAATACTCCATTGTATAAATGTACTACATTTTCTTTATCCATTCGTCAGATGATGAGCATCTAGGCTGTTTCCAATCTCTGGCTATTATGAATGGAGCAGCGATTTACATGAATGACCGAATATCTTTGAAGTAAAGATGTAGAGTCCTTTGAGTGTATGCCCAGGAGAGGTAGAGTTGGATCTTGTAGTACATCAATTTCTGGCCTGTTGGGGATCCCTCACCATGATTTCCATAGTGGCTGTATCAGTTTGCACTCCCACTAGCAATAAGTGTTTCCCTCTTCCAGTGTATTCAACAGAATGAGCTGTCGTTTGTTTCATTGATCTTGGCCGTTCTGCCTGGGGTAAGAGGAAATCTCGAAGTACTTCTGATTTGCATTTCCCTGGTGGGTGGGGATGTTGAAAATATTTTCAGAGCCTTTTGTGTTGCATCTTTTGAGAATTCTGTGTTTAGTTTTATTTGCCATTTTTAGTTGGGTTATTTGTCTTCTTGATGTTCAGTATTTTTGTTCTTTCTATGTTTTATTTACAAGCCTTCTATCAGATGTATAATTGATAAAAAAAAAAATTTCCCTTTTGCTCAAATGATGGTGACTGTAGCTGTACAAAAGCTTTTTAGCTTCATGGGGTCCCATTTGTTAGTGCTTGGGGGTTCTGTTCTGAAAGTCCTTTCCTATGCCATTAAGTTCAAGGCTATTCCCTAATTTGTCCTCTGTGGGTTCTGAGTATCTGGTCTTATGTTGAGGTTTTTGATCCATTTGGAGTTGAGTTTGGTGCAGGGTGATGAATATGGATCTATTTGCATTCTAAATGCAGGCATTCAGCTTGGCCAGCACCATTTGTTGAAGAAGCTGTCTTTTTTCTAGCATTTATTTCTGGCTTTTTTGTAAAAATTCAGATGTGTGGACTTGTGTCTGGGTCTTTACTATTTCATTGACCAGCTTGCCTTTTCTTATACTGATACCATGCTGTTTTACCGTAATAGCTCTGCTGTATAACTTGAAATCTCGAGTGGTAACACTTCCAGCCGTTCTTTTATTATTCAGTATTCTTTTAGCTATTCTTTCTTTTGTTGCTTTTTTTGTTTGTGTTTTCATGTGAAATTGAAGATTGTTTTTTTTTTTTTTTCAATTTTTTGTGCAGAATTGTGTTGGAATTTTGATGGGGACTGCATTGAATCTGGAGATTGCCTTTGATGGGATGGCCATTTTCACATTACTCCTACCAACCCATGAGCATGGGAGATCTTTTCATAATCTGATATTTTCTTCAATTTTTCTTTAATATCTTCAAGTTCTTTATTACACAAGTCTTTCACTTGTTTGATTAGAATTAGCTCAAGATATTTAATTTTTAAAATACTATTGTGGACAGTACTGTTTTGTGGGGTTTTTTCTTAATACATTTGACATTGTGTATATAAAAAGACTGATTTCTGTGTGTTAATTTTGTATCTTGTTATTTTACTGAAGGTGTTTTTCAGCTGTACAAGTTTCCAGGTGGAGTCTTTGGAGTCTTCTATATATAGAATCATACAATTTGAAAATAAAGATACTTTGACTTCTTCCCTTCCTATTTGTATCTCCCTGGTCTTATTCAGTTGTCTTATTGCTCTAGCTATGATGTCAAGTATTTCAAGTACATTCAATAGAAACGGAGAATGCACATCCTTGTCTTGTTCCTAATTTTATTGGAGATAGTTTGAGTTTTTCTCTGTTTAGGATTATGTAGACTGAGCTTGCTGTAAACTGCCTTTATTATGTTGAGGTATGTCCCTTGAATCCCTAAACACTTCAGGATATTTATTGTGGATGTTGGATTTTGTTTTTTTTTTTTTTTTTTTTTTTTTTTTTTTTTTTTTTTTGCATGTAATGAGAAAGTCATGAGGTTTTTGACTCTCAGTCTATTTATCTAATAGATCATATTTACTGCCATATATGCTGAGCCATCTCTGAATATCTGGGATGAAGCCTACTTGATCATGGAATAATCTTTGGTATGTTCTTAAATTCAGTTTGCAAGTATTTTGTTGAGAAGTTTTTGCATCTATTATACTTATAAGGGATATTGATTTGTAGTTTTGTTTTTTGATGGGTCTATGTGTAGTTTGTTATCAGGGTAATTGTGGCTTTGTGAAAAGAATTGGAGAATGTTCCTCCAGTTTCTATTTTGGCAAATTGTCTGAGGAGTGTGAGTTAACTCTTCTTTGAAAGTCAGTAAAATTCTGCAATGAATCCATTTGGTGCTGGGTGTTCTTTAGTTAGGAGATTTTTTTTTATTACTGCTCCTTTTTCACTATGGCTTATGGGTCTCCTTAAGTTGTTTATTTCATCTTGATTTATCTTTGGTAGGCTATATATGTCAAGAAATCAATCCATTTCTTTTGTGTTTCCTTGTTTGGTAAAATAGAGATTTTTAAGTATGTCTTTATGATTGTCTGGCTTTCCTCAGTGTTTGTTATAATATCTCCCTTTTCATGGTAATTTTACTAATTTGGATCTTCTCTTTCTGCCTTTTGACTGATTTGGCTAAAAGCTTGTCAGTCTTGTTGATTTTCTCAAAGAACGAACTCTTCATTTCATTGATTCTTCTGTTTGTTTTTGGTTTGTTTCTAATTCACTGATTTCAGCCCTTATTTTGAATTTTCCTTCCCATATATTCCTTTTAGGTATTTTTTGTCTTTTTCTTTTTTCTCCTCCTCCTCCTTTTCCACCTCCTCCCCTTCTCCTTTTCTTCCTTCTCCTTATCATTGTCTTCCTCCTCCTCCTCTTCTTCCTCCTCCTCCTCCTCCTCTTCTTCTTCTTCTTCTTTTTCTTCTTCTCCTTCTTCTTTTTCAAATATATTTTTAAATTATTACCCTCTGGTTTCACTTGTTTTTTTTAAATGTGTATATGTAGGCATTTAGTGCTATGAATTTGCCTCTTTGAACTGCTTTCACTGTGTCCCATAGATTGAAGTATGTTTTGTTTTAATTTTCATGTGATTCTAAAAAGTTTAACATTTCCTTCTTGACCCAGTTTTCATTCAGTAGTTCATCTTCCAGTGTGTTTCTATACTTTTTGTTCTTTCTATTGTTGTTGACATCCAGTTTAGTCTCCAGTTGTCAGGTAGGATGCAGAATGTAATTTCAACTTTTTTTTTTTTTTTAAATCTGTTGCATTCTCTTTGTGTCTCAATATGTGGTCAATTTTGGAGAAACTTCCATAGCTGCTGAGAAGAAAAATATATCACTTAGTATTTGGTGAGATTTGTCTGTAGAGTCTGTTATGTCTATTCAATTTACAGCATCATTAACTCCATTGGCCAAGAACCTGAGACAAGACAGGTCATGGGCCAAGGGAAAATCCGCTACTCGAATTCTGCTAAAGGAACATAGCACTAATGTGATTCTAATGACATATCGCTATACCCATAGAGCAGATCATTGCTCAGCCCTCATCAGAGAAGCTGCTCTCTCTAGTTGAAGGTACATATCAAGGAGATCCACATCTGGCCAGCGTGCAGAGAGTTAAAGGCTTTGGTGTACACACTCCTAAATGGTTCCTCTTTTTCAAACCTCTTCTCTCAAGGCTCAGGGGTTTATAAAGAAAAGGAGACAGAAAGGTTGTAAGAGCCCAAGGTGGCAGATGACTCCAAGGTAAGAGTGTTCTCCAGATACAACACAACTGATACACACTAGAACTCCCAGAAACTGACAACATGCAGAAGCTCTGCACAGGTTCAAACCGGAAAAATCCCAGCAGTAAGAAGGGAAATGAACAGAACATCCCACCCCTAATCAAGAAGCTGGTTGCAATTGATACCTGTTGGGACAGGGCAAGTCAGTTTTCTCCAATTGAGTGCCAATGGCAATACCAAGCACATTCTTAGGGCAGGCTCCATGCCCAGGAGTAGTCAGACAACACAAAATAGACTCTGTGTGTGTGTGTGTGTGTGTGTGTGTGTGTGTGCGCGCGCGCACGCATGCACACATGCATGGGTGCAAATGGTTTTAGTTTTTTGGTTTGGTTTGGTTTTGGTCTTATTAATAATTTTTTTGTTTGCCTGCTTTTATTTCCATTGAGATTTTGTTGTTGCTGTTGTTGTTTTTTCCTAATGTTTTGTTTTATTGAGTGAAAAAAAGAACATGAAGTTGGTGAGGTGGGGGGGATCTGGGAGGAGTCGGAAATGGAGAAAGAATATGAAAAATTAAAGTAAAATATAAAAACCCCAGCCAAACAAAAGATATGAATCGGCTTTACTGAAGTGTAGTCTGCGTGTTAAAATGCAGCCACTGAGCTCTGCAAATGTGAGTGATCACCGCGGTTGACACTGAATGTCCCTGTCACCTCAGTTCCTCCAGTTTCAGCTTTCGCCACAGCGAGCCAGCCTGGGTTTTAGCATTCCACATTAGCAATGTTCTACAGTACAGAGTCCTTCCCATCTGCTGTCTTCATTTGCCATATGCTTCTGAGACTCAGACACACTGTTGCGTGTGTCAGATGTTTGTTCCTTCCTACTAAGTCCCATTCCCTTGCATGGCTGCCCCTCATTTATCTACTCACTCACCAGCTGATGGATATCTGGGCTGCTTCCAGATATATATATATATATATTGCATTATGTTTTGGTTTTCTTGTTTGCTGCCATTGACCAGCCTCTTTCCCTCCTACAAAAGTTTATCCTCCCTGTCATGAGACTCCATCCCATTATTCCCAAATATTTGGGGAGACTTCTGATTCTGGTTTTGCTTACAAAACAGCAATGACTGAAGATCCTTATTGCATTGAATATTCAAACTCTTGCCCCAGAAAGGAATGGCATTGATTCTATAGAGTTGTGGTTTCAGTTCCATATGTTATACTGTACTGAGCATCAGGCACAGGATGCTCCTAGCTCCGTCTCCCTGGCCCATGCTAGAGTGTATCAGGACCTCAGATGGAGGAATCAGCTTTCTGAGCTAAAGTGAAGGGATTAAGAAACTGGTAGATAACATGATAAGCTTACCCAACACCCATATGTTCTACATCTTTCCTCCTAGCAGAGAAACCCCCGAAGCCCAGGCTCACGTAGTGAAACTGCTTGGTGTCAGTGGCATCATCCTCTTCCCGCTGTCCCTGGCCCTCCAAGGGTGGTGATGGCCAATGAGAACTTAAATAAGACAGTAGTGCCTCTAAGAAAGCCATTGCATTTCTGACTAAGGTAGTGATTCTGAACCTGTGTGTGTGACCCTTCGGGGTTTAAAGATGGGGGGGGGGTGTCACATATCAGGTATCTTGAATGTCCGATATTTACATTATGATTCATAACAGAAGCAAAATTACAATTATGAAATAGCAACAAAATAATTTTATGGTTAGAGGTCACCACAACATGAAGACTATTAAAGGCTCACAACATTAGGAAGGTTGAGAACCACTAACTTAAATAAATGATGCTATAGTAATTTCTTGATTCCTGATATAATATAACATCCATGAGGAACTGTATTAAATGGTGTTGGGGAGAACCACTGGACCAAGGGATAAGATATAAAACATACTCTCTCCTTTATCATGGCCTTGAATGTGGGTGTTCCAGTGCAGCTCTGGCAGCCATCTTGTGTGGTCAGAGGACGGAACAGGAAATATGCAGAGGCTTTGGCTCTAACGGGCATGGGAGAGCATCCCTGGTTGCTGTCCCACTCTGTCCTCTGGGTATATTTGATAAATAAACCCCCATGTATTTAAGCTACTGTTTAAAAGGTCTTTGTTGCAGCTAAATAAATCCCTAGATTATGCAGGGAGGTTCTGAAAATGAAGGTTGAAGCAGATGGAAAACAAATATCCTCCTTCTTTGACTCCGGCGACGTTGTCTACAAATAGAATTCACCGCTTCTCAAATCTCTTAAAATATCGGAGATTTTCCTTATGCCGCATGCTGTTTCCCAACGAATACAGCTGGTAATCCTCTGCCATTGACTGTGGGGTCTTGGACAATGCTCTCAACCTCTCTGCATCGCTGTTTCTTCCCGTAGAAAGGATGGGTGACAATAATTGCTGAGAAGACCTAAAGGGGGTTTTTAAAAGCAAAATGAAGTTTTTCCTTTGCCTGTGTGTGTGTGTGTGTGTGTGTGTGTGTGTGTGTGTGTGTGTAAACTCGGTAAGTAAAGTTGATGGTAAAGGAGGTGAAGGAGGGAAGAAGAGAAGAAGGAAGGAGGAGGAGCGGAAGAAGAAGAAAGGAGATCAGGCAAAGAAAGCACCGAGTTCTCTTGTAGCCACTTTAGGACACCAGCTTAGCCACCATTTCCATTTTCTTGAAGCCCAACTTGGCTCTCAATGAGGGTTTCAGAAATAGCGGATTTGATCTGTCACTTCTCACTTCCTCTGCTACAAAGCTTCCTTCAACACGATCTGCTGTTATTAATCCACCTTCCAAGGTGTGTAGGAGGAATATCAAGTCTCCCTGGCGCGTATCCACCGCCACCCAGCTTCCCCCCACCCCCTACCCCCACGCTGTGTGCTGACTACTGAAACTCTCACAAGTAACCAACCCTAACTATGGAATCTTCTCTTTGCACATTAAACTTCACCTGACTGAATTTCCATCAAAGTTCCCAAATAGTTGGACTCAGTCATTTTAACATTAATTTACATCCTGTGTTTTCCATTTCTCACTTGCTTTTGTCTTATCTACAAATTTAATCAAAGTCAAATTCACTTTCAGGTTGGTAATGAGCACTGTTTATTGGATAATACGGTTTCCGGTCTTGCGCCCAGTGGGAGCTCTCTCCGTTCTTATTCGAATTCCGATCTAATTTAAGAAGCCGCCAGTGATTATTTAGATTGACCATTTGTCAACAAAACCCAAAATGATGTTACTGTCAAATCTTCCAGGCTCCAGTTTTTTTATTGCTCTATGAATTGCTTGGGTCATAGGTTTCACATCAAATAAATGTTTAAATGATTTCCACTGAATTCCCCTGTGGGGTTTCAAGTCTATAATTGTGTTCAAAAATGGTTGAGCCTATATTAGAAAGAATAATTGGAGGCTTTTGAATCTGCCTGGCTTGTTGCTCATTAGATTCTCTTTCACCATGTGCGTAGAGATCAATTTTCTTATTAAATTTCTTAACTTCTTACCTGGAATAGCAGGCAGACCAGGACAATATTCATTTCCTGAGTCATTACATCTATTAATCTTTTTCTGAATCTGAAGTTTGGAAGTATACAAGGTTCTGGGGTCCTATTGTATCTTCATCAATGGCCACCATGGCTTTGAGTACTGTGAACCTAAAATGTCTCCCACTTCTGTTTAAGAACTGAATTCTAGAAACCCCGTAACTAGTTAGTGGCCAGCTATAACATTATCTTCTAGTCAATTTTTTTTCTCCCTCTTTGCCCAGTTTGTCCAGTTAACCTTACCACATCCCACTCCTAAGGAATATTTGCCTCAAGACATTTTTGGTTGTCACCCCTGGAATTCCCAACAGCAATATTACCGCATCAAGAGGGTAGGACCAGAAATACTACTGATGACCTGACAGTGTACACTATAGCACCCAGCACAGGCTGACCTTGAACTGCAATCTCCCTGCCTCCATCCCAGATAGGAATTTAGGTTTGTGTTACTTCAGCTGCTTTCTCCTACCTTTTTGATAAAGGGCCTTTTTTTTTTTTTTTTCCTATTTTGAAGCAAGGTAGCTACCCAGTTTCAACTCTTCCCATAGAGACTAGGAAGTCATAGAGCTAGCCTATGCTTACTTGCTTTGAACAAAAAGATGGCTCCCAAGAAACATTTTTGTCATTGCTCTTGCTGGTAGAAACTTGCTTTGCAAAGTGGGTGGAGGAAGTGGGTGGAGGACAGCCTCTGACTTGAACTTCGAGAAACAGCCCTGTGAGGAACAAAGGCCTGAAACCTGTAATTGGGTTCTAGCTAGAACAAACTATTTTTCTTTTGACAATATTTGAACTTTTAAAAGATCATTCCAGGAACACAGTCTCCCTCTGACAAAATCCATGGTACTTTATCAAATCTCTAAGTGTGGGTTCGTTGGAAGGAGCTATTTGCCCCAAGAGTTTTGCAGTCTGTGGTGGGTCTGGCTTCCTATGACAGAGTTCTCTTCCCAGGCCGGAAGGAATCACCATCATGTGGACCCCCAGCCCCACCACCCCTGGGAAGAGACTCCACTCGTATTTTGAAGCTTTTGTTCTTTATTTTGTGCCTGAGTTAACTGATAATCCCCATCTACTGAGGGAATACCAATGGTTGTCACCTGCTAATACGCTGCTTCTCATTCAGAGGGGGAAACTTGTTATATTATTTTTATAGTGCTGAAGACTGAGTGTGCTGACAAGGGCTTTTCCACTCAGCTGCAACCCCAGCCCAGAAAACATCTTTTTAACATATCCATTCGGGGCCTGGGAAGAAAGTTCAGTGAGAACTCAGCAAGGAAGAAGGTTCATATCCCTACAGCCCATGAAAAAGCCAACCATGGCAGCTGGCTTATCTGTTGTCTTGGTGCTCCTATAAGGAGATAGGGAACCAGGGAACCCCTGGAAGGCCGTGGGGCACTCATACAGACCCACACATACAAGCATGGATAAAAAGATTTTTTAAGTGGTCTCATCAAAAATATAAAGTAATCAGGGAGGAATTATTATAAAATTATGGTTCTCTTTTCCTTGAAGTCCAGTTTCCTGGGGTCAATAGTTACTGGCTTGTCTGTTAGTTTGATGAGAGTTCATCATGTGCCTCTGAGAGGGTTCTCAACTGGGCTCCTTTTACAAAGACAGACTTTTTTAACCTGTTCCCTAAGAATGGCATTCAAAATCAGTTACCTTCTTGGTACTGCAAAGATCACTGTGGTGAGCAGCCACGTGGCATGGTTTTTGTGTGCATTTGTCCATCTCTCTACACGGTACGATACCCAAACTGGAAACATTGCACAGAAATATCTACATACCCAGACAGACACTTGCTGCTCATTTTTAAAACGACCTGTGGCACATTTTTAAATGCCATTGTGTGCCTGGGAGCTGGTTAAAGCCTGGTTTGATTCACTTTTACCCGAGGTCTCAGGCTAAGCTGCTTAATGGCTTCCAGCAAATTAGTGTGGAGGGCGTAGTGTGTCTGGGAGGCTCCCTGGAGCACTTTCGCTGGTACCTGGCTCTATTGAAATTTCTGGAGGAAATTAACCGTTAGTCTCTATGAGCAGAACAGGAGTGATAAAACTGGTTTGGGGGTAGTGTGAAGGGATCCCAATCATCAACTGTAATTTATGAACACAGCTAATCACAAACAAGCCACTAATCCCCCCTCAGTGTTGGGGGTTTTATCCAAGGCTGTAAATGCCCTAACCAGGCAGGTTGAATCATGTGTGGATTCTTCTGTTTGAGCCATTCCCATCACATCGTAACTTTCTTGGGTTCTAAGGAAAGCAGATGACCTGATTTTCAATTGATCTTTAAAATAGGAAGAGCTACTTTGAAAGGAGAGGCCATACCAGTTTGTTCTGGCTTGTTTGACTAAGGACGGGAAAGTGTTAACACCAGCAACCTGTTGTTTGGCAGTGGAAGTAATGGAGATGACAAGGTTAAACCGGCCAGCCTTGTGCTTGTTATCATTTGGCTTACAATAGGGTAGCTAGTTGTGATGACTTCCAAAGAGAGGAGCTAAGAAGACAGGCACATAGTAGCTTCAGACAATGAAGGACATGGCCATCTGTGAGAACGAGAAAACAAGAGTTTATGCTTTCCCGTTCCCATAGTTCCCAACAAACCAATGCAAAATCTCCCTAACATCCCTCTCGGATTTTTATGTTACACTCAGCTTTGCCAGGGCTCTTCCAGAAGGGACATAAACCTGAGCAGAGCAGGCTGCTTAGCTATCTCAGAGCCTCCACACCTGTCCCTGGGTCTCCCACAGCAGCAAGTGTAGAGAGAACAGGGAAATCTGAGCAAGCACTTTGTAATCTGGCGCAGCAATGAGATCGGCCATGGTTCAGGGGAAATCGGGTCTCTGCTTGTGCTGGCTTCGTGGACAGAACTCTCATGTAACCCTCAAGGCCACGGGCAAGAAGGGAATTGTCAGTGCATACAGATGCTTCCCACTGAACAGACACGGGTATAATAACCCAAGTCGTCACCCTGGCCTAAGACAAGGGCAGGCCTGGCTCTTGTTGGTCTCTGCATGGGTATATCCTCAATTGCTAGAGTCCCAGTGCCCCCCATGGATAAACATCTTCAGAGGTTTCTGGGTAGTGATTATCAGAATTACAGCTGGATATCTAATGTTTCTTTCCTGTCTACAAACACCATCTGTTTGAGAGAAAAAATGGTAACAGGATAAGGAGAGGACGCTAAGCAATAGAGAGAAGCAAGCTATATATGTACATCTGTGTTGTCTGTCTGTCTGAATATCTGTCTCTCTCTCTGTCTCTGTCTCTGTCTCTCTCTTTCTCTCTCTCTCTCTCTCTGTCTCTCTCTCTCTCTCTCTCTCTCTCTCTGTGTGTGTGTGTGTGTGTGTGTGTCTGTGTCTGTGTCTGTGTCTGTGTGTTCAAACATTATAAGGAAAGATCTGCTTCCATGAAGAGAAAGCTTCACAACAAGGAAGATGGCAACAGGATTTTTCCATGCAGCTTGAATTCCACCACTGAAGTAAGGTTGCGAAAGACCAATGGCATCAAGTAGCGAATAGCTTCCACTATTAAACGTTAAGTGGTTCGCAATGGATCAGAATAGTAGTTTTATGACAGGTGGAAATGGGGGGACCTCATGTGTGACTTTTTTTTCCTTCAAAAGCCTTCAGCCTTCACCACTGCTTGGGAGTCTATACCTCTGGAGACTGAGGTGCATGTTGCTACACTTCCCATGCCTATGGCCTGACACAGTACAGTTCAGGCATCTGAGCAGGTGTAGGCTTCCCTCTGCCATCAGATTGCCTCAGAACACAGGACTTGACACCACAGTGCTCACTGTCTAGCACCTAGATTCCAGCCATGAGCAATGACTGGATAGATAGATCAAGCCCGTGCTTATCAAGGGTGATCAGTTCTAACGGTAGTAGTCGCCATCATCATCCAATAACAACCCTGGACTGGCACCTATGGGGCCAGCACACAGTCTGGGAGGAAGGAGTTTGCAAGGGTCAGTGCAAATGTAACTGAACAGCAAAGCAAGGGATGTCCAACATGGCTTTCCTTTTTAATTGATTTTTTATTTAATTGATTTGATTACATTGTATTTATTTGACTCACATGCGTGTGGAGGTCAGAGGACAACTGGAGGAAGTTGGTTCTCTCCACTCTGTGGATCCTTGGGATAAAACTTAGATTATTGGGCCTGGCGGCAGGTTCCTCTGCTCACCTGCTGAACCATCCTGGCAGTCTCGATTCAGACATTTTTATTTATTTTAAATTAATTTAATTGCACTTACTTGTTGTGTGTGTGTGTGTGTGTGTGTGTGTGTGTAGTTCATGCATGCCATGGTGTGCATGTGCATGTCAAAAGCTAATTTTTGGAGTTGGTTCCCTTCTATGATGAAGGACAGTCCTAGGAATGAAACTCTGGTCCTAAGGCCTGAAGAAAAGACCTTTACCCACTGAGCCATCTTGCTAGCCCCTTTGCCAGGTTTTATGATCGAAAGAGAGATTGGGACAGAAGTCACTAAAAGAATCTATATAATACAACAGTGTCTTAGCTAAGTAAGATAAGGCAAACAAATAGTAACCTAAAGGCAGCTGAAACTGTGTTCCCTGATATAAGTCCAAGTGAACTCTCATGGGTCTTGGAAAGGCTTCTTGTTGCTTGTGAAGATTTGGGTTTGCATGCCAATGCCTCCATTGAGGGATTGGCTAGCATGTCCAGGCAATCTGCCCTCCTAAGCCTCCTCACTTCCTACTGTTTCCTAATCTGTAATATGTAACATGCCGTCTTTGTGTATGTGGGAAAAGCTAGAGAATTAAAGACACAGGAATATCCCAAGGAGCGACATAAATCACCATATCACCTGTGGTTCTTAGCATCGGGTCCCAGAATCACGGCAGATCAGGCAGGGAGAACTGAAAGCTGGAAGGACTCCGATGTCACAGCAGGACTTAGCCACATCCACTAGTGCTGCTGCTGTCCCAGCCCAGGGAGCTTACGATGGATGACTTCAGTCCCAGGAGCCTCCAGTCTCCTAGTAGTGAAATGGATAAGCGCAAGAAGCTTGGAGATGACAGAAAATGAGATGCAGACAAGCACCTGGCATACATAACAGGCTGTTGAGAATGGCAGATTCTTCCCTTCCCCGAGGAATTGAGGATGTGTTCCTGGGAAAAGGGGAGTCTAAAGACGGACCAGATTGCTGTTTTCAAACACTGGAAGGGCTGTCATGTGGAAAGTGAGTAAACTTTTTGCGTATTGCTTTGGAAACAGAATACTGTGGGTGGGAGTCCCAGGGACCTCTGCTCAGTGGGAATTGATCACTTCCCACACTGTTCCACAGAACACGATGCTCCACGAGAGACCAAGAACACCTGTCACCTCCTATCAGGGACGCTGTAAAAGATATCCCTGCTATGGGAAACGAGGGTGGACAGGATTTCCCTCTCTTCTTCAAAATTCTTTGGTCTGTATCATCTTGTTCTTTTAATTCCTTCATATACATTTCACTTGCAGAAATTAAAAAATAATCAATCTCATAGAAATTTATGAATGTCTTCTGCTGTACAGTTGATGTTAGGCAAAATCCCATTCTTGATGCTGGGGAATGTAGCCCACCGATGAAGTGCCTGACCACTGGGCATGACATTCTAGGCTTAATACCTGACAGCAGAAGAAAACCGAATCATTACCTTGACAAAAGTACTTGTAGTCTCCTTAGCCTGGCATCTCCTTTTAGTAGTAAATTCTTTATCCCTTTTATTAAAAATAGATTCTTTACTCATACAAAAAATAATATTTTATTAAAAATAAATTCTTTACTCATACAATGTATCCTGATTACAGTTTCCCTTTCCTCTTTCTTCTCCTCCTCTTCCTTCTTCTTCTTCTTCCTCCTCTTCCTCCTCTTCCTCCTCTTCCTCTTCTTCTTTCTCCTCCTCCTCCTCCTCCTCACCCTCCTCTTCCTCCTCTTCCTCTTCTTCTTCTTCTTCTTCTTCTTCTTCTTCTTCTTCTTCTTCTTCTTCTTCTTCTTCTTCTTCTTCTTCTTCTCTCTCTCATTAGAAAAGAACAGGCTTCTAAGAGATACCAACAAAAACATAACAAAATAAAAGATAATAAGATAAAATAAAAACCACCACAGTGAAATGGGACAAGGCAAGCCAACAGAAGGAAGGGAGCCCCAAGAGAAGGCACAAGAATCAGAGACATACTCATTCACACACTCAGAGGTCCCATACAAATATGCAATGGAAAGCTTATAGCTTTCAGTTATACACAGTATATATGCAAAGGATGTGATGCAGACCCATGTAGGCCCTGTGCTTGTGCTGCTTCAATTTCTGTGAGTTCATATGCGCTTTCCTCTGTTGATTCAGAGGGCCTTGTTCTCCTGGTGTCCTCCATCCCCTCTGGTTCTTACATGTTTTCTGCCACCTCTTCTGCAGGATTCCTGGAGCTCTGAGGGGTGGGATTTGATGGAAACATCTTGTTGAAACATGTGTTCCTCTCTCTCTCTCTCTCTCTCTCTCTCTCTCTCTCTCTCTCTCTCATGTCTAGCTGTGGATTTTGTATTTGTTCCCATCTTCTTCAGGAGGACGCTTCTCTGATGATGGCAGGATAAAATAATGAAGAGTGGTCCATGAAAGTAGCAGAATGTTATTAGGAGTCATTTATTGCAATGTTCCTTTTGTAGAACAGTAGTATTTGGTTTTCCTCTTAGTCCTTGGCCTATCTAGTCTAAGGTTCATGGTCCCTAAGACAGAGTCGGGTATGAGTGGGCCTTAAATCAAGTCAGATCTTGGTTGGTCACCCCCACAGCTTTGTGCCACCGCTGCCCTAGCACATTTGAAAGCAGGACAGATTGTAGGTCAAAGGTTTTGTGGCTTGGCTGGTAGTTACCTTTCTCTTTTGGTGACCTGCAGCGTACCTTCCCACACAAAAGACACTAGAACATAGGTATGAAGGTTCTATGTAGTCTCCAGCTCGGTCTCCCAGTGTTCACTGAGTTACATGCAACTCAATATCTTAATTTAGTGCTTAGCATGTATGAGAACACAGACCAGGGCTGGGGATGTAGCTCACAAGTTTAGTACTTGCTTAACATGTATGTGTGGGGCCCTCAGTTCCATCCTAGTGCTGGAAAAGACAAAAGAAGAAAGTATATTTGTTTCATATCTCCCCTCTATTTTTAATATTTATTTTCAACGTATGTCTACGAGTATTTTGCCTGTGTATATAAAGATACTGCATGTTTGCATGCAGATGCCAAAAGAGGGCTCTAGGTCCCCTAAAAACAAAAATTACAAATGGTTGTGAGCTGCTGTGTGGGTGCTGGGAATCGAACCCAGATGGTTTGGAAGAAGAGCAAGTGTAATGACTCACAGAGTCATTTCTCCATCTTCTCTTTTTGAAAAATAAATAAATAAATAAATATTCCTAATCCTTCTAGAACTTCCTTTGAGCTCCCTTCCAAGTCTATTGCCTCTCTCTGTCTTGAGAAGTCCTGATTACACTGAAGTGCCAACATCTACGAATGGAGTCTGTGTCCATGAATGATGTAACTGGACCTGCTGTCTATTGCTGTGTAACAACTA
The DNA here is from genome assembly GCF_011762505.2 of Arvicanthis niloticus. Classification (NCBI taxonomy): domain Eukaryota; kingdom Metazoa; phylum Chordata; class Mammalia; order Rodentia; family Muridae; genus Arvicanthis; species Arvicanthis niloticus. The sequence goes on from NC_047671.1 coordinate 23,209,469, forward strand.
CACAACGGTTTAGCGCTCTGAGTTTATCTTCTCAGAGTTGTTGTTGGTTGGAAGTCAGTGCAGTTATCCTGAGGCATCCTGGCTTGGGGGTCTCTCCTAAGAACATAAGGAGACAGTACTGGGGGGTTGTAGTCATCCACAGGCTTGATGGAGCTGAGGGCCCTACCTCCCAGGCAGTTAGTTCGCAGGTCCAGGAAGTTGGTGTTAGCCATCTGTAGAAAGTTTGTGTCTCTTCACAAGGACCTGTCCCTTAGGTTCTTAGAATAGATGCATGAGTTATCAAACAGCTGTCCTCATAGCAGGGAAGGAGGATGGTTTTGAGTTTGGCAATCAGCAAGAGGGACTTGGGGCCACTATGCCTGTCCACTGTAACACATAACTGATGTACACACCCATGGGCAAATGAATCAGTGATAAGAATAGCCTAAGAAATAATGGTCTTTATTTTCAGACTTGTCAGAACCCAGGAAGCATCTCCTGAGGAAGAGACAAGAGCCCCCTTCTTCCGGCTGAGCTGACTTTTTTAATAAAGTCAACTTCCTTGTCTCAGCACCTTGCCTGTGGCTTAATTGGCCTGTCAGCATGGTTAGCAGCAGGACTTACGAGCAGCAGCATCCGTGGCAGTGAAGGGAAATCCAGTGGGGAAACATGTAGCAGTGTGTTCTCTTGCTTAATAGACCAGAAATGAGAGACAGCCAGACAGGCATTAATTCATGGAAAGCTGCCGCTAGCCTTTAGCCCACTGCTAGTCCCAACTAGGAAACAGAGTCGGATGTTGGTGATAAGTCTATGGGCACAAATCGTGAAAATACCTGCGTCTCTTGAATCTTGACCAAAAGACATTCACTGATGAGGAGGCTTTGCAAAATGATCTATAAACTGTTGTGTCCTGAGGATGTCTGCGCCCCTCCTGTTCTGTGCCTTTCTGTGCTTTCTCGGTGGGCCACCCATGGTGTTCAGTTTGCAGAGGCACAGGTTTTCCCTTGCCAAGGCCAGCCTGGCTCGATCTGTTGGTGAATGCCCTGTCTTCCAACAGCAGAGACCAACCCTGAGTTCTCAGCATGGCGCCATTGATTCCCTTATGTTGCTCCTGTCGTGTACAGGGCAGAGATCTGTCTAGCTTTGTTCAAAGAGATTGTCTTCTCTACCTGCCAGCCCACAGCAGCTGGAGTCACAGTTATGAACAACACTCTCTCTAATTTGGGGAATTCATGCACAGCCCAGGATGTACAGCAGTGGGGTCCCTCCTCGAACCAAGCAGGCTGCTACCTACTCCATCACTAAGAGATGCACAACCTGATTATAAGCTAGAATGCTTCGTTGAATATTGTCACAGCATCAATTGGAAAGAAGCACCTGCCAAGTCTGGTGTCCTATTAAAGCTCACACACACACACGCACACGCACATGAACACACTCATGCATGTAAACACATATACACACATGCACGTACACACGCAAATACACATACATGCATTTATACATGCAAATACACGTACATGCATGTACACATACAAACACACATACATGTACACAACACACACACATGAACACACACATGCATGTAAACACACACACTGATGCATGTACACACACACACACACCACAGAGGCTTTGAATCATACCTCAGTGTTTTTACGTCTCCCACAGGAGTCAGTGGAGGAACCCTCTCTTACTATTATGCTTAACAGCTTACTCTGTTTCTCTGTTTCATGGGCATGCATGTATGATGTGCAAACTATCTCTTCCTGAACATTAGATGAGATACACCAGCAAGGCTGTCTAGATTTATGGAAAGTAGGAGATATTAGCTAATGGTTCAGATGATTATTTTGTGATGGTAGTAATAAAAACTGGCTTGAAAATTGTGGCCCTAACATGACATTCTTTTTTTTTTTTTTTCTTGAAAGTCCAAGTGTTCTTTGAAAAATAGAAATATTCTGCATCTTTATTGGGTGCAGACTTCTGAATCCACAATCTTATGTCAACATTGTTTATTGTACAAAAGTCACATTCTACAGACACTCTAGTTTTATTTGAATCTGAACACTTCTCCTCTGGCTTTGTTCACATCTGATTCTTCTAGCCTTTACTTTATGTGCCTCGGGACTGTGTGTTTAGATGCATACAAGATTATGCCTTCTGTGTCCCCTTGGAGAATCGTTCTTGCTATGATTCGGGGTCTTTATCTTTTGGAATTCCTTTCCCAGTTAAATGCTGTGGGTTTTTATTCATGTTGTTAAGCTCCCTGTGACTAATGCTACCTGCAGGGCCAGTTCCCAAACCTTCTCTTTAAACCTTTCAACAGTGATTTTGTTTTAGGAATTTCTGAATTTGGTTTGTTCTAATCCAGCTTGGTGGTCTCTGCCCTTTAAAAGACAGGATAATTTCATTTACTCCTTGATCTATTTGAATCGATTTCTACCTTCTAGCTCCTCTTTATGACCCTTTTGCTTTCTCTTCTCTGCTTTCTGATAGGCTGGAAAGCTGCAAAGCTTTTCTTCATTAAAATATAATTGCACTGTTCCCCTCCCTTCCCCCCATTTCTCCCTCTAACCTCATCATGCATATCCTCCTTGCTCTCTCTCAAAATCATGGGTTCTATTTCTTTAGTTGTCATTGGTTTGTGTGTGTGTGTGTGTGTGTGTGTGTGTGTGTGTGTGTGTGTAAATAAATTATTTCCTCATTTGGTTTAGTGTTACTTGTATATACATGATTTCACAGTTGATCCGAGGACTTCTCCCTGGGGAGGACTATTTCTCACACTCTCAGTACTCCTTAGCTAAAGCAAAGTTTTATGTGGGTCCTCCCCCCTCTTCTGGAAGGTATTTCCCTTATTTTAGATGAACCTGTTTTTTTCTGACACTGATCAGAGCCCATCAGCATCCATGCCCCTCCAGAACAAGGCAGACTCTTAAGTATACTTATCTACTTATGGTCTGTTCTTAAATAGACCCCTCATTCATCTCTTATAGAACATGTAATTATTACACATCTCTTATTTGTTCACCAGGCTGAGGGTTGACAGAAAATACTCCTGGAGGCTTGTCATATTCAATGAAGAATTGACACCCTCATGTGTCTTCTTGTTATTGTCCAGAGCTTCATATTTTTCTAAAAAATGCACAAAAATATGGTCATTTGCTTTTCTTCTTTTAGTAATCGATAATTAATTAAATTTACCAATGCCCTTTTCATTTCTCTGTTTGCTGTTGTTTCTTGATTGCATTTGCTTTCTGTCTGGATTTGTTATTTGTCTGGCTCGGTGAGGCTTTGTGGTTGATCATCCCTGGTCTCAGGATGTCTGTGAAGGTCATCAGAGTGACTCTTTCTTATGCGATGGTGAACTTGGATGGAATTCCTGGTTAACAGATATTTTTCTAGCACTTTGAAGATTTTGGTCCATCAACTTTTAGAATAAACTGCAGCTGATAAAATGCCCACTTTCTGTCTAAAATGTTTCTTTGTAGATTTTGGGTCATTTCTCTCTGATATTCTTACCAGCTAAAGAAGGCAGCCAACCTGGGAAGTGGGACCTAAATTAACTCACCTTCAAAGTGTTCTTTCCTTTGAGTGCAAAGCGTTCTTTCCTTTGGGAAGTCTCTGGGGACCATATTGTTTGTACTTTATTCGTGGACAGCATTAAATGGACAGTTCACAAAAGCATACCACCCACTGGCCACTGACAGCAGAGTCTGCTCTCCTCGTGATGCAATCCAGACATCTCTGATGCAAGCTGAGTACCCAGGCGTGCTTCTGTCTGAATTTTTCTCCTTAATCATTTCTGTCCTTTCTATGGCTGTGGTAAACATCATGACCAAGAGGAACTTGAAAAGAAAAGGGTTTCTTTGGCTTACAGAACACAAAGCGTCATTGAGAGAAGCCAAGACAGGAACTCAAAGCAGGAACTAAAGCAGAGACCGTGGAGGAAGCTCCCTGCTGACATGCTTCTGGGTGGCCTGCTCTACAACCTTTGTATACCGTCCAGGCTCACCTACCCAGATAGGCACTGCCAACACGGGACTCGGCTCTGCCACATCAGTTAGCAACCAGGAAAGTTCCCCATAGACAACCACAGGCCAATATGATGGAGGTAACTCCTCAACTGAAACGTCTTCTTCCTGAGTGGGTCTAGATTATGTCAAGTTGACAAAAACAAACAAACTAACTATGACAATAACCTTAAACTGAACATGTTTAATATCACATATTTTAACACTTTAAGTTGGGCATGCTTGAGATTGTGCTTGCCCCACCCCCACAAGCATTTTCTCATGCAAATGTGTACCAGCTACCAGAAAACAATTTTCATTTGTTCCAGAATGACTTTGCTTTACAGTCGAGTCCTTCACTCTCCTTTTCTTACTGAAGGCAAGGAATCTTTCTCTATTCTTTTTAAATTTTGTTTTTGAAATGTTTTAGTAGTACATGTTAATTGATAACAGAGATTACATGTTAATTGCACAGAGATTACATGTTAATTGCACAGACCAGATTTCCTTATGGCATTTCCATACATGTACATCATGTACTTCGATCATATTCTTTTTTCACACACACCCATGTATTTGTTTATGCTCTCTCTCTTCACACACACAACACGCATGTACACACACTCACAAACATAGTCACACATATACATAAACATACATACACATAGTCACACATAGGCACACATTTACACATGTACACACATAGATGTACAAACAAGTATACATACTCACATGCATGTATGCAAACATACACACTTACATACGAATACATACACTTATACACAAACACACTCTCACAAACATAGACATGCTCACACACTCACATACACTCTCAGATACCCTCACACACAAACATAAGCACATACATACATGCACACTCATGTATACACACATCATGATCGCAAACACTCACACAGTCACTGTCATACTCACACAAATATACACATTCACATGCTCTCTCTCTCACACACAGGCACACACACACACACACACACACTTTCCCTGTGTACACATTACCTCCTCTTGTTTTTCTTTCATCACTTTGCTGTGTGTGTTTCAGCTGTGTGCTCAACAACCTGTAAACCCAGAGCATTCTGTTGCAGTAGCACTGAAATGTTCTTGGGTTCTTCACAAGTAGTCTTGAGTATCACCAAGACATGTCCAGACACAAGATTCATTCTCTATCTTTTCCTTAGTACCAAAGCAGTGCCTTAGTTATGAGAGCTCGTGACTTCACTAAACTCTGGAACAGTCTCATCAGTAACTTTTCAAATGATGCTTCTCTGAAGTTTTTTCTTCTGTGCCTTCTCAAATCTTGGTTAGTGTGTATTGCAGTTCTCCACCTCAATGTCCTATTTTGTGCCTTTCTCCTCCCTCTAAAGTCACTTGTTGATCTGACTGTTCATATAGATTCCATAGCAGGGCTTACTCGTTCATCTGTTCACTTTAGTCTACTCTGGAATTTATCCTAGCCACTGCATTCTTAACTATAGCAACTACATTCTTTATATATATAAGGTTTCTCGTTGATTGTCTCCTGAGCCCCCTTTCTTTATCCCTTTGTCTCTGGCTTGTGTTTTATCATGTTTTGCTCATTTTTGTGGGGTGATTTTTCTCCCACTTATCTTTAACCATCCTGAATAAAAAAAATATTTTAAGAATCGGTTTGTTGGTTTATATTATTTTAATTTCAAATTAAATTGATCTTCCTATTATTGCTTTTCAGAGTTGACGTTTCAAAGTTTGCTCTCGGGCTCATCTTTTCTGAGATTCTCTCTTCCTCTCCTCCCTCCCCTTTCCCCTCCCCTTCCCCCTCCCCTTCCTCTTCTTTTCTACCATCCCCACTAATCCTGCAATCCAGAACAAGTTCTAATAAGAATACGAGAGGCACTGCAACACCACCTAGCCAGCTACAGAAGCAGCTTTTGTCTGGGTCCTGCTCCATCCTTTCCTGCCTTCCCTCCCATCACAGAGCAGTGAGCTGATCGACTATTGGTGGTTTCTTCCGGTCTTCCTTTTTCACACTGAGGAAAACCCATCCAGCTCTGCTTTCAGATGGAGACCATGGTTCTATTTCCTTGCCATACAGAATTCCTTGTGGGTCCCCTAATCCTTGTGGACCATAGTTTAACTTTGCTTCCTTTGGCCAAGATCCCCACAGACTGTTATACAGGTATAACTAATGACACAGATGTCTTCAAAACATGAGCTATGCATGATATGAAGTCCATCCAGTCTCTCATTGGCAGACATCCTTTAGATGCTTGGTTGGTGCCCCAACAGCTCCACACAGCGCCTCTAACTGAATCACAGATTCCCACTAAATTATAGCTTTCATGCACAGCCTTTTCCTAAACCCTCAACCTTCTCTTATACACAAAGGTACCCAACACCGATTACACTACATTATAGGTAGGAATCAACACTTTAGGGAAGGAACACCTGCAGGTATAATCTCTGGTCATGTTGCCTGGCACTTTCTGTCTGAACGTCACACCTGTTCATGCAAAGTATATTGAATAAAGCTTTGCATGGTTGTCTTGGGGAGAAAAAGACTTTGGGGTTGCACTCATTAGATAATGATTCATTTAGATTTTTTAAAAAGAGTATTTATTGGTCTTAAAGTAGAAACCATATCTTCATGAGAGTTGTTGCCTCTGAAGCCATGGATTATATTCCTACATAGAGGGTTTGGTTTCATATATGGTTAAGAGGAGGCTCAGGGTCTTTGTGAGCGCTGACCCCTAATTAATTCACAAGTGCACATGAGCATCGTCAAAAGGCTCTTTGAATAGATGATAAAAATAAAACATGATGGGTGGATTTATTTTTAATTAAGACGACAGCATTTATTATTGTTGTATTCCTGAGTGGCCTTTAGCAACAGAAAATTAATACCATGTACGCACGTCACGGGCGCAAAGGACAAGACGAGGTCACCAGACTAGCAAAGAACCTCAGGTTAAGTATCAATAGACAAAACCCTGGCATTTCTTGCCGCTCTCATCCTTTCCATCAGGACATTTAATAAATAGGTACAAAACATACTGACTGGCATTTACCCTTCCTGCATCCGCCTTCTTCTGTGCACGTCAACCAGAAGCTCGCAGCACCGCAATTCAGATGTCTATAGCACTTACAAACAGTACTAAGCTCCTTACTGTGCCCCGTGCCTGTCCCGTTCAGGGTTGAAGAACAAGCATAGACCTAGTGTTTCTGGAAGGCAACCAGATAAGGAAATTAGACAGCTACTATGATAAATCTAGCATAAATATCCGTTTTAAAAGAGCTAGTTAAGACAGAATATGTCGTTGCTAGATTCCAATCCCTAGATTCAAAGATAACTGGCTTCCATGCAGATTCGGAGTACTTGTTCATAATTTACAATTTATATCTAATTGTGCTCTGACCTCTAAATTTTTTTTAATTAATATGCCATCTTTCTTCTGGGACAGGAACTTCAGTGGCCATTCTCTTAATATTGTACTTTATGTGGGGCTGTCAGTAGTCATTTCCTTGTGGTTGGAGATACAAATAGCTTTGGCCTTCCTCCGAGGGTTACTTGGCCCTGCCCAGTCCCTCTGTGGGGAAGAAGCTTTGTTTGGATGGGCAGGCTGAGCAAACAACAAGAGGTTGGAAACCCACACTAAGGAAAGGCAGGGTTTTGTGAAGAAATGAAAGCCAAAACCTGTGCTGACCATGCTGGAGAGTTTGCAGCACAGGGGTCCTGCTTCGTAGTTTGGTTATGATATATGATGTATGATTCCAACAGTGGAATCATAGACTCTTGACCCCCTAGAGACACAAAGCAAAGGCTGTTGGGAGAAGGTACCGGTCAAGCAGGTCAGCCTGGATGGAGAGGGCATGGCCTTGAATGATGCAACCGTAGCAGACTGGGGAAAAACAAAGGAAGACTATCTTCCAGGTCATATTGATATCCAGGAGGATTTTTCTGCTGATAAGCCTTGTGCCTTGCAACCTAGCACTAGCCTCAGAGTGATAAGAACAGAAGCAGCAACACAGATGTATCCTTCTCCAGGCAAGACTGCAGGTTTCTCCCACTCCTGGTAGGCTTAGCTAGCACTACCCAGTAGCTTCAAATGTAATCCCCAAGCTTTAAAGAAAGGGGTTGGAAGACACAAGGGTCCTAGGGTCTTGCTATTCCCGACCGCCAGTGACCACAGCTGCATGTGCTGGGAGCTTGTTAAAGATCACAGTATCTCAGACCACAGCCCTAATGCTCTTATATTTTGCCAGGTGCTGTGTGCACAGAGAAGGTGTGAGAAGTGTTTTAGGGGCAATGGGATTATAAATGGGCTTCCTAAAGGGATGCCATCACACAGCCCCATGGTGGCTGGCTGTAGACCCAAGAGTACCCTTGCCAGACACTGGATCTGTCAGCACCTTGATCTTGGGTTTTGCCAACTTCACATCTGTAAGAAATGGACTTTGGTGGTTTACAAGGGAGCTACTTCCCCTTCCCTTTCCCTATCCCTCACCTGGATAACAAATTAAATGTAGCAAGAAATAAGGGAGAGCTACATAGCTCCAGCACGGCGGAGGCTCTGGGAGTTTAGATCCCTCCAGAATTGCCGGGATGTTCAGCTTATGAAGAATTACCTAAACTGCCTGGAACTTCTGGCCCACGCAATCCACCCCTTCTATCTTTCTACCGTTGCCTACTTGGTCTTCAAATTTCCTCTTAAGTCACTCAATCTCTACCGTACGTCTCACCTGTCATGTTCCTTACTGCCGTTTCTCCTTTTTGTAAGTTCCTACCAGATGCTTGAATGATAAAATTTTGTTATTTTAATTTTTTGGACAAGTTTGGGCCAAAATTTTAAACTAACCTATGCATCAAAACGACTTACATACCCACACATGGGATATGAGTGTGTCTACCCGCAGGTGACAGTGGCAACATGGGTAGACATCGAGACATTTTTCATTAGTTAATTTTGAGTGGCTATAGTGAGAGACCAACTCTTTTAAGTTCAGACTCCATTTTAGAGAACCGGACCTAAGTTTGAGTTCAGGTAAACTAACAGGCCAGTACCTAGCATTAGTTTCCAAGTTAACCCCCAACAAAACCCAAGCTTAGCTCCACCTTCTAGACTAACCCCAAAAAGATCTGCATCTCCAGGTTAATCTTTCCCCAACAAATTCATCGTTTCCAGGTTACCCCCCAGATTACAAGCCCACCCCTGCCTAATAACCACCAATGCAGAGGGAAACAGAAGTTAAGTTTGTGGTTTGACTCCCAATGCCAGCCAATTCAGCTAAAGACCTCAGTAGCACCTTAGATGCTTGCCAGGCTATAAACACTCACCCCTTGCTTGCCACTTTCTATAAAACCTTGCCCCATAAGTGTTTGGGGCTCTTCTCCAACAAAACTGCCCCTATGGGTTGGCTGTGGGCTGAGCCCAAGCTTATGCTTGTAGATAAAGGCACTTATGCATCAGATCTGTTCCTGACTGATCTACACATATGTGTGACCACACAGAACATCCTTTCAAATTCACCTAAGTGGCTGGAATCACTATTGGTGAATGGAAGCAAATGAGGGATTCTGTAGATGAGGAATTTACAGTCTTCCACACCCCAAATTCCCCTGCCCAAGCTACCCTGGTATCTACAATGACCTCTTTATTGTAAACTCCAGTGATTGAAAGTTCTCTGTCTCTGTCTCTGTCTCTGTCTCTGTCTCTCTCTCTCTCTCTCTCTCTCTCTCTCTCTCTGTGTGTGTGTGTGTGTGTGTGTGTCTGTCTGTCTGTCTGTCTGTCTGTCTGTTTCTCTCTCCCTCCCTCCCTCCCAATCTCCTTCTGAGACAGGTAGACATCAAGTCTTCATAATTTGCTACATCCTGCCTATCTGTTCATGAGAGATGCATGACGACGATAAAGCTGTAGGGAGGGTCCAAGGAGACCCAAAATGCACTGGGGTGTGGCATAGAGAGAAAATTCAACTATGTTCTCTTCAGTTTAGTGGATTATTTTTTATTGTTTGTTTAGGACTGACTAAATAAACCTCCACAGCCCTCACACAGTGTTGAGAAGCTGAGGGGAAAGGATGAATAAAGCATCAAGAATAAATGACAGCTGCACCCAGTCCACAGACAAAATGGCAAAAGTCAGTGCCACAGCCTCTGTGTTCAGAGCCCAGCACAGAAGCGCCCTGACCTTCGCGCCTCCTTGTGCTTCAGGCTTAGCCTTTGACACTTGCTGTGACTGCTCAGTGAAGCTCAAAATCCCATACCCATATATATGGCCTATTAGCGGGCCTGAGAACCAAGGCCTCCTAGTCAGGGTAGCTTAACAGTCTCAGGAAATGTCATAGGAGAGAAGGGTAGGGGCAGACTTAAGCTGAAATCCCCTAGTCTCCATTAGTGGGAGGATGCTGAACTCAAAGACATAGGTATGTCTGCAGGTCAGGTTGGTGTATTGCTTTCCTGTTTCTGTGGTAGTATGCCCTGACCAAAAGCAACTGAGGGGAGAGAGGGTTTCTTTGGGCTTATAGGTCCAGAAAGAGAGGTCAAGGCAGGGATGTCATGACAACAAGAAGCAGAGTGATCACATTGATCCCCACATTGGAAACAGAGAAAACAAGGAATGGACTCAGACTATAAAACTCCAGAGCTCAGCTCTCCTGAACCTCCCACACCAGCACCAAGTTGAGACTATGTTCAAACTCACAAAGCTGTGGAGGACAATCTCATCCAAACAACCACGGTCATCTTCCCTCAACAGTATGGTCATCTGGGATCCCAGTGACATCGCCTTCAAAACCTCCAGAGGATGACCTGTTTCAAGTCAATGGAATCCTCAAAATATTAGATGTAAAGTTCAGTAATTTAAGTGTGAAGAAGAAAGTGTGCTTGTGATAATGGATCACTCTTCCATGAGTATTGCCATTCATAGATGGACCACAGCTTGTCATTCACAGATGGACCACAGCTTGTCTGTCATTCATAGATGGACCACAGCTTGTCACCCATAGATGGACCACAGCTTGTCTGTCATTCAGATGGACCACAGCTTGTCACCCATAGATGGACCACAGCTTGTCTGTCATTCATAGATGGACCACAGCTTGTCTGTCATTCATAGATGGACCACAGCTTGTCTGTCATTCATAGATGGACCACAGCTTGTCTGTCATTCATAGATGGACCACAGCTTGTCTGTCATTCATAGATGGACCACAGCCTGTCTGTCATTCATAGATGGACCACAGCTTGTCATTCACAAATTGACTACAGCTTGTCACTCATAGATGGACCACAGCTTGTCATTCATTCCTAGATGAATGGAATCCACAGATTCCAAGGGGTGACACTTGGAGTCTTAAGTGAGGAAATATTTTCATGTGGCTTGAAGGAGAGAGAGGAAAGGAGATGTGGTCTTTGGATGAGCCATGCTGAGGTGGCTGCATTTGGTCTGTCCTCCCAATCCTGAATCTCTTGATGCCATAGTACAAGCTTTAAGGTTAAAGTCATTATTCCAGATATACCAATGGAGTGGGGCTATGGGTGGATGGGGGGATAGATGGATAGGTGGGTGAGTGGTGGATGGACGGATGGATTCATGGAAGGAGGGATGAATGGATGGATGGAATAAGTGTATGGGAATAATAACCTGGCTGGACACTGGAAATATTGCTCATTTAACACCCTGCCTAGAACATGTAAAAAAGCTTTTCTACTGCTCAGCCTCTGGCCTCTTTTTCCTTCAACCACTGAAATATAATGACCTTTGCCTCATGAATTTATTACATCAACTCTTACCCCAACCAGTAAGAGCCCAGCAAAAGTTTTCCTGTTTTCACTCATCTTCATGGCTACCATTGACTATGTTCTCTCTCTCTCTCTCTCTCTCTCTCTCTCTCTCTCTCTCTCTCTCTCTCTCTTTCTCCCCCATCAGCCTTTGCTTCTTTATTCTGCCTGTCAGTCCAGGAGTCTGTGCTCCTCCATGGGCATCTTCATGTCTTCACTCACCTTTTCAATGCAATTGCTGTCCAGAGTTTTGTTGTCTTCATTTCTGAAAAACAGTAAGTTACTGTGAAGACGGCAGGCTTGTGCTCTAGACAAATACTCGAGGGATTCCGTGTGTGGTCGTGCTGATGGAACCTCCTCTCTCCACATCAGAATGTACTTCAGAAGTGAGAAAGTGCCAGAATTCACAATGTTCCGTGTTTCCCACCATTTCTCTGGACCGTATAAAGGCACTCATGTCTAAAACTTCCACCTCTGGGATCTCAGCCAGAGTAGTTGGCTGGTGGAGGGAGGGGTTGGGGGGGCGATCTAACCGTGTTTTTAAAATGACCTTCTCATGAGCTGAACATGCTAGAAAAATTACCAGCATAGCAACAGATTCAACAGGCTCTTTGGAATTAGAATTAAAACCACGGAGAATGTTTTCTATGAGAACCAACTTCCTCCAATTACTTTATTTGATTTCACTCCATTTTAGTGTGTGTGGTACTGGAGATTGAAAATAGGGCCTCCCTCTAGGCAAGCCTCCCACCATAAAGCTATATCCACAGTCCTTCCCTTTAGTTTTTTTGACAAGGCTCCTTCTGACACCTTTGAATGCCCAGCAAGCTCCCTTCTTCCTTATGGCCAGAGAACCAGTAACAAGCCAGTTACCACATGCATATAAAAAGGCTTTTATACTGAGTCTTTGTTCAGTTTCAAACAGCTCCCTCACAATGGTTTATTTGTGGACATTAAACACTAGAAAGTAGAAAACATAACATTTAATTAGACAGATGTGAAAGATAGTCTCTCAGCGCTGTTTTCCGTTTCTGTTCCCCCATGTTGGTTGAAAAGGCATCTGGACTGTGCAGTGTCTGTATGACGTGGGACCATATACCATAGCCTTGCCCCGGCAGGGACTGAAATATCCCATCTTCAGGATGATTGCTAGATTGGAGAGTGACTCACCAGGCTCCCTTCAGGCCTCTAATCCACTCTTGAGCTCCGGGTGACTACTCTCAGTGCCACAGGTAGAAGCGATAAGTAGCAGCCTGATTCTGTTAGGAACCGTTTCCTCCCCTAGTGAGGAGATAGAATCAATCTATCTGACTTTAAATCCACTGATCTAATCACAAGGGCTTGAAGCTGATAACTAAGGAGGCGGAGGACGTCTACCTAGCATAATAAAGAAACCGGATGCTGGGAAAGATGGCAGGCGAGTCACAGTGAATCAGAAAAATTACAGAGGAAATTCTCAGTAATTACCAGGGAGGAAGAGATCAGATGTTTCCATATCAGTGGGCAAATCAGGGAAGGGAGATGAAATCAACTCAAGTTTCAGTGAAAGGGAAAACTCTGTCTCATAGATGAGTTCAAAGAATAAAACCTGCAATAGAAAAGCAATGGAAGGCTCTGTTCTCCCAGACAAATTCTTAGCAAAATCTCAACAGTATGAGCATCAGCAAACAGAGTCTAAAGTTTATACGGAGTGTCCAAAGACCCAACACAATATTAAAGATAAGAACAAAGTTGGAGGACTCATAGTACTAGATTCTAACAATTAAAATCAAGACCAGGAGGGGCTTCAGCTTCGGCTCAGTCACCAGCGTACCAGTGCCCAAACATAAGGACGTGAGTTTGGAACCCAGAGGTAGTGTGCACCAGGTAGTGGTGGGTGGTTTGGAGATGGGCTGATCTTGATGGCTCATTGGCCAGTCAGTCTAACTGAATCCATAAGTCCCAGATTCTGCAAGAGATTCATCTCAAGAAATAAACTAGACAGGCATTAAAAGGGACATCTGATCTCAACCTCTGGCCTCCACATGTACACACCCACATGCACACACATACTCCACAAGCACTCACAAACACACGTGTGTGTATGGCTGGCTCATGCATGCACTCACACACACACACACATGTACGTGCACATGGCTCACATATGCACATATATACATGTATGCACACATGGAGGCACTGGGAAAGTAAACCAAAACTGACCAATAGAATGGAGAAATAGAAGCACACAAATTTAGCCAATTGACCTCTGGCAAAGGCAGAAAGATAATACAATGAAGAAAGTATAATCTCAATATGTGTGGGGGGAAAAAGTAGCTATCTACACAAACATCCACACACCTTTCTTACCACCTAAAAAAGCTGACTAGAATGAATCATAGACTGAAGTCTGCAAAACCGCACAACCCCTAGAAGGTAACACAGAAGAAAATTTAGATGGCCTTGGATCCAACAATGACCTAAAAGGGATCGTTGATAAGCTGGGCATCGTTAAAATTAATAACAATTAAAGGCAATGTCAAGAGGACTGATAGAGACTGGGAGAAAATACTTGCAAAACAGGATTCTGTTTAAAGGACACTCAATCAAAATATAAAAAGAGAGCTCTTAGCAGTAAGAAAGTAATTTAAGATAAGCAAAACACCAGAACCCTTCACCACAGAACATCCAGGTGAGTGATATGCAAATGTGCCCAATATGGTATCAGAAAATCAAGATTGTTTCATGGGCCAAAGTGCTGGCTCAAAGGATAGGAGCTTAAGGACCTGAGTTCAAATCCCTAGAACCTACATAAAATGCTGGGTATAACTACGTACGTACGTGCTTATAACCCCAGCCTTACCAAGGAGGAGCTGAGACAGGGGCTTGTTGCCTGCCAGTTTATTGGTAAGGTTAGTGAGAGGCCCTGCAGAGGGGAATTAAGGTGGAGCATGATAGAGCAGGGCATCTGATATCTTTCCCTGGGCTCCACGTATACAGGCATGGGTACACATGCCTCAGCACACAGATGTGCATAGGACAAGTTTAAGCACAAAGACACTCACTGCATAGCTATTAGCGTGCTCAAAATCTAAGACACAGACTGATACAGACTAAGATACAGACTGAGAAAAAATGCCACTGTTTATAAAGAGAGTTTGGCAGTCTCTTATAAAATGAAATGCGCTCTTAGCATAGGCTCGAGTAATCACGTTCTTGGCCTGAACCCTGCACATTGATGTCTGTGGCAGCTTTAGCCCCAGCGAACATATCCTTCTGAGTGTGAGCAGATAAACTGTGCAATGTTCAGATGAGGAAACATTATTCAGCACTTAAAAATAAATGAGCTGCCAAGCCCCAGAAAGACATGAAAGAGATTTAACTGAGTGGTGTTAAGTGAAAGAAGCCTGTCTAGCAAGGCAGGTCAGCTTTACTGCATGTGATTCCAATTCTGGAACATTCTGTGGAAGGCAAAGCTATGGAAACAACAAAGTGAACAATATTTTCCAGGAGTTGGAGGTAGAATGGGAATTTATAGCACAGTGAAAATATTGTACAAGATTAATGGCAGATAGGTCTTCTTAAAATTTTTATTTACTATTATTGTGGTATGCATGATGTTTATGTATATTCGTGTGACATGGCACACATGTGGAGGTCAGAGGACAACTTTATGGAATCCGTTTTCTTCTCGTACATGTAAACATGTTCCAGGATCAAACTAGGTAAACTTGCTTACCCAGCAAGCACTTTTACCTACAGAGTCATCTTGCCAACCCTAACCCATCATTCCATATGTATTTAAAAGCCCACAGAATGTTCAAGAGCAAGGGAAAACTCAAATGTGAACTGTGGACTTTGGGTGGTGGCAGATCATGGAAACTCACTGACTGTGGTATGTGTGCCATGGTGACAGAGCATGTTGATATGAGATGCCATGCATGCACAGAGTATGTGGGGAGTCTTCGTAGTTTCCATTACATTTTGTTATGAATTTAAAACTGCTCTAAAAATAATCCTTATCAAAGAAAGAAAATTCTGCAGTATTGGAGAGGCCACACCCCTGTAAGGAAGTCATTAATCCTAAAAAGAGGCAAATAGTAGAGAGACCAGGGTAATAAGGGAAGATGCAGAAAGCCTCAAGGAAATCCTAACATCTAATGCCTGGTCTTAGACATCACATAGAAGCAGTACCCATTTCTCCAAAGGGCACACACACAGCTGGGCATAGAAGTAAAGTTCACTGCAGGATGGGTTATGGTTTTTCAAGTCACCCTAAAGCATCGCTGGGTTAAGGGCAAAGGCTTGAAAAAAAGACATATCCTAGGATATGTCCTCTAGGCAAGGAGTCCTGAACAGGGTAAGGGTGGAGGAAAAAAGCTGAGCATAAGCAAGCAAGGAGGCGAGCACATGTGCATGCACTCATTTCTCTCCATTCTTGACTGTGGGTGTGATGTGACCAGCTGCCTCAGTCTGCCACAGTGACATCCCTGTGATGATGATACACTGTAGCCTGGACTTGTGAGCCAAAATAAACCCGTTATCCCCTAAGTTACTATAGGTCAATGTGGTAGTTTGAATAGGAATAGACTCATGTGTTTGAATGCTTAGCCCATAGAGAGTAGGATCCTTAGGAGTTGTGGCCTTGTTGGAGGAAGTGTGTCACTGTAGGGGTGGGTTTAGAGATCTCAGATTCTCCTAGTGTGGCTCAATCTTTTCTGCTGCCTGAAGATCCAGATGTAGAACTGTCAGCTCCTTCTCCAGCACCATGTCTGCCTGCATGCTGCCATGCTTCCCGCCAAGATGATTATGTACACCGGGCAGTGGTGGCGCACGCCTTTAATCCCAGCACCTGGGAGGCAGAGGCAGACAGATTTCTGAGTTCGAAGCCAGCCTGGTCTACAGAGTGAGTTCCAGGACAGCCAGGGCTACACAGAGAAACCCTGTCTTGAAAAACAAAAACAAACAAAAAATATGACTATGGACTAAACCTCTGGACTATAAACCAGCCCCAGTCAAATGCTGTCCTGAGTTTAGTTCCCAGCACCCACACTAGATGTCTTAATGACAGGCAGAGCAGGAACCTCTGACCTCCACAGGCACCTGCATTCATGGGCACATACCCACACACATGATTAAAGACACAAATAAATCTAAACAAGCAAACAAAAAGTTCAGAGAAAATATAAGTAGAATTTTTATGGGCAAAGATAGTAGTTAAGAATCTTCCGGGGAGGGGGGTGGGGAATATTCCAGAGGATCTCGAAGGAGTAAAGCTTTGTTACCATCTACATGCTTAATCTGTTCTTGGCCCTGATCCTAATTCTGGAGACATGGAATGGGGCCAAGTTAGTTGGTTACCAACTGCTCAGTGGTAAATAGAGGTCCTGTTGTGATCCTGTGTTGTGACCCAAGAGCCCTCTTTCTGTCTACACCCTCCCACACGCCACCATTTGTCTCATTGGAAACAGAGGAAACCAGTTAAACCCAAAGTATGGTGACGGGTGGCTCTCTGCCCGGAATTTCAGAAGGAGAATAAACTGATTGGCCAAGGCACTGGGCCAAAAGCTGCTCTGTAAGACGCGATGTTCAAATGCAAACTGGATGATCGCTAATAGTGAGGTTAGCATTGTCTTGGGCAGAGATGTGGTGAGAGAGAGGCATGGAGATATGATGTATCTGCCTTTTCTTCGTCTCGGGCAACCTTAAAATGTCTTCACGAAGACAAGAAGCAAGGTCTGAACAGCCACGCATCTTAAGCCCATTTATTCCTAATATGTGCAGAAGCTTGGTTTTCCTGGTTCTCAATCCTGAACATTGGCCACCTAAGGGTGAGGTTTTGGGGAGGCTGCGGTGCCCAGGCTTGCTTCCCCTAGTCTAAAGATTCTCATACTTGGTGTATTTAGAAAAGTCACTAGGCTGGAGAGATGGCTCAGCAGTTAAGGGCACTTGTTGCTCTTCCAGACCACCTGGGTTTAGTTCCTAGCACCCACATCTGTAGCTCTACTTTCACTGGAGCCAACAGCCTCTTCTGGTCTCTGTGGGTACTGCACACATACACACATGCTACACAGACAAACGTACATGATGGCAAAATGCCCATACACATGAAATAATAAATATATATTTGAAAGAAAGGTCCAGAATTGAGCTAAGGAGATGTCTCAGTAAAGCCCATGTCACAAAGTGTGAGGACCTGAGTTTAAATCACCAGAAACCACATAAAACCAGATGTGGTAATGCACATCTGTAATTCCCATCTTCCTTCAGCATGGTGGGAAGGAGAAACAACAGTCTCCAGATGCACTCACTGGCTAGCCAGTCTGGAGCACACACAGTTGCAAACAAGAGGCCTTGAGTCAAACAGGGTGAAGAGCTAGGGCCAATACCCAAGTAGTTCTCTGACCTTCATACATGCGCTGTGGCATGTGCATTCTTTCCCCCACAGCATACAGATAAATATTTAAAAAAAAATAAATAAATAAAGGTCAGAATTCCTCTCTGTCATAATGGGTCATTTGCCTGGGTTTGTTGGGACAAAATATGTCCAAACTTTAAATAGAGGAGAGGAATCCAGTGCCTGCGATCCATCTTTGGAGTGTGTATGCAAGCACACACTTCGGCCATTGTCTGGAGTTCGCAGAAGATTAACACACAGATTGCTGAAGTGGGAGGGCTTGAGGGACACAGCTGTGGCCTGTGGGTTGGGAACAGTTTCATCTTAACCTCTTGGACAGCCAGAAGCTCGCTCCACGGCAAATTTGCGCAGTTTGGGTGAAAATCTAAACTGACCTTAAACACAGTGTGCAATGTTATAAATGGCCTTTTCAGATGCGTAATGGAGCCTGAATCCTGGGGACTGTCCTATAGAAGGTGATATAGGAGGTAGTGCCTGGTTTTTACACTTCATTTTCTCCCTTCTTGGTGGGTATTAAAACTGATTTTTTTTTTTATTGTGGTCACATTCAAGTGTGACAATCAGGGGACAACTTGAAGAAATCAACTCTCTCCTCTACCATGTGGGTCCTGGGATTTAATGGAAGTTTTTCAGGCCTCTGGCAAGCACCTTAACTTGCTGAGCCATATTGCCAGCTTTGCGTTGCGTTGCTGCCTCCGAGCTATTTCCCAGTCATAGGGGAAACTTACCATCCCAGTTATAAGAGAAATCTGTCACATGCCATCAAAAAGCTGCCAGGAGGAAATCTCCCTGAGGGATAAGGACTACCTGGGAGAGTTGTGATACTTATTGGTGCATATCAGATATTGAAACTGGAACTGGAACGCCTCGAGTTTAAATTCAATCCAACATGAACTGAATCTCATTACTTCGATTTTATTAAAACCAACAGCATAGAAGAGCCCTGACAGACCTCTCTGGGGCTGAAATGGTTGTTGAGGGTTGTACTTGCTCTGCAAACATGGAGACTGATTTCAAACCCCAACATCTGTGTAAATTTTTTTTTTTTTTTTAGAAAGTCAGGTTTGATAGTGTTTGCTTGAGGATGTTAGAGGCAGGAGGATCCCTGGGCTCACTGGCCTTTAAGGCCGGTGGGGGTTGAGTTTTGAGGGGAAATTCAGAACTGGAAATCCAACTTTGTCTGGCAGAGCCAAAACTTCCATATCTTTGAAGGTGTGATGAGATCTCTTTTCCCCTCAGATAAAGGGAAGGAAGCTGGTTGGTCCCCACCACAAAAACCTCCTTTATTAGAGGTTTGAACCTTCCAATAAATAGGGCTTTGTTTTGTTTTGTTTTTCTAGTAAGAAAAAGCTTGTCATGTCTTTATCTCTCTCGGAGAAGTACCTTTTCCCCCTGTCTTCCTTCCTGCCAGGGATCTGTCTAACTCCTAGTATCTCAATCATAAGAGTCCTTTCAAAGGTTGTTTCAACCAACTAGAGACCCAAGTAGATGCTAAAGCTATCAAGTTTTGACCCACCATTTTGAAATTCTATTTTCGGTAAGGAAAGAAAACTTGATTTTCTTCATCATTTCATTAAAGGCCACAGGAAAACAATGTCTACGGGAAGCATTCTGTAAATACTTTTTTTTCCCTTTAAATTGGCTGATTTTAACAGGATGCAGCCCATTATAGTTGCAACAGCTTAACAGGATGGGAAGGCAGGGGGCCCCTCAACAGAGCACCCCTCCTGGTCTTCAACAAATCAGGAGTCCCTGCAGGGGACTGGAGTGGTGTATGACAAGGTACAGGCTCACACTGAAAGGGAAGTGCCAAAGTAAGGCAGGCCAGAAAGAGGGAAAGTCATATGGATTGGGAAGAAAGGGGGGGGTCCCTCTCCTTGGAATCTGGTGGAAGCCTTTTGCCATCTGAGAAGACTATCATAAAGACAATGAAGTAAGACTGAGCTGTGACTCTGGCTTGCAGCCTCCACCACCCCAACACTGAAAAAAGGGCAGCACTTACTGCGAGTGTAGTGTGTACATGTCAAACCCTACCCTCCTACTGCTTTATTTATGGTGGCCTACTTTAGTAAGTGCAGTTTGCATCTTCCATCTGAAGCGGAGGGAAGTTAAGTAATTTGCCTAAGGCCATGAAGGTAACCAATGAGCTTTCAGAGATTTTAAAGTCTTAGAACAGAATGGAAGAAATTCTCAAAGAATGAAAGCGGTTGAATTCAGACTCAGACATGGATGTCACAGTGCTCAGAAAACAGAGGTGCGTATTCAAACACCACTGGCTCCTTTCATTCTTGTAAAGTTGGCTGTGCAGTCTGTGGTCTGGGAACCTCAGCATCCCCCCCCCAGCCCCCCACCAGGAGCACATTACAATAGAACCCCAGACTTCCTGAGCCAGAATCTATCAACACAGCCAGAGACCTGCAGGCTCCAGCAAGCTTGACAAGAGATGAACTGACCTGCCTGCTTTTGTAATTTCCGTTCCTGTAGGCTGGAGTGCTCTTCCCCAGGACTCCTGTGCTTGCTGTAGTGATATCTTTTGGAAATGCCCTCTTGCCTTCATGTGGATGGCATGTAGGCCCTTGTGTTCACTGATAAGCCCCAGCAGAACCAGTCCTGTCAGACACACAGAATTGTCTTTTCAAAAGAAGAGATGTATAACCTATTATCTGCCCAGAAGGCCGGGAGCGGACATGGATAATAGCTTGGTGAGTTTTGTGCTATCTGTGTGGCCAGACCTCCCCCAGACTCTTGAGACTGGTTCCTCAAGTTAATTTATGGAATCTATCTTTATGGAAGATGTCAAATTATAAAGTTTTGAAGTGGTCATGTCTTACATTTTGCTGTAATCGTGGGACTGGGTACATTATCACGAGGAAACTCTGCTTAAATGTGCCTAAAATAAACTACTCAAAGTCAGACTTTCAAAGTTTGAACCAACACCAGCTACTGAGTCATGTTGAACTGAACTGCCTTCGTATCTCTCTCGGATAGATACTGCTCACACCATCAAAGAGACAACTTTTGCCACACCCTTACAGTTAAACTAAAAATATGCCTTGAGATTATTTCAAATTATATGCTCAATCAAGTATCCTACTGTGTGCTCTGCCTGATTCAATTTTAACCAGCCGTTAAGTGTTCTCTTGTTATGTAACCAACCTTACTATGGCTTGCACTTCCCATGTTATCAGCTTTAACCTAAGTGCATAGCTTTAATTATGTATTTCTCCATGTCCCAGACCCAGAATAATGTACATGTGTAGGTATAGGTGTAGGTGTGGGTTGTGGTAATCATTTGCTGAAGCCAAGTTGAAAGCAACCTCAGACAACAAATGTACAATGTTGGGAGAAACAGTATATATCTCTGCTAACACGGGTGTATGAATATCCATGCCTGGGGATCAAACTCTGGTTCTTATGGTGCAAGGCACTTTACTCACTGAGCTGTCATCCCCCTCCCCCTCAAACAGTAACTTCTGATACCTTCCATTTGCTTCTGCTAAATCCTTGATCACAGTGATGATCACCACCTGAAACCCCAGATTTGTTTCTCTCTTCCAACTGCTACACCAGAATCTCCATCAAGACTCGGATTATGTGTCTCCAGCCCCTTAGACAGTGGCAAGAGTCTCGGTACTTGCTCAGTATTTCAATGAGGGACTGATTTCGATGCAGGGTCATTGAGAGTGGAACTAGCCAACTCCACAGAAGAAATCCCTGAGAAATGGAAAGGGGAGAGGGAAAGAATGACTTCCTTTGACTTCTGAATTCTCAAATTTCTCAAAGGTTTGGCACTGTTTTACATTTATTCATCTGTGTATGCATATCTGCCATGTGAATGTATGTGTGTGTGTGTGCAGGTCCCTGAGAAAGCCGGAGGGCATGAACTGCCTGACATGGACGCTGGAAACCAAACCCAGGTTTTCTGCTAGAGCAGTAAGCTCTCCTAATTACTGAGCTATCTTTCCAGCTCCCACACTGTCTTTATAACTTACTGAATACTTTAAATAACTGCACAAACCACCCCAAAATATATCACAAAAACAAAGCAGATTGCATCTGTTCCTCCGAAAAAGCTTTAGGCTTCATTTGTTTATCAGATTACACTTGAATGAATAAAAAGTCCTCTTTGAAGAACTTGTCTCCCTCGGATGCATCATAGTAAGCTAGGAACTCTGTTTTTAAAGCTAGTTACTGTGACTGTATCGTGTAGACTGTGCCATGCTTCCTCCTTCAGGCCAGGCCCGAACCCATGGCCCAGTGCCTGAAGTACTGCTGACCCCATGTTCTGTAGGAGCCCCTGCCCCCAGCAGCAGAGACTGAGCAGATTCCAGTCAGAGACCACAAAAGAACGCCATCTTTACTGGTGAATCATTTATTTAGACAAGACAAAAACATCTCCACCTGGTTTCTCTTTATACAGAAAGTGGAACATTTCAAATATATTAGCTTTTCTCTTTTTCAACAGAATTCATTTCAATCTGGTCCCAGGAATTGCTTCTCATGTTAGGATTCACGTTTTAGTAACACATATGCGCCCATCACAGCCAAAAGAGCGTACTGTAAAGGAAGCACAGTGAGAAAGCATTGTGAGGTCTACAAATGAACTCGGGCTTATAAATGAATTCAGACGAAGCCTGCTCAATGCTAGACTGAGAACAGGCTCAGAAGATGACCTCTCTCCCACTGGCCTTGTTCTCTGAATTAGCCGCTCAACACACACTGAAAAAAGACCCAAAAATATACTGATGACTCAGGACCAAATACCTGACAGACACGGCTAATGTGGTGCTTACTCCTTGGTACATTCCCTATTGCCTTTTTAAAAATAGAAACGCCATTTCTACTGAAGTTGGCTGATAAATACGACCAGGCTTTTGATGCTACTTCAGATTGTGCTAAGATTTTTCCATAATAATCAACAATCCTGTAAGCGCCATTTCAGAACATAGTTAATGTAAAAGGTAAAAGAAGCTGTTTTAAATAACTAATTTAAATGTTAATAATTTAGGTTATTATGTTAATTTGTAGGCAATTACAAACGATCCAGAGAAAATCAATGGCAAAACATTTTTTGATGACTTCGTATTTACAATTGCACAGATAAAAGCTCCAATATTTAAAACTTAAGTAAACATACACACACATAAATTCCTACCTTGAATTTTGGATAGTCATTCATTATAATGGTGACCATGCCAACATAAGGTAAGAACCTAAATTGTGGGAATGAAAAGCACAAAATATAACATTTGCTTACTGTATGTTGACACAGCACTTACTGCTCTACACTTCAGGACACCAGTCCTCCTAGGGCATACCACTGCCAAAGGTCAGGGCTCACTCCTTTCTCAAGGCTCGATCAGCAAAGTGTACGAACACTTCAGGCCAACAGTTTTAAGTGGGTACGTGGTTTGAACAGCAAAGCTCTCTGGCTGTATTTAGTATCATTAAAATAACTAGTTGAACCATTTGCTCAAGTACAATAAGCAACTTTCATAAACCTAGTTGGTTTTGTTTTTAGGAAGAAAGTATTTTCAGGTGGCCTATATAAAAACAGCTCCCAGAAAAAGCTTCAAAAATAAAAGCACAAGATTTCACGACCTGAAATGAAACCAGACAACAAATAAAGCTTTAAAGCACACAGAAAATTGGCCAGAATTTAAACAATTGTCATGATTTTCATTTCAATGCTTTTCAAGTTAGCAAATGAGTTTCCTGAGGAATGAACACAAACGTGCGTCCTGGAACTCAGACTCAGATACAACCATGGTCCCAGACAAACGTGCATCCTGGAACTCAGACTCAGACACAACCATGGTCCCAGAGAGGATGGTACAGAGCGAATGATCGGTCACTTACATCAATATGTAGCCTGGATATAAAGACTCAGTCCTTCCAGCTACAACTGTGTGGTAAATATGCACGTGGCTATCAGGAGAGTGTCCAGACACTCGCTGAAATGTTAAGCAGAGGCCATCTCTGGGAAAGTTTCTAGTCATTGGTGTTTAAACCCACAAATAACTAACCTCTAAGTGAAGGTGTGTTTTGGAATAGAATTAAACCCAGTGTATAGATAGTATATTCTAGCTCAGTTATAGCCTTTGGATCCTTGGATATCATTAAGTTTTCATTTTAAAATATTATTTATTTTATATGTATGGGTGTTTTGTCTGTTTGTCTGTCTGTGCTAGTGTGTACAGTGCCAGAAGAGGCCAGAAGAGGGCATCAGATCCCCAGGACTGAAGCTGCCATGGAAGTGCTAGGAATTGAACCTGGGTCCTCTGGGAGAGCAGCCAGTGCTCTAAACAGCCTGACCATCTCTCCAGCCCTTGGATGTGTTTTGTTGAAGACAGGGTCTCACTGCATAGCCCAGGCTTAGATTTTTATTGGTCTCAAAGCACAGCCTGGACTTGCTTACAGCACTTCTGATGTGCCATGTGACAAATGACTCTCTTCTCTTACGAGTGTCTTCATTTATAAGAGTTTTCCTGGATTCTGAACCTTCTGATTAGCAACAGGTTCATCCTCACCCTCGAGCTCTTCCTACCACGTCCTTCTTCTCCAGCCAGTTCTGGCCTTCTTTGTACAAGCCTCTGTCATCAACTTCGTTATTGTCTCCTTTAGTCAGAAACTTGATGTCTCCATTATCTCTGGAAGGCAAGATGACATCCTCTCAGAAATCATTTTCAGGACAGCATCATTAAAAACGTATTAGTTTCACCCAGACATTACAGCCAGACACACGTACTTGGAAAGCAGTTGAGGAAGACTTGACCTCTCTTTGGTCTAAGTTGATTGCTTACAGATAACCACCCAGCTGAAGCACAGGTCTAATGACAATTTCTTGGACTTAAATTCCAAAACATTCAAGTAACCCTGGCAACCAAAACACACAGCAAAGCCCAGGCAATGAGAAGGCAATGACTGGCCACTGGTACACAGCATCACTCCTCACTCGGGCATCCTGAGCTGGTACTTAACTTGTTTTTTAATCATTAAAAAAAAAAAAAAAAAAAAAAAAAAAAAAAAGAGTATTAGTGTCACTCATCAACGGGCAAGATTGTGGGAATAGGTCCTGTCCGGATTCATAGCGCTCCAGCACGGAGGAGGCAGTGAAGTTTTCCACGCTTGCCTCAGTTGCTTCCCTCAAGTCTGACTGGGTCAGAAATCAGATGGGGCTGAATCAGTACCCATGCCGCTCTCATCCCGTCTCAGTTGTAGGGAAAGTCTGCTAGGATGGACCTTACTCCTCAGTCTACATAGCAACTGGCCCGAACCACACTGATCTGGATGATGGTGCTTCGCGACCACCCTCAGGTTTCCCAAATGCTGAATGTCATGCTTTACTTCCTGCACCACCCAGCACAAGGTGTAAAACCCTGTTTGCAGGGAAACGGTCAGGAGCGCCATCAGACAAATACAGTCAGCTGACAGGTGGGACTCACTAAGTGTTCTAAACAGGCAGTCACTGTAAAGATGGCACTGGAAACACAAACAGAACTCTGTAGCTCTACAGAGTTATGAAGAGAGGGTCTTTCAGAAAAGTGAAAACAGGCCCCAGTAGAATGAGGCAAGAGGCTCAAAGCCTACAAGCATCTGAAACCGCATCTAAAGGAACAGGCTGGTCTGTGCTTATAGGACTCCAGAGGGCAGCATCCTCTGCCACAGTTTGTGGAAGTTACAGCAAAGTCATCACTGCTCAGCTCTGAACACACTGTCTGTCGTGTTTAGAAATGACTTTCAGGAGGTGAAAGCTGTCAGGCCATCCCTGCTTCTTCCTCTGGAGGTTGGCAAACAGAGGCCGTGACCATTAAACAATGCCTGCCTGCTGGTGAGCAGTGTGTACTGAATCTGGATTCGTGTAAAAGTCAGAGTAATAAAGTGAGTATTTTAAGTAGACCTGGAACAGGGAAAGGCAAGAGTGTCCAAACAGGAGTCAGACTCTCTGTCCTCCCACCCATGGTGAGAAATCCACTGTCTTTGAAAAGACAGATATACATATCTAAATCTAATTGTATAAAACATGAACACAAAATGCTGTTATAAAAGCTACACAAAGGTAAGGGTACGCACCAAGTATGTATATAAAATGTAAATCCCTCGCTCTCACATGGAAGCTTTCTGTATCTGAGCTAGAATTAAATGTATCTGTTTCAAAAACCAGATGTTATTAAGGTCTTATGTTGTCACTGCTCCCTAACAGGAAGGCGAGGCTGGCTGTCAGGGAAGGGCTAATACAGGCCATGTATGGAAGAAGGTTTTACTCAGCAAGAGCTGAAGTCACTGCTAAAAGCGACCCTTTGCTAAAGTGACCCAGAGAAACAGCTAGCTTTATTATGTCAGAAGGAAATCCTGGTATCAGAGCAATCAGTCTAGTTAGAGGGTGACTCTTTGAAACTCCTTTGACCATAACAGACCCCTTGCATTTGTGTGGCAGTCTGGGTTTGGTTTTGCTTGATATTTTTTACACATTTTAGTAATCATTCTCTCCCTTAGCAATCATAATCACCCTGTGAGTTACTGTGGGTAAAATACTGTCATCCTGGTTTCCAGACCAAGTCAGGTCACTGGGGCAAAGTTGCCCAGTTAATAAATGGTGGAAGGAGAACAAATCTGGCTCTTCTGATTTCTCGCTGATCGTTAAAAGTATCTACCAAAATTTACAATCCCAAAATAAAAGCAAGTAAAGCCTCTTTACTTTTCATGAACCTTGATTACTCTGTGAACTATCGGAATGTCTCTTCCTTCAACTTTAAAAACAACTATTTCACCAGCTCTGATGGGGTCCTCCCGGAAATTTGTGAGGAACAGCAGATCTCCCCTGTGAAAGGCCGGCTCCATGCTGCCACTGGAAAGAAACACAGTTACAGTCAGTGGCTCCCGGTATCCATAGGGTGGTACAAGTAAACTCCCAGCCACCCTTGAGTCCTTGTTCACGAAGCCGCTGCACACAAACCTGGAGGGTTTCCCTCCACTCACATAAGGCAATGGCTGGTGAGGCTTATGCATGGAAGGGAACCAGGGGCTCCTTCCCTCAGCCTGTCACTCCACTGTCTGCTTCTCATTCCCTGAACAAGAACTGCATTGGAGCTGAAGCAAGAACAGAGTCAACTATGAAGTAAAAGTTGCCTACATATAGCCTTAAAAAAAACAAGTTCTACAAATACATTTCACCTGGAGCTGCATACTGTCAGCTCTGTCAGCATCCAGAGCCAATCCTTGCTTCACGGCACAGCCTTAGCACCCACCACACTGCAGGGTGTTTCCAAGACAAGAGAAACAAATGAATAGCGAGCAGCCCCTGTCCTGAAGCACGCTGACAGCTGGGACAAAGTCTGAAGCCCAGATTTGCCTCTTGCAGCAGCAGCCTTTTGACCGTGTTCTACAAGAGCCCAATGCTAAGACGCATTACTGGTGTAGAAGATGGGTAAAGATTCTTCATGGTAATGGTTCAAGTCTATGCCAAAATCTCTGATGTATTCAAAGTAAACTGTAAGCTACTGGGACTTCAAAGTTAAAATGTGATGCATAGGAAAAGAATAGCGCTACACATCTGGCTGCAGGGGGGCTGCACAACCAAGGATAAGCTGGTAATATCTGTTTATCGGGAAGGAGGAAGAAGCAGGCTCACTGAAGCTCCGGGGCCTTTAAAAAGGAGAATACAGTTCATGAAGCTGGGTCTCCTTCCAACCCCCAGTACTGGTGCTGCACAAGCATCCCAGCAGACAGAAGGCAGGGAAGAGGGGCGTGGCTAAGCTGGTGGTCACTAAGCGTGTGCAAGGGCTGTATTAAAGTGAGCCCCAAGTTCTGAGTACAGGCTCAGACCAGGCAGGCTAACCAGGAAACCTGACTAAGAAGGGGATAAGACTGATAGAAGAACTAAGGGAAAGAAAAAAAGGCAGCTGGGTAAACAAATTTGGCCCCACCATGGACCCCTACTGTGCCCCCCCCCCAAAGGTGAGCTGTGCTTCCCGACTTTATTTTCTTATACAGAACAACAGCTAAAATGCCTGCTTTCTCCATTGATGGCTTCATCTTCAGTCCTTCAAAGAATTTCCCAAAGCCACCAGTATGGAAGTCAGTGTCAGAAAACTCTCTTAGTTGTGACAACAGACTGCACTGACCAAAGATACCACCTCCCAAAGTCCCAGGGCTAAGAGGGGACGCTGAATCCAGCAATTCTCCAAGTCCAGTACAGCAACTTGTATGTCTCTTCTTCCATAGCTGGGGACCCCCAAGCAACTCAGGGCCTTCACCAGATTATGACTTCAACCAGACTGCTTTAAAACCATAAAGGATTTTTTTAAAGTCCCCGTGCACTGGAATTTCACAGAAATGCCTGTGTTCGCATGTGTGATGGAAAGGGAGCCTAGTGATCTTAGATCCAGTGTTGTTCTACAAAATGATATCTTGAAACGCTTGTGATAATCTCAGTGTGCTTCAGATTGTGCATGAGAGGACACACCTGGATTCCTCCTCTCCCTCTTGCATCTAAAGATGGAACCCAGTGCCCTACACATGCTACAAATACACTCTACCATTGGCACACACCCCTAGGCCTTTTCCCAAAAAGCTTGTTTGTTTTTCTCCTTCCCTCCTTCCTTCCTCCTGTTCCCTTGCTAAGGATAAAACTCGGGACCTTGAATGTGCTATGCACTTGCTTTGCACTGAATGACATCCAAGCCTTCTTAAAAAGAAAAAACCTCATTTCCCTCCAACTCAAGCAGCTTCTGAGCACTGGACCTACCTATGTGCAAAAGTTGAGTTACTGCCACTGAAGCAGTGCTATGGTGTCCAGGACCCAGGAGCCTGGTGCCCTCCTCACTCCTAATGTACCACAGGACCCCAGGGCACTCCTGAAATACCGTGTGAACACACACGCATGCACATGCACACACATGCGTATACACATACACATGTTCCTCTATGAACTACACTTCCCACGCCTACCCCTTGGTTAGTCA
This sequence comes from Arvicanthis niloticus, assembly GCF_011762505.2. Classification (NCBI taxonomy): domain Eukaryota; kingdom Metazoa; phylum Chordata; class Mammalia; order Rodentia; family Muridae; genus Arvicanthis; species Arvicanthis niloticus. Next base: position 23,238,593 of record NC_047671.1, read on the forward strand.
CACAAAGGTAGCTAGGGGAAGCGACAGCCCTGTGATCTGTCAGCAGAGCCCAGTACAATGGAAGGCACTGGTTTAAAAACAGCAAAAGCCCTGCACGGTGGCTTTGGCTCCTGGACTGGTCAGCTATGACTCTGATCAAGTGACCACAACAGCTCCCCTTCTGCCCTCATACAACAAAGAGGCTCTATTGCTACCAACAATGGGACTTCATGATGTCAGACACACCAGACAAAGCACCCTGGTGCACCTGCCGGCTCTAAGCAGAGTCATTTGGCTTCAAATGGACTGAAGATTTCTCCCTGAATAACTTACAGCTGCATGAAGTTGACAATATCCACTCTTCTAAAGCATATTCACTTTCATAAGCAGGACAGGAGGTAGTGACCATTGACATCTCCTGACACTTGCTGGGTACTGGAGGGACACACACCCCTCCCACTAGGTATGGCTTAACATTTTAAACTAGTTAGGTATAAAGGTCAATTTGTTACAGATAATGGTATCTCACTTTGCTGAGCCGTTGTTCTAGAATACTAAAAGCAGTGTCCTCAACAAGCTCTAAAACAGTGGTTCTCAACCTGTGGGTCATGGTGCATTTGGGGGTCCAATGACCCTTTCACAGGGGTCACCTAAGACCATCGGAAAACAGATATTTACATTAAGATTCATAACAATAGCAAAATTACAGTTGCAAAAGAGCAACAAAAGTAATTTTATGGTTGGGGATCACCACAATATGAGGAACTATGTTGAAGGGTCTCAGCACTGGGAAGGTTGAGACCACTGCTCTAAAACAGCATTTACTTTCCAACTAATGAAACACTCTCAAGAGCCATCAATAGAGACTCTCGAGTAGTTTATCCAATTAAAATCTTAAACTCATGGCTGTCACACAAGGCACCCTGGCTCCTGGATCCCAGGGGAAGCAGAATGAGGGCCGGGATGAGGACTCACCTCAGGACCACCACGATGGGACTCTCGCTGCCCGTGAGAACAATCAAGCCTTTCCATATCATAAGTGCAGAAGACACGATCATGGCAAAGTTTAGAACCTGGTAGTAGAGCTGGAACAAAACGAGCCAAACCCAAAGTGAGAACTGAGGGCAAAATATTGACTATTCACACAATAGAGCTCCGAGGTGCTTATATAATCTAAACAATGTGCTTCTAGGGCAGGTAGTATTTCAACTTTTATACACAGGATATGCCTTCCAAATATCACCTCACAGTCAGTGAGAAAAAGAAGGGAAAACAGCCATCTGTGGGCCTGATCAGCCATGACTGCTACAGCCTCCTCACCCTCAAATACCCCTGTATAACAAGGCTCTGTTGCTGCTGGCAGTGAGGCTTAATGACTCCAGAAACGCTGGATACAGCATCCTAAATACCTGCTTGCCGCCTCTCAGATATGGACTGAGGATTTTCCCCAACAAGGCTAGTAATAGCCCTGAGGTTCCCAGACCCTTCAGACCCTAAACATTTCCCCTCTGGAATTCAACCACTGGCAGCTTCCATTCCAGCCTGGTACAGACACAGCTTAGCATCAGCTAGTTGTCAGTCCCATGTTCTCACCCTGGAAGTCTGACACGTCTAAAGTAACTTCACCTATACTGCACAGTAGCTCACAACTAAAGACGGCCTCAAATGTAAGCGAGACAGTACTACAGGGCTCAACCACTAGGCCTCTGCATCTGCAAACAAAACAAACTTACCTGTGAAAAGTTTAAAAACAAAGCTTTAAAATGTCTGAATGTTTAAATGATCAATAATACATCAAAAAGTGAACAGTAAATATTTGGTTAAGAACACAAGTAGAGGAGTCCCAGAAGCCAACCGGTCATGGCTGTTATTAGCAGTGAGTAAGGTTCTGAGCTTTCCAGCCCCACCTCGGGAATTCCCTCCAACCCACAAGGCTCACCTGGCTCCTCTGGTGCTACACATGTGCTGTGGTACAGACTCTCTCTTGCCACGGCTGCCTGCTATACCTACCAATCCCTGGAGACTAAAGGGAAAATCAACACCCGTACACATCCCAACTCCCTTTGGACAGTAGCTGAACCGTCAGCAGAATGCCATCCATCCTCCATGAGGCCACCAAAACTAAAGCTACCTTTGTTAACACTACCCAAGAGAAGAGTTCTTCAGGCCCTGCCTTACCCCAAGGCAAGAAGACACCTGCCTTTGGTACCTGCCTGCCTCAGTCTTCCTCCCCCAAGTCCTGCAACTGTCAGGATGACTGCAGAACCATGTGGACTCAGCTGTCTCAAGCCTGGACCCCTCAGCTCCAGTACCCTTCATCCCTCCCCTGGACCATCTGCCCTGGAATGGAAACTACTTCAAGGCCATGTGGTCCCTCCTCCCCTGCCTCACATTCTCTAGATGTCTGGACATGCTGCCAGCCGAGGCTGTTCTTTCAGGACTTCCTTCTGCCCCTCACCTTAGCTTTCAATCCCCAGCACACAGCATTCACACAATAGTGTCCACACCTCCCACAGGCTTGGCAGCTGTTACTCCATATACTTCCTGATTAGCTTTTGTTGTTGTTGTTTGTTTTTTGTTTTTCAAGACAGGGTTTCTCCGTGTAGCCCTGTCCTAAAACTCACTCTGTAGATCAGACTGGCCTCAGAAATCCGCCTGCCTCTGTCTCCCAAGCGCTGGGATTAAAGGCGTGCGCCACCGCTGCCCGGCCCATGTTTATCTTTTTAGTCTTCCATCTGGGAAAGGAAATCCCAGTCAGTGCAGGGGGTAGGACTGGGTACCTCACGCATCTCAACTTTCAAAGAAAGAAAATGTACTTCAGCCTACCCTCTTTTCTCTCCATTTCCAAAGGCATCAGCTACAACCAATTGAGTCTCAAAGAATTCCACGTCATGGGATAGCATCTTTCCTCAGCCTCCCTGGAGCCTCTCAGCAATTCTAGTTCTCAGGCTACTTCAGTTACCATTTTTCCCTCTGTCTTCCAGCTTCTAGAACCTAGGAAATCTTGTTTCCTTGCCTGGACTCCCTATTTTGAAATAGTTGATGGCGAAACACCTCTTAGTATGCTTCAGAAGAAGTAAAATTAGCCAAGTTAGAGCCCATCTTAAGTATCTATCGGCCTTGCACACTTCCTTTTGAAGTGAGTTTGGAACAGGATCCAGACCATGTGGCTGTAAACATCATTTCCTCAAACATTCAAATTTAACTTTAACTGAAACAGACTACACTGGTTTTGAGTTTTGGTGTTCTAGCACAGTGGGGTGTACTGTATACACTGAGATGACAAGATGTTTAAAGCTTTACCACAGACAACTGATAAATGTTTGAGGTGACAGTGACACTAATCACTGTGTTTGATCATTATACAATGTAAACATGACTGAAACTTCACATTGTACCCCATAAAGCTACAAAGTCAATAAGTGCAAATTTTTAAAACAGTTTAATATACATCAAAATACAGTTTTCAAAATGCACACAGCCTACAAAAATGCAACCAAGAATACCTAGGTCAGGAATACCTAGCAGGAAAGTGCTGGGCGGCTTTACAGGGTTCTGACATCTGAGTGTGTACCTTCTTTCACAGCAGTAGCTTTCAAACACATACTGCAATCATCTGGCAGGCCTGAGAAGTGCATTTCAAACAAGCTCTCAGGTGACACTGAAGCTGCTGCCTTGTGACCACAAACCAAGGGTCATTGTGCTCTACTACCGGAATCACATGGGAAAGCTCAGGAAAGCAGTCCAGCTGACTCCATGGCAGGAAACACCAGCACCGATGTTCCCTGGAATTCTGGTGGGTGGGTGAGGCAGTGAGTGGGTTGGGGATGGCCACTGTTCCACATCTTTCCCATCCAATCAGCTAAAGACACTGCACCGTGAACTATTAATTCCTCCATATTATAGCTTCTTCCGTGTTTGACATCCCTTCTCCTCCACAGCCCAAGGTCTCAAAGGAGCTGCTGCCCTGGGTAGAAAGTTCATCCACTCTCTGAATACTTTATCCTCCTGACAGTTCCTCCTCCACCACCTGAACCTTCAAATGTTACCATCAGCACCATCAGGCTAACTCCTCCCAACGCTGAGATTGCCAACTGCCCGGAATTACAGCGAATCTCTAAAGGTAGCTGAAATGCTTCAAGTCACAGCTGACCTTACCTTTTCTAATACAAAGCAGATATGCCATTGCTATAACTCTTATCAAAGTTATTAACAGAGCCCCACTGGGTCACTGTAAGAGCCTCCTACAGGTCTTCTAATCCACTCCACACTTCTGCTTGCTCTCAGTGTCATCTGGTCACCCCTGTGCTATGCATAACCCCTTCATCTGCAACCTACTCTCTTAATACTGGCTCAGATGCCCTGCCTGACAAATACCCCATTCTCCAGCTTTGGCTGGTGAAATTCGCTGTGCCCAGCCACACATGTAGTATCTATCAGTGCTTCAAACGGTCCATGTGCCTTTCTTCAAACCCTTTACCCAGGGGTTTGCTCTGCCCAGAAAGTTCTTTCCCTAGACTCTTGGCATATCCAAAACTCACTGGTTCTCAAGTCCCACTTTTAACACTGGTGCCTGTGGGAAGCCTTCTCCAATGTGGGAGACCAAGAGTCACCAAACTTTCTATTTAAAGGGCCTGATAGTAAATAGTTTAGGTTTATAGGCCACATAATAACTATCAAAGCCACTTAGCTCTGCTGTTATATTGGGAAAGTAGCCACAGACAACATCTAAAAGGATCTGCACGGCTATGTGCCAAGAGAATTTTATAAAAGCTGGCAGAGCACTGGAGCTTGCCAGTCTTTGCCTCAGGCCAGCTCGCCTTCCTGTTTCCTGTTCTCGCTGCAGCCCGTGTCTCCTTGCAGCATCTATCACCGCCAGCTGTACACACACTCACTCACTCGTCTTTACACTAGACTGTGAATTTCACAGTGGCAGAGATCATTCCACACCTTGTTCAGAACTGTATCTCAATATTCAACACAGGTCTGGAAACAGTCAGCATTCCATTTGCTAAATAATGACAAACACACTTAACACAAACCGAATGCCAACAAACTAGCTATAAGGAAACTAGAATGTCAACAGCAGGGAAAACCTTAAAGCTATAATTTTCCAATGAGGAAATAAATATAAGCAGCAGGTAAACATTTGGAAGGTTCAGACCCATAATTCTCTCACCTTCCCAGGAAATTTAAAGTTTCAGTTTTTTCAATGCTAAGAGCCAGGAGTAGTACCAAAGGCTACACTGCGTGAGAATGTAAGCACCCTCAACTGACATTAATATCAAAAGATTACTATCAGTCCAGGGTTCCTGCTTCAAGGAATTCATCAGAACCAGCAACAGATAGGAAACTGGAGTCCAAAGATATTTATACCAGTCTTATTTCTAATAATGAGGAAAGGGTAGAAAAAGGAAGATTACTCCACTATTTCAAATAATGAGTAAACACTTTAGTATCAAATACTAAACATGTTGACTGAAAAGATGTCAACTGCAAGAAGACCTTTGGCAAACTATAAGCACAGGAGGTGGTCCAAGGTACACCCAAAGGTGATCTTAGGATAGTAGACTTACAAGTCACTGATATCTCTCCTCTCTCTCTCTCTCTCTCTCTCTCTCTCTCTCTCTCTCTCTGTGTGTGTGTGTGTGTGTGTGTGTGTGTGTGTGTGTGTGTACACGCTCGCGCGTGCGCGCGCCACCATTATGTATGAGGTGGTTTGAATGATAATGGCCCCCACAGGGTCATCAGGAATGAGACTATTAGAACATGTGGCCTTGTTGGAGTAGGTGTGGTCTTGTTGGAGGAAGTGTGTCACTAGGGGACGTAGGGGATGGGCTTTAAGGTTTCAAATGCTCTAGCCAGGCCCAGTGTCACTCTCTCTTCCTGATGCCTCCCAATCCAGATGTGGAATTCTTGGCTACCTCTCCAGCACTATGTCTGCCTGCGTGCTGCCATGCTTCCAGCCATAAAACCTCTGAACTACAAGGCAGCCCAATTAAATGTTTTCCTTTATAAAAGTTGCGTGGTCATGGTGCCTCTTCACAGCAATAAAAACTAAGACACCATCCATCTTGAGTTTTTGAGACAAGGTTGTTTACTAGCCTGGGAGAGTCTGACTCAAGCTTCAGGGATCTGCCTAGTATCTACTCCCCCAGCCCTAAGATTAAAACACACTGTCTCTTTTCCATGGATTTCTAGAGAGTGAGGGTCGAACCCAGTAAAGCAAGCACTTTCCAGACTGAGCCAACTTTCAACCCCAAGCATTGGTTTTCTTCCTGTGCTGGCTAGTTTTATGTCAACTTGACACAGGTTAGAGAGTCATTAGGAAGGAAGGAACATCAATTGAGAATGTGTTTCCATCAGATAGCCCTATGGGCAAGCCTGTGGTGAATTTTCCTCATTGATGATTGATGTGGGGGAGGTGGCCCAGCTCACTGTGGGCAGTGCTACCATTAGGAGGGTAGTCCTGGGAAGCAGCATCCCTCCATGGTTCCTGCCTACAAGTCTGCCCTGTCTTCCTATACACGTTGTAAGATAATATAAGAACTATCATCCTCAAGCTGCTTTTGATCAGGGTGTTGCATCACAACAACAGAAACACTAAAATCATTCTTAAAAAAATCCCCATGGACTGATTCCAGAATCTTATATGTGACCATTAAAGTAATCATTTTGAGGAGTAGTAAGACATGGAAATGCACTGAGTTGATGTAACAAAGGAAATGCCAGTATTACCACCCAGTGGAAAGAGGGGACTTGAAGCAATCGTAAGATTCAACTGAAAGGAGGACCTAAAAAGAAGTTTAAAGTAACTTTGGTATTTTGGTGCTGTACATCACTCTCTAGTTGGCATCGTGAGCCTGAAAGAGTGGGACCTAGAGATGAGGCAGACTAAGTTCCACACAACTTTATTCAGAGCATCGGGCAATTTATACTCAATTGTTAAGAAGAATCACGTAAGTAATGTGTTGTATCACAGGGACAAGCCACGTGATACATGGAGGCACATGAATAAGCACAGCTGAAGTACACTCACTCCTATCTGCTGCACCTGGGCAGAGCACTACAAGAACAAGTCTGTGATTTGAAAAAACAAAACTTGAGGTCACAAGACTTCTTGTCTTGTTGGAGTTTTCTCACAAGCACTCAGAATTCTCACACGACTCCACTCTTGGACTGTGTCCCAATGTGGTACAATCAATATGAAAGTAGAAAAAGAACTATAATCCAATACTCAAGCCACACGCTGTGTTTAACCACTTGGCTATTGTATCCATTTTCACATTATGAACTGATCACAGTATTCCCAGAAGAGCAAAAGCAAAACAAAACAAAAAGAGAGACTCTACAGCAGATGTCATTCGTTCCAAACCTTCTCCACCTGCTCTGCTTGACTTAGAGGACAGTGTGTGAAAACAACGGCTGTTTCACTATCAACTACAGATCTACTTGGGAAAGTCCCAAACCATAACTTTAAATAAGGACTGCTAATTTTTTGTAAGTAGGTTTTCAGACCACCAGTCTCTATCTTGCCAAAAAGCAAGTTACAGGCTCTTAACACTTATTGAATAAAACTCTGAGTTAAAAACACATTTTCCAGTCTGATTCTCTGTGCTTGAAAACAAATCATTGTGAAGTAATAAAGTCAACTCCTTAATAACACTTCCTTTGATAAAGGCTGAAGAGAAAGCCAAAGACACCAAAGCCTAACAACGGAACTCCCCACCGGCCACACTTCTGAAACCCTAACTCTAAAATCTGAGTGCAGTTTGGCAACCAGGAAATATAACTTTAACCAAACTACAGACAGGCTGAACCCCTTCCAAATATACCCCATCACATGTGCATGGTGCTTTGTGGTGTTCCTCATTTCGGCTTATCAAATAACAACCCCAACTGGACTTTAAAGCAAGCCCACACCTAGTCACTAGAATCAGCAAGTTCCAAGGAGGTTTAAGCAAACATTTCGGGCCAGATATTCTGGCCACAGAGCAGCAAAAACAACAGTCACTGTATTACTTCCTCTCTTCTTCACTGCAGAAACAAAGAGCCCTTGTCTTGCATGTGGCTCTCATTTAGTAAGTGGTGGCAGTAGAGAAAGGGGGTCCTGCTTCAAAGCCGGACAAGGTGTCACAGGATCCTGTTATGAAGGGAAAAGAATAAGAAGCAAGCAAAAAAGACAAAAGGATTTTTTTTCCAACTATAAAAAAAAAATCGGTACAGAAATCGAACTTCTAAATTTTAATTGGTAGGCCAGCAGAACAAGCCACACAAGCTACTGACCCAAGTGACGCAATGGACACACTGAGTGAGGAACTGACACATGCACCTGCTAGTTAGCAATGGCAGCCATTAGTAATCAGTACCAAACATTAAAGAAACCTTATCCAATAACCCAAATCTTAAATGAAGCTGTTCTTCCTGTGAACAGTGTCTGTGAGCAGGGGGCATTAGTCTTTGCTGTTGATACTAGTGATATACTCCCTACTAAAACGCTTCATAACCACAGACCACAGAAGTTCATCAGCACAGCTAGCCACAACCAGATCCTAATCATTTCAAGAAATTCAAATCACCAAACTGTCCCATATGGCTGGGTGTTTCTGAAATTCTACAGAAAAGAAAAAAAAAAGATGTGGGGAGAGAAATAGAAGAAGGGGGGGAAAGGGGGAAGGAAAACGGGAAAGACAAGGAGGGCGGCTAAGGGAGAGGGAGGGAGATACTACTCTCTCATTCTCATAGTGCCCATGTCTACTTAGTGGAACAAGTATCTCTAGGTGCCATCCAAATCATGAAAACACCATGTTCAAAAACATTCAACCCCTTTTCAAGAAAGACCTTACTTTTCTAACCACAGTGTGTCATCATTGGTAATAGAAGAGTGGCTATCTGTCAAGATACTGGGGCACTACAGTGCCTAGAAGCTTACCGGATCATACTTTTCCGGGCCGATGGAGGAAATGATGGTGCACAGTAAGGGGGGTAGGGAAGAAACTTTGCCTTAGCGAGCTTTTTACAGAGCAGTGAAAAGTGAAGCCCTGCTGTCCAAGGACACCCCCCCCCCCAAACCCTAATGGTTTTCTCTACAGACGGTGCTACAAGGATGGACTCGAAAAAGTTAGAGGAAACTTCTGAAACCCTTTAATGAATCTTGGTTCTGTCTACGATGACTGAGCACCACTTAGGATGCAGGCACAACACTGAGTCCTGATGCATGCCCCGAGAAAACCACCCCAACACACACACACACACACACACACACACAAACTCAGAAGAAGAAACTCCTTTGGGAGGTATCCTTGAACAGCTCCACAGTAAGAAAGTTCTTCCCTTCCCCTCGGTCAGCCTCTTAGCCACTTGCAACAGTGCGCAGCCAGGCCTCTGGAGCGCCACAGGGAAAGCTGTTCCCTCTTCATTGAGTGGCCCTCAAAACGCGCAGACGGCTGTCACTCGCGCTCCAGTCATCTCCCTTCACTTCCGCAAGCGCATATGACACCCATTGCGCTCCCCTTCCCGCAACCCCTCCCCAGTTTGCTCTTGTCAAAGCAGGAATGCCAACACTTGCCCACACGTGGGTATGGGAAGATCTGAACCTAGGGTCTCTGGGTGACAGGGAGCTCTGGTCACACGGAACTGTCCTTGCCCTAGAGTGCTTCACCAAGGAAGCCCCAACTCCTGCAGCCGCAACGGGTACCGGTACACTGGACGCGCCCCCCACCAGAGCTTCTGTTACCTGTCGTTTGTTCATCTTCCTCAAGTCCCCAAAGATGTCCAGGCTGGACGTGGGGAGATGCGTCCCCACGGCGCCCGCACGAACCATGGCGGGGTCTCTGGGGGCCCAGGCGGCCGGCCGGCTCTGTCACACTCAGCTGCGGAGCACCGGCCGGCCCCGCCCACCAGCCCGCATCCTTCGGGCCACGTGACCATAGTCTTGCATAGGCTTCTGGGAATTGTAGTCTCGTGAGGGTCACCTCCCCCATAGGACCTGGAGAAACCGAGAGAAGAAGAACTACAAATTCCAGAATGCTTCGGGCAAAGAGCCTCGGCCAGTGAAGACCCAGGGCTCCTGGGGAGCGTGGCGAGCGGGCTGAGAAGCCTCAGCCGACCCTTCTAGGGGATTGTAAGGTAGCTGGTGAGCCTCGACTCTAGGTGGAAACTTGGGGAAGGGACTGCTTGAGTAGAGCAGAACTCCAAGACTCTGGTCAGGCGCCAGCCGGACACCTAAAGCTCCCTCGCTTTCACCTAGCCGTGTATCTCGGCCATTGGATGACTGCAGTTAGGGAAGGCGGGGCTTCTGCCCTGCAGGCGGAGTGTGCGGAATCAGGGCGGGGCCTAAAGATGGGCGTGTTGGGTGGGTGGAGTCTGTGAAAGGCGGGAGTTTTGAAACTGAGGTTCTGCACGGTGAAAGAATAGCTCTTGAAAGAACTGCAATGGAGCAGTCTGTGAGCCGAGACGACTCTAGATGTTAACCAGAGCGGATATTCACTGAATGAATAAGTAGCCATCTTATTTTATCCATGATGAAGGACAGGCCCAGAAAGGGTCTATGCCATAGCCACGGTTAAGTTGTAGAATATGGAATAGACCTCAAAGTCCAACTCCAGAATTTCCACAGTTCTGCGCTTATCCTTTGTTTTATTTGTTTGTTCTCGAATCTTTACCAAACAGCTACAATGGGCCTGGTGGTATTCTAGGTACCTGAAAAACCAAGACAGTCACCCCGTAAAAACGTAGGTTCTACCAGGGTAGACATAGCTAAACTATACAGTATTTGCATTTTGATCTCAAGATGCACTATCATCTCAAAGTGTTCTGGCAGGTAGTAAAACTGTGAAAACTAACAAGCATCAAATGAAGGCAAGCTTTTAGGACACTGGGGGGAAATGTAGCTCCACATTTGCCGTGCATGGGCCTTTTATAGCCCTTCACACAGTAGGACCTCAGATCACCATGCAGCCCAAGCTCCCTATCAGGGACTGTTTATTGTCCCATGTGGTCATTAGCTTGGATGGATACAGCAGCTAAGTGCCCTGGAGTAGAAATGTTATGTGAGAAACCACATCCAGGCAGCTCCAGAGGGGACAGGTGTCTTGCATGAGCAGGTGACTCTGGTTCCTTTAATGAGCTGCTTTCCTTCAGTGCGCTCCTTCATTACCCTCCAAGTCCCTCCCTCGTGTGCACCTCTGGGGGGGGGGGGAGGGGAACTCAGTCAAGATCATAGCACTACCTAAAAGGACACAGCTGGTCATCCAAAGCCCCATGTAGACATTCAAGAGGAAAATCTCCTCTTAGCAGAACTGTAGGTCCCTGTACAGAAGAGATACCAGAGACCTGAGACTACAGTGATCTGCAAACTGACTGATGAAGAGTGGGAAAGATCAGGATGGGAAAACTGATAAGCATGGAAAGACCTCTCAAAATAGGCAAAGTCACAGAAATATTCCTATCCCGAGTGAATGGCTACATCTGTCTCATACCAGAACCATAGAACCACAAAGCTAAATTATCCACGAATACCAGCCATTTCTCCTCTCTTTCCAGTGCTTGCTCAGTATTCCCATAACTTAGGTGGACACAGTGGCAAGACAGAAGCTATACGCTGGCTAACAACATGGGCTTTTTCTTCCCCAAAAAAACGGACCTGAATAACGCCACTGAAATTGCCTATTCTGAAAACAGTGGAGACCAACAATGAGCCCCAATCTGGCAGTTCCTTGGTTGAACTAGGCAGCCACCTACCCTCAGATCAACTGTACTGGATATCCTATTGTGGACAGAGCAGAGATTTGTGCTCCCTGATATAGTCACATGATCTGCTTATGGATTTGCCTTCCTGTCCTTGATGCTTCTGCCATCCCCGCCACCGTGGGCCTTACTGTCTTGGCTCTCCATACCACACCAGTATTGCTTCCGATCAAGGGGGTGGATCTTACATCATAGAACATATAGAAACCAGTTCAAGCCAGTGCAGAAGGCTGCTTTTTACTACATACTCCCATCATTCTCGAGCAACTGGGCTGAAGGCAAAGGCGGATGGAAGGCTGGATGTGGTGGCACACACCTACCATCAGCACACTCAAGAGGCTGAGGCAGGATTGAGAGTTCAGTGCTAACCTGAGCTACACAGCAAGATCATGGCTCAAAACAAATTTTTTGAGAGATTCAGCAATAGTGTGGAATGTTGACTTGGATAACCTTTGCATGGTGCTGTTTCCACCGATCGAAACTATGGCCCAGAAATTCAAATGAGTGTCCCCTCTCGCCCTTAAACCCAATAATACGCTCTCAATTGTTTTCCTTCTCACTTTGCTAGCTCACACTCCACAGTTTGGAGATCTTGTCCCTCAAAGAGGGATGCTTCCAGCAGGGACACTGAAGATGGAGTAGCCTTCAACTCCCTGTGGTTCCTTCTACCTCCAAACTAGAATCCATCAAAATGGCTGGAATAACTGGCTCTGATTACCAACAGAAAAGCCGGGCTGCTGCTGCGTAATAGGACTAAAGATGACTGTGTGTGAAACCATCGGGGATGCTTTTAATTCTTCTGTGACCAAAAGCAAAGGTTAATTGAAAATTATAGGTCATCAATGTCACATTAAGGAATAAAGAAGGAGTCTCCTTCTTGCAGTAGTTACACCAAGAATGAGTCCAGATTTGAATTCTCCACTTCTCTTCCTTTGTCTTCCTCATGGCTGTCGTTTGTACTCTGGCCTGTCTGTTGTTAGCCGTGTGTGTGTGTGTGTGTGTGTGTGTGTGTGTGTGTGTGTGTGTGTGTGTGTGTGTGTGTGTGTGATATGTCTGTCCCTGTTGACTGTTCCTGAAAGGGAGCTTTGTCCTGTATTTGTTTTTACAGAAATCTTTAACAGAGGTTGACAAGGGAAGAAGTTAACTTTGCTGATCATCGCCTGGCCTAGAATAGCAGTCTAAACTGCACATAGGTTATCAGCCTGTGTCTATAGGTTGCTTCCAACATGTATGGGATATTTCTTGTTTAAGTTTGCTTTCAATCTGTCAGCTGCTTTCAGTAAATGCTTACCACAACCCACACGTACAGACACATGTGTGCACCCACACATACTGTAAGTGTCCTCATTTGGGAGAAAGTAGGAACAACCCTGTGCAAAGCCTAGTTGTGTCTTCTTATTTAGAAGTGCAAGGTTGTCAAATTGTTGTCTAGAAGTTCAACTGTATACGCTATGAGCCGGAGGAGGTAACCCTGTGGCTTGTGTGTGTTATCGGTTTACTTCATCTTTCCAAATCTACTCTTACTTGCCCTGCTGTGTGATAAAGATCTGAACCCTGGGAACATTTCTCCTTTGATAGCTGGCACAATGCTCTACCAGCAGAAGGATGAAAGAGATTCCTCTCCTTTTAGTGAGATTTTGTTTAGTTTTTGTTCCTGTGGTATAGATCCAGTGGCAGGCAGAAGTCCATGTCCTTCTCACACCAAGCAAGTTTTAATGGCATAATTATACCACAGACTGCCTGGCACTGAATTTTATCAGTACCTCAGCTGGCTTCTTGGTGAGTCACACTGGCTTCTCAATGGGCAGTCTCCTCTCTCTACCTGTCCTGGTTGACAACCTCAACCAAACGCAACTTAGAATCTCCTAGGGGAAAAAAGTCTTAGTTGAGACATTAAAGATAATCAGATTTATGGGCCAAAAGAGATGTCTCAGTAATTAAAAGCACTGGCTGCTTTCACAGAGGACCAGGGTTCAGTTCCCAGCACATAGTGGTGAACAACCATCTCTAACTCCAGTGTCAGGGGATCTGATGCTGTCTTCTGGCTTCCATGGGCATCAGGCACACACTGTGGTGCTTAGTCATATATGCAGACAAAACACCCAGACACATAAAATAAATCTCAAAAAAAAAAAAAACCAATAAATTTAAGAGAATCAGTTGGCCTGCTGATGTATCTGTGAGAGATTGTCCTGATGGAGAACTGATGCAGGAGAGCCCCACCTACTGTGGACCGCACCATTCCTGGCCAGGTGGTCCTGGCTGTATGTAAAAGCAAGCCGAGCACTAGCCTGTGAGTCAGCAAGAATAATTCCTTCATGATTCCTGCCTCAAGTTCCTGCTTCAGATCCTATCATAACTTTCACCCATGGTGGATTGTGACCTGAAAAACAAGCCAAATACGTCCTTTCCTCCCGTTTACTCTCGAACAGAGTGTTTCATCAGAGCAGCCCACACCTCTGAGAAGTTTTCTACCATGTAGCAGGCACCCTCTTGCTACTTGGTGGTTTTAAACTGAAACACAATATTACTTATTTGTCCTTTTTTTCCTGTGGTGAAATAGGCATGTGCGTTTTCTTGCTAAATGCTGTAAACATAGGCTGACGTCACATACCCCTTTTTAATAATTCCCTCACCCCCTCAGGTGAGATAATCGGAAATGAAGTTATTTAAAGAAGGCTCACTCACAGCTGTCTAGCTCTCCTCAATGCATTAAATGACCCTCTAAGAATTCAAAGATGAATGGCATCCCTCAGAACCAATCAAATCTCTAGCATGCAGCCATGCTCAACAGAGCAACAGAGAAGGCCATAATCAAGGTACATCCTCTAGTTTAGAACCCTTGAGCACCTCCCTGTCGGCTTTTTGAGTAGGATGAGTTACCGAATTGGACAATTCTGTAACAGTCAAATGCACCTTTCTATTTAGTATCAGTTTTATTCTTGTAAAATACCTATATCTTAGTAACAGATAATTTTGAGTCACAACAAACTTCCTCAACATGGCAGGCTATGAGACAGCAAGCTAGAACTTGAACTCAGGTCCACCAAATCCAAGCTGACTGTTAATCTACTCGGAATCTCAGTTCTTATTCCCTTTGGGACCAAAGAGACTACATAAGCAGATATCGCCTTGGTGTGTGGGTGAGGGGGCAGTGTCTTCTTCCAGTTGTCAGGTTCAAGTTGGATGGTGGAGGAACCCAAAGCAGCTGAAGGTCACAAGCACCAACAGAAACTCTGGCCCCTGGTCTGCTGGTACTTGATGGAGAAAGGTGAGATCCGTTCTTAAAGGATCACTAATCTGATGGCAGCTAATGAGTGACTGGGATGTTAGTCAGCCTGAGTAGAAACATTGGACTACCAGGGTAGGATGAAGTTGATCATCACAGGTCTGAGTCAGAGGTACCTGGCTAATGATGCCAGACACCAGCCTTCCGAGTCATCCTCTGCCTTCTCCAGCTTCTCCAGCTGAAAAAGGATATGCCTCAGAAGCCATACACGGATATATCCAGGATGTCATACCAAGGGGAGGAGTGATTCAGGCTGCCTCCCCGTCCTCCCCAGCCCCTCCTCACTCTGCTGCCTAAGTGTTCTTGTCAAAGTAAGCCATTACTCAAATTGCCACTGTCTCCTACCCCAGACAACTGCTCTGATTACCTCTCATTTTTGCTTGTAGTTGCTACAAGGAGTTTTACTACTTTTAAAAAAGGTGTTAGAAGTAGCAAGGGGTGAGGGTGGAAAGGAAAGTGACATTCAGTAACAAAAGACCTTTTTTATGTCCCATGCTACTTGATGGTCATGAAACAGCCAGAAGCTCTTCCAACTTGGCATCAGAGCTTAAAATGCCTTAAAAACAAAAACAAAAAAAAAAAAAAAACAGTGTCTCACAGTGTAGTACTGGCTGTCCTGGAACTCACTATGTAGACAAGGCTGGCCTCAGACTCATGGAGCCCCACCTGCCTCTGCCCCTTGAGTGCTAGGATTAAAAGCGTTTGCCACAAGGCCATACTCTGGTGTGTGTGTGTGTGTGTGTGTGTGTGTGTGTGTGTGTGTGTGGTGGTGGTGGTGGTGGTGGTGGTGGTGGTGGTGGTGGTGTGTGTGTGTGTGTGTGTGTGGTGTGTGTATGTGTGTGTGTGTGTGCTAACAGGGCATTTTCTTACACTTGATACACTGATGATTCTCAGTACTGCCTTCATGAGTTTGATTGATATAAGAAGGCAGCAGCCCAAGGAGCAAGGCATAGGACAAGTAGGTTGTCCCCTCCCATGTGATACAGACTAGAGTCACCTTGAGCTATCCATCTTACCACTGAAGCCTCAGTTTCTTTATCTCTAGAGACAAGTTTGCAGTCTCAAATGCACTCTGGCAAGTTTCACAGCCATGGCCTCCCACAAACACAAAGGTTAGCTTTATCTCCTGTAATTTGGTGAGTCTTAAAGTCTGCTGGCAGCGTGGCCGCAGGTAAATGCAGTCGAGTACCAGTTCTAACACTTGGTTCAAGTGAGATGGCTCTGAAGCTCCCTCCTGTCCCTGCCCTTGCTCCCAGGCGACAGAGAGGCTCAGGGATGTGGCAGGGCTTGGGGGCAGGAGCCCTTTGTACCAGGTGTGTGCTTCTGATCTGCCTCCGCTGTGCTCATTTGTCCTTTGAAGTGTAACCCGCTTAATTTCATTCTTAGGAGTCTGAGTCACTGGATTATGTCTTTGCTGCCTCACTGGAGTGCCTGGGGTCCTGTTGGGGCATCTGGCCCTCCTACCCACAAGAATCATTGGCGACTTTACCTGAAACTCTGGCATTCTTTGAGTAGACCCATTCTGTCTATGGGCTTTCTTGGACAACGTCCAAACCCCAGCTATATCAGATTGTCCTCCACTTTTGTGCTCGGGGACACTAGCTAAACTGTGGACACTCTCAAGTCCAAATGATGCACTTTCATGAAATAATTATTAGTCTGGGAAAGGACAGGTGTTTTATAGCTTGTTCCACCTGTGGGGCTCAGCTGGAAGGTAGCAAATGACAGGACAGCCCTTGTAACTTTCACTGGCCCCTTCAACCCCCCTCCTTGTGACTTAACTACAAGAGCTTTGAAGGAAGTTCAAAGGGTAATGGAATATTCTAGGTATTTTTTCCCATCCACTTCTCTTTAATCTTACATCTGAATGGCACCTTTGACCTTAGAAGTCAAACATTCACCATTTGAATCTCAGACTTTGCAAGACTCCCATGTTCCCAACAAAACAATATTGTGTCGCTGACAATATTCGGACAGTGTGTCAGTGGGTTCAAATGGCAGTATTGAGAAAGCCAGACATGGGGCTGGAGAGATGGCTCAGTGGTTAAGAGCACTGACTGCTCTTCCAGAGGTCTCTGAGTTCAATTCCCAGCAACCACATGGTGGCTCACAACCATCTGTAATGGAATCCGATGCCCTCTTTTAGTGTGTTTGAAGACAGCTACAGTGTATTCATATACATAAAATAAATAAATCTTTAAAAAAAAAAAAGCCTGACATAGAGGTGTGTCCTCACCACTCACATTGTTCTAGAACCTGAGGATCCAGCAGTTTGAGTGCTTGCCTGATGTTTAATTCTAGTGGGAAGACAGTAAGAAAGCAAAATAATATAATAATAATAACAACAACAATAACAACAACAACAAAGATGATTTCGACTATTTCAAATGTTATAACCGATGAGAGCCTGATAATCTATGCCCTAAGAGAAGAACATTCTAGGCATGGGGGTGAGAAATCACAAAAGCCCTGAGATGGGAAGGAGCCTTAGAGTGTGAAGATGCAGTGTAGGATCCATCTACGAAGGATGGGTAAGTCATAGGAACAGCATGAGGACATTGCTTATACATTGGCAACTGGATGGAACGGTGCATTTTGGTGAAATGACACGCCCCAAAGTGAAGATGAGGGAAGGGAGGTGGGGACAATAAGATGTCAGTTACCTCATTTATTCAGTTATCTGTTCAAAGGATAAGCACTATAGAAAGCTCCAAAGGTTACAGTTTCTTTTTGAAATCATGGCCCTGGTCCTCTAACAACCTTGAATATGGGTTTGGGTCCAATGGTAAAATACCCAATGGTAAACCATTTGGCATTGGACTCCAATAACAACATTAAAAATGAAAATCTTATTAATCAGAGAGTAATGGAGACATACAAAAAATTCATCACATGTGCAATGTCTTAAATTCATGTGCATACGTGCACACATGCACAGTGTTCAGTTCACTCTGGGTCTGGAGGAAATAGAAACAGATAGACTTAAGGAGAGACAGCAGTTGAGATTCCTGGACACTTGCTTTTCAAACCAAAGCTTCCGGGGGCGGGGGGAGCCATTGCTCTCTCATAAGTTGCATTTCTTGTCATTAGAAATCCTGAGACTGTGATCTTTACTAGGAGTGTAAGAGTTTAGACGGTAGCATATGGAAGTCTGGAGGTTTTTTTTAAACAAACAAAAGAAAAAACGCTGAGATGTATTTTAAATAACTGGCTAAAGTCTCTGTAACTTGTCAAAGACTTTAGTGAGTGAAGAAAAACATCTATTCAAGAAAATCTGCCAAAGCTCAGTAAGAATGTTAAGAGCATGTGGCAAATGACCATAACCAAATCACCACCACTCAAGTTCAGCTGGACTGAAGTGAGATTCCAGGTGGGTGTGGCCAAGAAAATGGAACCACTCTCATTTTGGAGGTTTAGAAGTCTGGAATGGAGATATCAGCAGAGAGAGTGACTGAATGAGGTTCTCTGTGCTTCCAAGACCACCACAAGGTGAGAGGGAAAGATTGACCAAGAGAGCAAAAGGGAATATGCAGGCTCCCTCCCATCCTTTCAGAAAGACACTGATGGCATCCACAAAGGCAGAGCCAGCATGATGTATTACTCCAAAGGCCACACCCCCAGGACTGTTGCACTAGGTACTGAGTCTTGAAAGAAATTTTCAAGATATACAGACATGCAAAACATGGATGCTAGCTAGTTCACCAGAGGGAATGAAGGGAAGAGACAGCAGGGGAGTGTCCTCCTAGGGTCAGGAAAACTGCCCACTGCTCATGGAGATATAAAATGCCAAAGCCATTTGGGATGCTGTCTACCAATTAACCAAGTTTCCAATGGTTAAACAGAGATACTGATTCATTAGTTCTATCCCTAAAACACCTAAGAGAATTGAAGTCCCATTAGCCTGTTTTTCATCACAATGACAAATGCCTAACATAAAAATGGCTTAAGGAAAGGAGATTGATTTTGCTCCAGTTCCAGAGATGTCAGCCCACGGTCAGATGGCTCTATTGATGTATTTTCTTGATGGAAGCAGGGTATCAAGACAGTGCAAATGTGAGTGTTCCAGAGGCTGCTCTTACCACAGCAGCCAAGAATCATGGGAAATGATATATGAAGGGCATATCAAGACAAGATATATCTTTCCAAGGTGCACCTCCCAATGAACGGCTGCCTCCAATGAGGTCCCACTTCCAAATAATGCCATCATATTGTGAATCCATCAGGGATTAAACCAGAAATAGGTCAGAACCCTCCAGATCCAAATTCTCTCAAAAGCCTGTTATCTGTTAATCAAACCCCCAACACATGAGCTCTCAGATTTCCAAGCCAAGCCGTAACACATACATCCAAGGAGGATGGGGTGGGGGGAACAATGTGTGTTAAAGCAGTACTGTCCTTAACAACAAAAATACTGGAGATAATCCAGAGCTCACCAATGAATAGACCAATAAAGTATAGTGTGTCCATTCACGAAAATAAACAATCTTTAACAATGAAAAGGAAATGCAATGCTGACATAAACTAAAACATTAATAAAACTTAAAAGCATTGTGCCAAGCAAATTAAACTGGTTACAGATATATTGTATAATTCCATTTATAAGAAACATCCAGAATAGCTGAATCTATTGAAACAGTGTTATCTTGCCAGAAGCAGGATAGAGTGAGCTGGACAGCATGGGGGAGGGGGATGACAAGCAAAGGATATGGAGTTCCTTTCAGATGTGATGAAATTTCTCTCAAATTCTGTTGTTCACAGCTCTGTGAGCACACCGAGAGACTCCAATGTGCTCTTAAATAGGTGAGTTGCATGTTTGTAAACTATGTCTCAATAAATCTGATTTTTAAGATTTATTTTAGTTTTAATCACATTTATGGAGGGGGGTGTGCAGTGTGAGTACAGGTGGCCCTAAGGTCTAGAAGGGGACTTTGGAGTCCCTGGAGCTGGACTTGCAGATGGTTGGGAGCCATCCAGTGTAGGTCCTGGGAACCGACATGATCCTCTGCAAGAGCAGCATGTGCTTAACCACCACGCCTTTGCTCAGCCTCCAAAGCTGAGTCCCATCCCATGAACACCACACATGTTCACATGGCTTTCTTTTTAATTGTTTTTAAATGTGTGTATGAATGATCTGACTGCATGAATGTCTGTGCAGTGTGTGTGTTGTGCTTGGTGCCCACAGCCAGAAGAGGGTTTCAGATCCCCTGGGACTGGAGTAACATGGTTGAGGGCTGCTATGCCAATGCTCAAAACCAAACCTGGTCATCTGAAAGAACAGTCAGTGCTTCTGACTGCAGAGCTATCTCTCAGTTCTCTCTCTCTCTCTCTCTCTCTCTCTCTCTCTCTCTCTCTCTCTCCTCTCTCTCTCTCTCTCTCTCTCTCTCTCTCTCTCTCTCTCTCTCTCTCTCTCTCCTCTCTCCCTTTTTAAGCAAATGACAAAGCCCCAATTTACCAGCTTTTTAAAACCTTAGGTCAACATTACATGTTTAAATAATTGTCAGAACTGACAAAGTTGCCAGCATTCATGGGCAACTAAAAACAATTATTAATTTATACTAACCTAGAAATGTATTGCCATTGAAATAGTAATACCTCTCCTTACTAAATATTTTTCTTTACTGAAAACACAAAGAATTATATGCATAATATGTATCATGGCAATATTAACTCCCCAACAAACTGATACTATTTTGCTCGCATTTTAAAACAATGGAAAGCAGATCCATGCTGGTGTCTTAGCCCTCCCTGTTCAAGAGTTAGGGGGTTAACCTTGGATCACATTGCTGAGCCCCTGTTTGTCATAGATTTTTGAGTTTGTGAGTGGGGTCACACAATAGAACCATTACATCTGCTCGTGTCTTGTGTCCGTGTGTATGGGTATGTATGTGGGAGTGGTGTGGGGGTGTGTCTTCGAAAGTGTAATCTCTGTTTGCTTTTCTAAAACTTCCTGAAGAGTTGGGTTATCAGTTCAAGGAGCGAGTGCTCACCAAGGTGAGTGGGTGGAGAACACCATGGGGAGATCAGCTCTCCTCATCTCCTGTCAAGGCAGGATGTTTTGTCTCAGCTGTGCAGTATGCTCCAGGCTGGCTGGCTCAGGAGATTCTGAATGGGTCATTCCCCTCTCAGCACCTTCCATCTTGCCGCAGGAATACTGGGATTACAGATGTGAGCTGCTACTTAAGATGTGAGCCAACTCTTTGTGAGTCTAAGGATCAGACTTACATCATCGAGCTTACACTGCAAGCACTTTATTCACTGAAATATCTCACTAGCCAATAAAGTTGCTTTGTAAAAAGTGCCTGTAATAACTTGACTGTTAGTGGCTATGACCACATATAAAAAGCTTTTGCTACCCCACTAAGCTGGGCGTAGGGTTAGGAGTTGGGGTACCGTGGAAATAAGGAATATTGAGGGATATAAAACCAGACTCTTCCCCTGTATAGGAACGATGAAGACATATATAAAACACAATCTATCAAATATACTTTAGCCCAGTGGTTCTCAGCCTGTGGGTTGCAACCCCTTTGGCAAATCTCTATCTCAAAAAAAAAAATTTACATTAGAATTTATAAAAATAGTGCGACATTACAGTTTTGAAATAGCAACAAAAATAATTTTGTGGCTGGGGGGTCACCACAACGTGAGGGCCGCATCGATGGGAAGGTAGAGAACCACTGGTCCAGCCCGTATACTAAAACCACTTTCATTTTTTAAATTTCTTTAATTTTGTCAAATATTTTTTAGCTTTTAAACATATAGATATTACTCGAGAAGATTTAGATCTGAACATAAATCTACCCTACCTGCTGGAGCAGGACACTTTTGGAGTCTTCTGATCCTATGGGTGGATATTGGGAGTTACTGCAGTTCAGTATAGGCATACTTACCACCCCTAGTGGTAGAAGAGAGAACAGCAGGTGTGTACCTGAGACTACAATTTTGGGTGGGCTATGGCAATATGTAAGTAAGGACACTCATCCAAGCAGGAAAGAATGCTAGGACAAAGATGAAAGAAGGTGATGGGGAACTGGTTGCTGGGTGACCAGGAGCACACAACAGGGGAGCAACTCATTCATCTGTCAGAGCTCTAGGAAATTAATTTGGGAGCAGGAATTTAAACGGGTTCCCGCCTAAGGAACCAATTGCTAACTCAGAACTAAGATGGAAACAGTAGTCAGAACTTGAGCCCCAGCTCAGCAGAGAACACCTGCTGTTCTCTCTTCTACCACTAGGGGTGGTAAGTATGCCTATACTGAACTGCAGTAACTCCCAAGTACCAGTTCACAGGATGGGGCTTCTGCCTTTAACTGGAGTGATGCTGCACCCTGGACTGAGGCTGAGTCAGAAGCTGGGAAAGGAAGAAGTTGGACGGACATGCAGGGAGTCCAGTTCTAAGTCATAGAAGTCAGGGCATTTTCACAGACTGAAAATTGCAAGTAATCATGAGCAGGATGGAAAGGGCACAAGGTGAGACCCGTGGATAGAAGTGTTCTCTGCAGAATCAGCAGTCAGTTGTGAACCTGTTCTCAGGGCCAAGAATGGATCCCTGAAGCAAAGTTCCTAGTGCTGAACAGCTAAAAGCTAGAGCTTTTTAAAGAAGACCCTTGGCAAATAACAGCGCGCGTCAGAGAAAAGTTTGAACAATAGAGCAGGAAGATTGCAATGTAATGGCACAGTAGGAAGGGGTGGGGCTAAAAGGCGTGAGGACTACTTAGATTGTGATGTTACTTACGTGCTACTTACGTCAGGCAGCATTACGACTATTTTAAACCAGCTGGAGAGGATGATGACCTTAGACGCCAGAAGGAAGAACCAGAAAATGCAGGTAGATGTTGTCACTTCAGAGGGATGATAAAGGCAACGATCCACAATCAGAAAGTGAAGCAGGGTTTCTGATAGGGGTGATGAGTCTCCGGTCCCCAGAAAGCTGGAAACAATAGGTGAAATCCACGCGTGTGACAAAGGGCAAGGCAGGAAGAACTCTCAAGACCCTCCCACTCACAGATATCTGTCCCTCTGAGACCTAACTGGTGAAAGAGTGGGACCAGAGAACATGCTGAACAAAAGGGACACGTGCAGAGCGTGTCCTCCTGTAACAGGGAAGATGTAAACAAGAAGCTATTTGCTCCTAAAGCCCAACTTGGGAAAGCAATGGGTTTCTGGGCTTATTTACGAAGCACGGGGGAGGAGCTGCTTGCAGGACCACTTATGGCACCAAAGCAGCCCAAACCACCAGAAAGCCTCGCCCCAGCACGGATTTCCACTTTCTTGTAGCTGCACAAACAGACAGTCTCCACTTCAGCTAACCTTCCATTGTCTGTGTACTTCGGCATCTCCCTAAACAAGGAGGCCATGTGTAATTAAGGCAGAGTCACATATAAGTGACCAGAAGGTCCTGAAGAGAGTGACTATAATTCCAGGTGAGGGTCTCTTGACCCACAATCCCTTTCTATGAGGAAACATCAGTATCAACAGGGTCTCCTGCAGTAGTGGCCCCTTTGCTGATGAAGGTGATGGCTGCTGTGCACAGAAGCTAGTGAGCACGGAGCAATTCCTCAGCAAGTAAAGCAGAATGGAACACAGATGGACCAGGGGTGCTGGCCAGTCTGACAGTATAATGGACATCCTTAAGACTGTGTCCTCAGCCCCGCCCTTTTTTAATAACTGGCCCATCTACTCACTAGACGTGGCTACAAGAGTAACCACCACACTACAATTGGATCCTGAAACCAGCCAGGGCCTCACTGCCTGACCACAACTAGTTATCTGTAGTGCTTATACCCTGGCTTTTGAGGACTCCATACAGAAGTGGGTAACGTAACCTTGCACAGTAAGTTTTGCAGCACTTTGGAGTCTGACAGCCTCTCCTTTGGTGGCTGAGTTAATAAACAGTCATGTTTCCAAGTGAGAAGAGACAATGCTTGTAGAGACAAAGCAAAAGAAAGACCCTGAATGGATACACAGGACAACGATAAGAGATGGAGTGAACCCTGACCACATGTGAGCTCCATGATCCTTGGATTGCCCAGCACAAACTCACTCCTACCCTAGATTGCAAAAAGGCACCTTGGAGTCCATAAGAAAGTCCACCTTGGGTTTAAGCTCAACAGGATGGACTTTCTGTTACTGGCTACCAGGAAAGTTGAAACCAATTTCAAACCATCCATGCAATGTAATGGGAGGTCTTTGTTGGAATCGTGAGAACAGAAGGGGGTAGGATGCTGGTTTCAGTCACAGACAGTGATGAGCTGTGACATTCCCTGTCTGGCTACCCACAGAGACTGGTGTCTGAGAAGTTGCTTAAGTGCCAAGTTACTTCGGAGCTAATACTTTGGGTTGGGGAACAGATGCTACACAATGCAAAATGTGGGTTAATTTTTTAAGCAAATTTCTATTTGCCAAAATGTGTTCTCACCAGAAGTGCCAGCACATCAGGGCCATGTGTTTGTTAAAAATGAACAATATCCCATGAGCCCAGGAGAGAGTCGCTAGTCACCTAACAGATGCTCTCCTGGTTTTCCCCAGCAGCGCCACTGGGCTTAGCAGTCCCGGGAGCTTCCGTCCTCTTCCCACCCCCATCTAGGTTGGGATGTGCTGCAGGAACAGCTTTTACTGATGAGTGACAGCCCAAGAGGCTTAAGAAGTGTCCTTGCGGTCAGACATACTGTGGCACACTCTTTAATCCTAGCACTTGGGAAGCAGTAGACCTCTCTGAGTGTGAGCCCAGACTTGTCTACATAGTGAATCCCAGAACAGCCAGGGCTACACAGAATAGCCCTATGAGAGAGAGAGAGAGAGAGAGAGAGAGAGAGAGAGAGAGAGAGAGAGAGAGAGAGAGAGAGAAGCAGAGGCACAGAGAGATACAGACAGATAGAGAGAGACACAGAAAGAGAAACAGAGACAAGAGAAACAGAGACAGGGGCAGACAGAGAGACAGAGACAGACGGACACAGAGACAGACACAGAGAAACAGAAAGAGAGAGGGCCTCTTAGCGAGAGCTACATAGAATAGCCTTGTCTCAGAGAGAGAGAGAGAGAGAGAGAGAGAGAGAGTGTCTTAACACCTACACCATCCACACTCCGTGCTACCCGTGTCTACTCATTCCCCAAAGAGTGAGCCACCTCCTCTACACTGCATAGTCAGTTCACAAGAACCAGACCATCTTTCCTTCTCCTCTCAGCTACTCTGTGGTGGTTAAAAAGCTGCTCATGCCCCTTACACAGATTTCATGAGAAATGGTTATCTTCTTACAGTAATAGCAATCCTCTTGTCCTTTGAGGCAAAAATGTTATTCTTTATAATGAACTAATGGTAATGGGTTCAAAGTTTCCAAGAGAAACCACACACACACACACACACACACACACACACACACACAAGCACACGCACCTTGGCTTGGCAGCAGGAGCCCTGCTCCCATCCAAGGTTTTATACTCTAGTCTGAATATGGTCTGCTAGCTTCAAGGCTTTCATTCTCTCACTAGCAGGCATGCTCACTGGGGCCATTCATTCTTCTCCACCTTTGGATGCGTTGCTGAAGTTTTGGTTTGTTTTTGGGTTTTGGTTTGGTTTGGTTTGGTTTGGTTTGGTTTGGTTTGGTTTGGTTTGGTTTGGTTGGTTTGGTTTTTCTAGAGCTATATAATCTGGGTCAAATATCTCTTTATCTTCTGGCTCAGCTGTCTCTCTGTTG
The DNA here is from genome assembly GCF_011762505.2 of Arvicanthis niloticus. Lineage (NCBI taxonomy): Eukaryota > Metazoa > Chordata > Mammalia > Rodentia > Muridae > Arvicanthis > Arvicanthis niloticus. The sequence continues at coordinate 23,264,300 of NC_047671.1, forward strand.
CCCTATCCCTGAGCTTAGAGTCACTTAACAACAGTTTTGTCATGCATTCACATAGCTGAACATATTTACATCTTGAGAAATCATTCAGGTCAGGAATTATCCGAATCTTTGTGTGACAAGTACCTGGCTCTGCACAAAGAGAAAGAGAATCCTCTAGTTTCCACCATGGTCTAGAGCAGTGTTTCCCAACCTGTGGGTCGTGAGCCCAGGGTCAGATATCAGATATCCTTCATATCTGGTATTTACATTATGATTCATAACAGTAACAAAATTATAGTTATGAAGTAGCAACGAAATAATTTTATAGTTGGAGGGTCACCCCAACATGAGGAGCTGTATTAAAGGGTCGCAGCATTAGGAAGGTTGAGAACCACTGATCTAGGGGAAGAACGGGGTGGTTAAGCCTTAGGACTCAGGACTCCCTCTTCTGTCTTTGACTTTCAACTTCCAAACACATCTATTTCATTCTGTGACACTGGATTTCCCCATGGGACCAGTGGCTAGCAGCCAGAAGTTCAGGGACTTCCACCTTTCTGGCTTCACTCCCTAAAAAGAAAGGAATCACTTAATTCTGAGGAGAACTTCTACTGGTTCTAACTGGTTTGGGATATATGGTTTCTGTGTGGCCAGGGCTGGAACTTTCTCTTCAAAGCTCCACAAACAGGAGTGAGGATTGTAGTGGAATCTATTCCCCAAAGATCTATCATTTCTGCAGGATAGAGGCAGTCCTGGGCAGAAGCCATCACCTACTGTGCTGTACAGAAAGGGAGGCAATGCTGGACTGGTGCCTTCTCTGAGCTTGTTTCTCCAGCCAACAGCAGATCCCAGACTGGAAAGATTGAGTCCTCTCAGCACAGTTATGCCCTCCAGCAATAAGCAAACCACAGTCTGACAATTAGTGGTACATTGGAGTGTATGCTAGCTAGTTTTATGTCAAGTTGATATAGAATCATTTAGGAACAGAAACCTCTATTGAAAAATGTCACCACTAGATTGGCCTGTCGGCAAGCCCATGGTGAGTTTTCTTGATGAATGATTAGTGTGAGAGGGCCCACCTCCCTGTGAACTGTGCACCACTTAGGGTAGTGATCCTGAGTTTTAATAAGAAAGCGGGCTGAGCGAGACATTAATAGCAAGCCAGTTAGTAATGTTCCTCCATGGCCTCTGCTTCAGCTCCTGCCTCCAGGTTCTTGCCCTGCTTGAGTTTCTGCTCTGACGTGCCTTCATGACAGTCCATGATCAGAGCACGTGAGATGAAGTAAATGCTTTCCTCTCCAGGTTGCTTTTGGTCATGCTGTTTTATCACAGTCACAGAAAACCTAACTAAGACAGATCCATAAGCATTTCAGTGTGTGTGTGTGTGTGTGTGGTGTGTGTGTGTGTTCATACCTTCTAGAGATGAATCCAACCACTGAACTACAGCCCCATCCTGGAAAGTAGAGTTACTTAAATGCTTAATTCAACATAGTTTTCTGTCGTTTTCTTCTGAGTCAAGAAAGAAATAACTTTAGAAAGAATAGATTTAAGCATACACTGCTGCTGTAGGTTATGGGCTTCTTGGTTACTGTTATCACCAATAGTTGAAACACTACAGAGGAGCAAACCACTGGACACAGAGAAACACTAGGCCACCGAAGAGGGTCTTGGTGAAGATGCACATCAATCTCAACCCTTAGCTCAGGCAGGCCAGTACATTCCTTAGCCTGGAATCAATTTGCACCATGACCTTCATTAACACCCATCTTTTCTAACAGAATGTAGATCCCCTTCCTCTTTCCTGGGCCACTATTATGATGAAGGGAAGTCCTACTGGAGTCTCCTGAGATGTTCTGTGTTCTTGTCTGGAAATGGAAACTCTGTCTTCTTGCTCCGAATGTCATCATGCCAGAAGATGATAACTGGGATAATTTGGTCATCTTCCAATCAACGTGAAAACAAGGCTATTGCAAAGATGGCAGGCAGGAGAGATGGCACATCAGTCGGCTGATGCTGCTTTGCTGTAGTAACAAAAGGGTCATAAATGGTGGTGACAGACAATAGGAGCTCATGTCTTGCTAATGTTAGATGTTCAACCATGGGAAGGCTTTGCCTGGGATCAGTTTGTGGAGCTGTCTCCTATAGCTCTCCTGGAAAAAGGAAAAAGAAACAGCGAATCCTTTCAAGATGGAATTTGAACTGATTTATGCCCTATGCTCATTAGTTTTGGGTCAAGTTGACACCAGCTAGAGTCATCTAGGAAGAAGGACCAGTAGTTGAGAAAATGCCTCCAGAAGACTGGCCTATAGGCCAGCCTGTGGAGCATACTCTTCATCCGTAGCTGATGTGGGAGGGTCCAGCTCACAGGAAGCAGTGCCATCCCTGGGCAGATGGTCTTGGCCTGTATAAGAAAGTAGGTTTAGCAAGCATGAGTAAGCAAGCCAATAAACAGTGTTCTGCCACAGTTCGTGGTTATTTCTTGCCCTCAGGTTCTTGTCTTGGGTTCCTTCCATAACTTCCCTTAGTGATAGAATGTAACCTGGAAGTTGTAAGATGAAATAAACCCTTTCCCACACACTATGCTTTTGATCGTTGTGCTTTATTACAACAATAGAAATCATAACTAAGACAAGGGCTGGTGTGGGAAGGCACAGCCCACCGTGGGCGGTGTCACTCCTAGGCAAGTAAGTGGTCCTGTGCTATATAAGAAGATAGCTGAGCAAGCCATGAGGAGCAAGCCAGTAAGCAGCACTCCTCCATGGCGTCTGCTTTAGTTTCTGCCTCCAGGTTACTTCCCTGAGTTCCCGGAGGCACCATTACAACCTGAAAGTCTGTAGTGGAGAGATGGGAGAGAAAGAGAAGCTGAACAGTTTGAGTACTACTATGAGAAAAGGAACTGGAAATAGGAGAGTAGTGAGAAACTGCCTGATGTTAGTAGCCACCACTGCCACGAGAGGCCAAGGTGAATCCCAGCCCACGCTGCTTCTGAGGGCCACATGTGGGTTCATGGTCCTGCAGCAGCAGGGGTCAGCATTGATGTCCTTGATCCATGATACTACCAAAGGCCACAAAAATGTCCCTGGTTTGGGCTGCTGCCTGGGACCATGTTCAAGGAATGCACAGAGCTGGCCCTGCCCCTCCCTGGCTGCAGCATTCAGGAAAGCAGCCTGTACCTCCCCTGGGTAGCATAGTAAAGTGGCCTTGGTGGAGTGGGCACAGGTAGATGCCCCAAGGAGCCAACCCCAGGAGTGTGAGGGTGAGAGACCTGTCCCTGCCCCTCTCCAGCCGTGGCATTGGGTGAGCTAGCTGAAGAGCTGGCCCTGGTGGTGGAACTAGCAGACTGACCAGATCAACTACCACCCAGGCTTTGAGTTGGCCCACCCCAACATCTACCCCACTGATGAACTGCTAGAGCACATGAAGGGGCCAGTCCTGCAGATACAAAGCTGCAGGATCTCCATGACACATGGCAACAACATAATATCTCAGTAGAATCCCAGTCAGGATCCAGTACTGATAGTGTGGCAGAAGCCAGAGGTCTCAAACCAGACCAATGACTCACTGCAATGAACATTTGCAAATAAAGATGTTTGGACAAAGGCGTCTAGTGTGTGACATACTATGACATACTGCAGTTTCCATCTTGAGATTTTTGGGGTAGTTTTGTTATTGTTGTTGTTTGCTTGCTTGCTTGCTTTGGTTTTTTTTGTTTGTTTGTTTTGTCTTCTTTTGGGGGGAGGTTGCAAGGATGGAAGGTAGACAGAGGGGTAGGAGATGAATGGGATTGGGGTGCATGGTGTGAAATTCACAAACATCAATAAAAAGTTTCTTTAAAAATCTACCATACAGAGGCCCTTGGACCTGGGAAGGCTCAATGACCCAGTGTAGGAGAATGCCAGGGTGGGGAGGTGGGAATGGCTGGGTGGGTGAGCACCTTCATAGAAGCAGGAGGAGGGAGTATGGGATAGGGGGTTTCTGGAGGAGAAACTGGGAAAGGGGATAACATTTAAAATGTAAATAAATAAACTATCCAATAAGAAAGAGAGGGAAATCTACCATATACTCCCACTGCCCCCATCTTCCAACCCCCCCCCCTTTCTCACGCACACGCACACAGACACTCTGAGCTGAGCCCTGGGGATAGAAAGCAAGCAACACTCCAGCTCAGTCAGTAAGATACAGTGGAATGACCTCTCGTGTTCAGTCCAGGTTTTGCTCTGTCAACTTATGGCATTTCTAAGCTCCAAATGGGACACTACACAAAATATTGTCGATCAGGCCAGCTCACCCAAGCTTGGGTTCCAGAGTTTTTACGGGAATTCCGCCATCCTGTTTGCAGTTGCCCAGTGGCTGGGCTCAGGCTCCAGCCTTCCCCCTAACCACCCCCAGGTTAAGCTGATGCTGCGTGACCCAAAACATCAGACTGAATCATGTCATCAGACACTAATGTAGTCACAGCCCAGGGACTACACTGCTGTTGTGTGAGGTGCTGTGCGGGCTGAGATGTCACCTCTGGAGAACCATGACTAAGGAGAAGCCCTGTCAAGAAAGTCTGGCTCTTTATTGCAGCCATTAATTCTTATATAATTCGGCCTGCACGTCACCTCAATACACCCTGCAGGCGATGGCTGTGTCTTAGCCCACCTATTCATCACCATCTGATTTGGGATCGAGCCTTTGGCAATTGTTCAGCAACAAATTGATACCAGATGAGTCGAAGCCTGCCATTCTTTAGCACAGCCCAGAGAGTAGATGCATCTTGGCAAAGGAAGGGCAAAGAGAGGGAAGAGGCTGACTGGGCAAGAACCTTGGAGAGAGAAAGTTGTATCCCAAACATTGGTGCATTTTAGATACACAGGCAATCTCTCTTTTTTTAATTAATTTTAATTGCATTTGCTTTTTTTTTTTAAAGTAAATCCATGTTCACATATTCAAATCCAAAACTTAACAAATTGCATGCATCAAGAAGCCTCCCCCAGATGGGCAGCGTTAAATGAAATTCAGAGATAGAAACATCTATTTGTTTACACACAGCCCCTCCCCCTGCCTCAGCACCTACTCTGCTCCCCAGAACTATTTGAGGAGATACTGTCAATGATTCACTTTTACCAAATGAGCTTCATATAAACAAACTGCCGTCTATATTTTCAGCTGCTCTCTGTCTCTGAACTCTGCTGGTGATGTAGGGTTGAGAAAACACTTATCCCAGGCACAGTGTCACAAAGCTGTGATCCCGTTTTTGAAAGACTGAAGTGGGGAGATCTTATATTCAAGGCCATCATGGACAACAGAGTGAGTTCCAAAGAGCCTGGTTTACACAGCAAGGAGTTTTTGTCTCAAAAGAGAAAAGAAAAGAGGAGAGGAGGGGAAGAGGGGAGGGGAGGGGAGGGGAAGGGAGGGGAGGGGAGGAGGCATAGGGAGAGAGAAACATACTTTTCTTCTATTCTAGCAGTCAATCTTACCTGAGACTTGCTGTGTGTTGTGACAGACCTGTGACACCTTCCTTTGAATGATGAAAGGTCATCTGTCCCTAGAACAAGGTTCTAAGCCACATGCAGCCTCAGAGGGGTGGCTCTTCCTCTAACCAGCTTATCCTTGTTTTCATTTGAAAAAAAAAAAATGCTGTCCCTCACTCATGTGCCTTGCCCCTTGGACACCTTTGGACTAATACAGCCTGTCCTCTATTTACCTGGCAAAGAGAGCAGCAACATTCCAACTCCGTTTGTCTCCAGGAAGCCCGTTAAAGGGCTGTTAGTCAGGAGAGTGTGCCTGGTTTGAAGTGTGCAGGTCAACGAGGACCAGCTGTTGCCAACAGTGAACAAGTCCAGCTGGCAGGAGGCAGTTGTGACTCTGATTACAATGACCTGTTTGTCTGGAAGCCTAGAGCATGTGTGTGTTTGGGGAGTGCTTCATGTAGAAGACACTGCCCACATACCTGCTGCACCTATTGGCATAGATCTTCAAACCTGACAGCCACCATGTATCCCCCAGTGCTAGGAGAGCAGAAGGTACAGAAATCAAATCCCTCGGGCTCACTGAACCTGTCTCCCTCTTTCTCAGCCCTTCCTTCTAATCCCTCAGAGATGTCTTTCAAAATGTTATTTGGTGCTCGCTCCCCAGAAAACATTAGACACAGTTGACCTCACAGTCTGAAGGGGACCAAGGGGACCCCACCTCAGTTTGCTTTCTGGTTTCATACCCAAAGAAATAGTTCTGATAGGATTCTCATTCATTATAGAAGTTGGGCCCTGGTTCTTTCTCCCAGCTCCATGCTCCCAGAAATAAGATTCAGACTCAAAATATATTCATAAATACCTTGGCCAAATAGCTAAACTCTTCTCTGAGTAGCATCATAACTTAAGATAACCCATCTATTTTAGTCCACATTCTGCCATGTGTCTGGTTACCTGTGCTCAGGTACTAAGCTACCTGTGCCAGGTACCAAACGTCCACCTCATCCTCATATGTTCCTGGTGAATCTCCTGCCCAGCTCTATCCCAGAATCCTTTCTGCCTCCCAGATGTCCCACGTTCTATTTCCTGCCTAAGCCATAGGCCATAGGGTTTTTAATTGACAGGTGATGCATCCATACAATACACAAGATATTCTCTCAACAATTTACCAGTACCACTAATGGGTGGCTCTGAGTTACAGATGTGGTGGCTTACAGCTCTGGGGACTAGAAATCTGAGGTTGTGGTATCTGCAGGGCTGGTTCCTTCTAGGGATTGTAGGGAAAGTTGGTCCCAGGCCTGCCTCTGGCTCCTGACTGGGTGCTGACACTATTGGTCTCCACTTTCATCAGCTCTGGTATGATGGCTTGAATCAGGATGGCCCCATAGGCTCATATATTTGAATGTTTAGTCATCAGAAAATGGCACTATTTAACAAGGATTAGGTGGTGTGGCATTGTTGGAGTAACGGAAGTGTGTCACTGGGAGTGGGCTTTAGCTGGTTTCCTGCGGAACAGAATATAGCTCTTACCTTCTTCCCCAGCACCATACCTGCTTGCAGCCATGCTCCCTGCCATGAAGATAATGGACTCACCTCTGAAACTGTAAGCTAGCCCCCAGTTACATGCTTTCTTTTATAAGCATTGCCTTGGCTATGGTGTCTCTTGACAGCAGTAGAAAAGTGACTAAGACACTAGGCATCCTCCTGTGTACAGATAGGTCTCTGTACCCACGCTTCCCCTTTTGTAAGGATGCAAGCCTTTTGAAATAGAGCTACTCTGCCTGGTACACATTCAGTGACTCCCAGTCTAATATAATCAATGCCTGAGTTCCAGAGGATTGATATGTCAACATTTGAACTTTGGAGGGACAAGCTGGGTCGTGACAGCAGTTGAGTCATGTGGGCAGGTTTCTCAGACTCAGATCACACTTTTGTAAACAGGCGATAAGTTGGGCATGGTGGCACATACCTTTAATCTTAGAACTCAAGAGGCAGAAGAGGCAGGTAGATCTCTATGAGTTCAAGACCAACTGGGTCTACAAAGCAAGTTCCAGGGTATCCAGGGCTACATAGAGATACCCTGTCTCAAAAATAAAATGAAATTATGAGTTTAGGGGCCAGGAGATGACTCTGCAGGTAAAAGTGATTGCCACTAATCCTGATGAGCTGAGTTTAACCTCCTGAGTCTATATAGGGGAAGAAAATGCCCAACTCTCACAGGAAGTGCTCTGACCTCTACAAGTACACTATGGCACATGCATGCCCACTCACACACCAAGTACATACATACATACATACATACATACATACATGTAATTTAAAAAACAAAATGAGGTCAAGCTTTCCACAAGGGCACCTCTGAGCAGTGAATTTGATCATTGTGTGCAGCCCAGCAGGAAAAAGTCATTGACAATAAATTATCACAGGGCTTCCCCATTCTTACTCTATTGCCAGATGAGTTTGAACTTTGTAAGTCTTATTTACTGTTGTTAAAAACACAACCACTGATCTGAATTAAGCAGCACTCAGCTGTACAGTGTCCCTCTTGAAGTCAGAAAAACAAAATCCAGTCACAACCTAGCCACGTACTGTCAGGTGATCTTGACCACACCGGGGCCTTGTGTGGAATTTAGAGTGACACCCTGCCTCTTCTAAGGGAGAGAAAGCCAAAGGACTGACATAAAATATGGAAGGTGATGTCTTGTAGTGTTGTCAGGTTCTACCTGGAAATGTGAATGGGGTTCACCTCGTCCCTTGCCTGAGCGTTCCTGTTCATCAGACACACGAAGTCTTGCTCCCAGAGGTCACTGATTTGCAGGGTGTAGACTTCGATTTTTCAAAACTTACTTTTAGTAACGGTTCTTGAATGTTTTAACCTCCCTTCTAGCCCACCACCCACCAGGGGTAGTGGAAAGGAAAGGTTAATAGAGCAAAGAGGTATGTGGACCTGTTTAGAAATAGTTCTCTGGAGCAAATCCAGTCTGCATTGTCAGGACATCAGTCGTTCAGTTCACATAAATCAGCAGTAGCAGCTGGATCCACTCACAAACACCATTCACGAATCAGCAGCGTCAGTGGCAGGTCGACTCAGAAGAAACCGCAAGGCTCTGCCAATCAGCCCGGCAAGAATCCACCAGTGGCCCGAATCTGTGTGGCAAGAAGCTGCCAGAACACCAGAGAAGTTTTTTTGGTGCATTTCTCTCTATGAAGTCATGACAAACAGTAACCAACAAAGAATGGTAAGGCAAACCAATACCACCCAGCACTGTCAGTGAAGACCAGTGTCAGCAAAGCCCAATGGTGACCAGTAAAGAATGGCAAGGAGTACCAATACCATCCAGCATCATCCATTCTCCATTGGGTTATATTTATATCCTTTCCTATCATTACGTGTTCTCTCAAGCATCTGCTCTAGCAAAATATCACATGCCCTTTTTCTAGGCTGTCTCCAGAAAAACACTACATGTCTGTTCTTAGCAAAACATCCTCCCATGTGTCTGCTTCAGCAAAAATATACTCTTGTAAGACAGTTTCCAGAAAAACATCACATGACACAACTGAGTCTTTTTTTTCCTTTTTTTTTTTTTTTTTTTTTTTTTGTTTGTTTTTGTTTTTGTTTTTTTTGAGACAGGGTTTCTCTGTGTAGTCCTGGCTGTCCTGGAACTCACTCTGTAGACCAGGCTGGCCTCGAACTCAGAAATCCGCCTTCCTCTGCCTCCCAAGTGCTGGGATTAGAGGCGTAAAACCACCACCACCCGGCGGACACAACTGAATCTTTAAAGAAACCAGAAATTTCCACTTCAGCGGAGCAAGTGAAAGCCTGGAACATGCCTCACTCATTAGACTTTATGCTATCACAAAACCAATATAAATGTTTTGAAGAAGACGAAGTCTTCAGAGTCTGTACCATGTCTGCAAACTATGTGAAGTACCTGGGATTCATCCTTTAAATAGGCCATAAATAATGAAAAAAAAAAAAAAGAGTAACCAGAAGTCAGGATTCCAAATGCAAGGCGTTGGTACTCTGTGGCTCTTCTGTAAGCCCTGGGCCTTGGTGACTGCTATTCTATGGCCTCTGTGAACCCTGCTTCCTGATTTAGTTCACCTAAGTGCAGCAGGAGACTTTCTACCAATTACATCCTAACTCAACACATGTGGTTTCTCACAATCCCTGCTCTAGCTGCTAATGGCTCCAGCTTCCTTGTCTGCTTATGTCTTTTCCAGGGACATTGTTCCTTCCTGACCTGGCCCCTAACATGCTTGACCCCCACCTTCCTTCAGGTCCCTCTCCTCATATCTGCTATCAGCAGTGGTGACTGTCTCTAACCTCAGTAGCTTGGTTAATATTGTGGACACAAAATACAGCTCTTGCCTCAAAGGGAGCAAGTTTACTCTTGTGCCAGAGAGGAGTGTCCATGGGCTGGGAATACAGATCCAAGTTGCCCTGAATAACAAAGTCTAATGTGGAAGCAGTTTCATGAAGCTTTCGCCATGTAAGAACAAAAGACAGTTATAAACCAAAGCATTTTCCAAATAGACTGGAAACATCCAATAGGCAGGTTGCAGCAAAGAGGAACTATCTCCAGTCTCAGATGCTGACGGATGATGCCATTCTTAGCTTTGGGATTGGTAGAAGCTAATAGTCTGCTAATTGTGACTTCCGATGGTTTCACCTGTTGGTGGGATGTGATGTTGATCACAGAAGTGAGTGGTGAACAACCTTTAAGCAGGCTAAAGATGGCCTGAGGTAACTTGTACAATTGGGAAGCTCTAATGACCAGTCAGCTTCATAGTGTTTCAACTTAGATGTGGGTTTTCTGTATGTAAAGTTGAGAAAGACACTTTCCTCAGCAAAGACCAGATTGAGAAAGGCTCTACACAAACCAGGGAGATGATTGAGGCAGACACAACAAAGAGACACAGACAGCAGAGAAAAAGAGACAGGTATGCAAACACCACGAGGAATCTTAAGAGAAGCAACATGCAGGCCAGACTTATCCCAAAACTCGGGAGAAGCAGGTTAAGAAGTCAGGGAAGGCAAGTGTGGTGGTGTACATCTTTAATTCCAGCACTTGGGAAGCAGAGGCAAGCATATCTTTGTGAGTTCAAGGCCAACCTGTTTGTACTGGCTGGTTTTGTGTGTCAACTTGACACAAGCTGGAGTTATCATAGAGAAAGAAGTCTCGGTTGAGGAAATGCCTCTGTGAGATCCAGCTGTAAGGCATTTTCTCAATTAGTGATCAAGGGGGGAGGGACCATTGTGGTTGGTACCATCCCTTGGGTTGTAGTCTTGGGTTCTATAAGAAAGCAAGCTGAGCAAGCCAGTAAGTAAAATCCCTCCATGGCCTCTGTATCAGCTTCTGCCTCCTGCTTCCTGCCCTGTGTGAGTTCCCATCCTGACTTCCTTTGGTGATGAACAGCAATGTGGAAGTATAAACTGAATAAACCCTTTCCTCCCCAGCTTGCTTCTTCATCATGTTTGTGCAGGAATAAAAACCCAAACTAAGACACTGTTCTACCTAGCAATTTCTAGGCCATCTAGGGCTCCATTGTGAGTCTCTGTAAAGCCAAGGGCTGTGATGAATCCCAGTGTCAATACTCTTACTTTGCATGTACAGAATCCTCGGTCCCACCTCTAGCACTGTAAAATAAATGGAAAAGGAAGCCAGGGGCAGTTGGATCCATCTCCAATGCTGTACACGAGGTATCACTGAATAGATGAATATCCTTGAAAGCTAAAAACAAGAAACGCTTAACCTAATATAAACCATTAGCCACCAGAGGAATTCTGTATAATTTTCTTAGGGAAAGGTCAAGACAAGAGAGAAAAGCAGGTCACTGAATCTACTTGAACATAATTTTTTAAAAAACAAAAGAAAGAAAGAAGGAAAGGAAAGAAAGAAAGAAAGAAGAAAGAAAGAGAGAGAGAGAGAGAGAAAGAAAGAAAGAAAGAAAGAAAGAAAGAAAGAAAGAAAGAAAAGAAAAGATAGTTGTTTACCTCTCTAAAGGCAGTGGGACCTGGGAGAATGGAGCCTAAAACCCAGACAGACTAAAGTCCCATGCAACAGCCAACTTTTCAGAGCATCAGACAAGTAGTACTCTCAAGGTTAAAAGTCACATAGTAAAGTGTTTGATCACAAGAACAAGACACGTGTGGCAAAACATGGTTTTTTATAGAGGTATACAAACAAAACTAAACAGTTGCAAAGAATAAGCTGAAGTAACTCTATCCGCAACACCTGGGAGGAGTGAAAAAACATAAGCTAAGAACAATTCCATGGTTTTAGAGAAACTGGAGTAACAAGACTCTCGTCTTGGTTTCTTGGAGTTTTCTCATAAGCACTCAGAAATCTCCTCACACGACTCCATCCTTGGACCATGTTGCAGCAGATAGAGACGGGACAGGATGTGGCTGCACTCCTCACTTTGGCCCTTAATATTTCTAGGTCCTACTTAGGCCACATGAGGCCACTGTGAGCAGTCTCCTGTGCCCTTAGTTAGAATGGAGCTTCCTCATCACCCATGGAGTCCCGGCCCTTTCTACACCTGTCTGTCTCCCTTTTGATCTCCATAGTTCCTTGATTGGAGTTTTCAGAAAAGGCCATTGCTGGGAAATGTCAGCCAGAAACACTATACAAGAGAAAATTCATATTCCCTGTGGTGTGATTGACAGGACAAGCCAAAGGAAATGTCACCACTGCCAAGAACCAGGTCACATGCCAACCCTTCCAACTAGAAAGACTAGGGATTGACAGCTTGTCCCTTCCATGTGATTCTCAAGTCACCATGTGGTACATCAAACTGAGTCATTCTGGAACCATCCTCCCATTGGCTCTTCAGTCACCCAGTCCACAGGCTTTCCTATGGCCGCTTAGCATTTTAGACCAACAACAGAGTATGTTTAGCAATTAGCATACCGTGTGGACGAGCTTGCCAAACCTACAGGACCCTGACACAACCTGCCCCTCAAGACCAGTCAAAACTGAAGAGTGAGGAAGGTCCACAGATGTGGGAGAAGAGCAAAGTGCCTTCCTCCTGCAATCATGGAGCCTCCAGCAGAGCAGACAGGAGGGCAGGGACTGATTTCCACCAGAGCCACTGTCTCTTCTGCCTCTTTGAAACTCATTGCAACATAATGGACCTTAGGATCCACAGTCAGTGGATCCATTCATGAATGGACCAGGAGGCACATTCAGTGGATCCATTCATGAATGAACCAAGAGGCATATTCAGTGGATCCATTCATGAATGGACCAGGATCTACATTCAGTGGATCCACTCATGAATGGACCTTAGGATCCACATTCAGTGGATCCATTCATGAATGGACCAGGATCCACATTCAGTGGATCCATTCATGAATGGACCAGGAGGCACATTCAGTCCCTCTACCAAGACTGGCAGCACATCTCACAGAAACAAGGGAGTACTCTCCTTGCTGAGCAATTGTTCGCTTTAACATCTTGAATGGCAGCTAGCTGATAGACAGTAGTTTCCACATTTTTTTTTCAAGAAAGGCTTTCTTTTCTACACTGGTCTTAGCAGTAGGAAATATTGTTTCAAAGAGACTCTAAAAGCACCTTACTTAAGAAACCTAAAGTTTTGAAAGTATTCTGGATGAACTGTGTTTCCCTAAAATTCACATTTTCAAGTCCCCAGTACTTTGGAATGAGGTTGCCTTCAGAATCAGTGCATGGCAGATATGTTTAGCTCCAAAGCACCCTGGGTAAGGTAGAGACCTTTGAATATCAAGTGTCCCCTACAAGCCCATATATTAAATGCTTGGTCTCCAACTGGTGGTGCTCCTTTTAGGAGAGTTCTGAAAACTGTAGAATTGTATGGACCACCAAAAGAAGGTCATTAGGGTAGGTTTTAGAGGATATCTTGCCCGTGGCTCCTTCCTGTATCTCTCTATTTCCTGTCAGCAACGAAGTGAACATCTGTCCTCCGCCACAGGACCCCATTGCCCTGATTTTCCTCCCAGTCACACAGCAGCCACAGATGGAACTAAAACATACGCCAAAAGAACTGTTCCTCTGTTTTCTTCTTTTTATGTGATGTGGGATGGTGTAAAATGGTGGTGTCTACAGTCCAGACTGGCCCCTGAGAATGTCTTGGATCGAACTGGCTCCCAACAACTCTCACAAGTTTGAGGCCAGCCTGATTTATATAACAAGTTCCAGATAAGCCAGGGCTAAATTTATCAAATCTCTGTCTTAATAAAAGAAAAAACCAATAAATGACTCAATAAATCGTGTGTGTGTGTGTGTGTGAGAGAGAGAGAGAGAGAGAGAGAGAGAGAGAGAGAGAGAGAGAGAGACAGAGACAGAGACAGAGAAAGAGACAGAGACAGAGACAGAGAGAGGAGTTGTATGAGTTCCACACAATGATAAAAGTTCCACACAATGATAAAGGAAGAGACTGGAGTATTGTATCTGTAAGCCAAGGAACACCAGAGATGCCAGAAACTCCCCCTTCAGTCTTCAGAAAAACCCAACTCTACTGACACTTGACCTCCAACCTCTACAAGCTTACAGTAGCCAGGGTGGTTTAAGTAGGATGCCCCTCCCTCATAGACTCAAATATTTGAATGCTTGGCCCTTAGGGAGTGGCACTATTAGGAGGTGTAGCTTCTTTGAGTAGATGTGACCTTGTTGGAAGAAGTGTGTACTCTGGGGACAGGCTCTGAAGTCTCCTATGCTCAAGCTATGCTCAATGTGGCACACAGTCTCCTCCTGGTGCCTGTGGATCAAGATGTAGAACTCTCAGCTCCCCCAGCACCGTGTCTGCCTGCACACTGCCATGCTTCCCACCATAATGATAGCAGACTGAATCTCTGAAATTGTAAGCCAGCCCTAATTAATGTTTTCTTTTATAAGAGTTGCCATGGTCATGGTGTCTCTCCACATCAATAAAACCCAAAGTGAGACATGCTGCTATGAACTAACCCCATCTCCCATGTCTTCCCCACCATGATGGACTGTACCCCTCTGAAACCATGAACTGAAATAAATCTTTTTCCCATATGTTGCTTCTGTCAGATACTTTGTCAGAACAATGCAAAAGTCACTAACACGCCACTGATCAAAAAGCTTAAATCACCCACACACAGAAGGCAGGAAGCTGTATCTTTTAAGGCAGTAGGGAGCTTCCCCTTCCATCACCCCTTTCTAGTTTAAGTTTCCATTTAGCCCGCCTTATCAAGTTCAATAAACAGTGTGGGCAAGTTAGAAAAGGTGAAAATGGAAAGCAGTTTTACCAACATGAAGCACAAATTCAGAAACGGAAGATGGGGGCTGGCTCAGCAGTTAAGAAAACTGACTGCTCTTCCAGAGGTCTTGAGTTTGATTCCCAGCAACCACATGGTGGCTCACAACCATCTGTAATGGGATCTGATGTGTCTGAAGACAGCTACAGTGTACTCATATAAATAAAAATAAAGAAATAATATGATTTAAAAAAAATAAACAAAAACCATAAATGGGTGAGCCTGACATGGAGGCCAAGAAGGCCTGAGAATGAGGCAGGACCCACTTTCTCTCACTACCGTCACAGACAGCTCATTCTCAGCCCCACCGTTACCACCCAGGGGCAGGCTGTGATGCTGTAGGGACTGGTAATAACTTATCCCAGAGTCTGAGGAGATGGATCAGTGGAAAAAGCACTTGTACAAGTAGGAAGACCAGAATTCAGGTCCCCGTAACCCACATAAAGCCTGATGTGGTAGCTGGCATTTGTAATCCCAGTGTGCCTATCCTGAGATGAGAAACAGACAGGGGAATCCTCCCCCAGTGCCCTGAAATCTCAATGGCTGGCTGGCTTGCCCTGATGTATTCTGCGCTGAACAAGAGACCCTGCTTCAAACAAGGAATAAGACAAGAAATGACACTTACGGTTGTCCTGTGACTCCTGTGTATAAACAGTGGCACTTGGATAGTACACTTGTATTCTTGCTGAAGCCATTTCATGTTTAATTAGAAGTTCATCTTCTAGATGGAGGATTCTGTGGGAAATCACCCAGCTCTATTGGGGGTGGATTATAGTTTCAGAGGTTCGGTCCATTCTCATCATGGAGGAAAGTATGGCAGTGTGCTAAAGAGGTCAAGAGTTCTACCCAGGCAGCAGACAGAGACTGTGTCACTGGGCACACCTTGAGCATAGGAGACCTCAAAGTCCACTTCCACGGTGACACACTTCATCAAGGCTGCACCTACTCCAACAAGACCACACCTCCTAATAGTGGCACTCCCTAAGGGCCGAGCATTCAAACACTTGAGTCTATGGAAGCTATACCTACTTAAACCACCATAATCCACTCCCTGGCCCTCATAGGCTCATAGCCATAACATAATGTGAAATACATTTTGTCCAACTTCAAAAGTCTCTAAATGTTTAAAAGTTCAAAGTTCAAAGTCTCTTCAGGCAATCTCTTAACTGTAATCCCACATAAAATCAGAACCAAAACCAGATCACATACTTCCAACATACAATGGCACAGAACATGCATGGCCATTCCAAAACATAGGGAAGGGAGCACAGTGAGGAAATACTGGAGCAAAGCAAGACCGAAACCAAGCTGGGCAAACTCCAAACTCTGCATCATCTCCATGTCTGATGTCAAAGCGTTCTTCAGATCTCCAGATGCTTTCAGCTTTGTTGACTGCAACACACTTTCTCTCTCTCTCTCTCTCTCTCTCTCTCTCTCTCTCTCTCTCTCTCTCTCTCTCTCTCTCAGGCTGGTTCCACTCCCTGTTAACTGCTTTCCTTGGGGTCCCCAAGGCAATCCAGGCTTCACCTTCACAGTTTCACACAATGGCCTTTTGGGGCATCCGTGCAGGGACACCCCTGACACACATCTGGCGTCAGCAACTTTTCCTTATTCACAAAGGGAAATTCAATAACGCTTTGCTTCTATTCTTGACTCTACAGCCAGAACCACATGGCTGAAGCTGCCAAGGTCTACTGATTGCTGGGGCTGGGAAATGGCCCCTTGTTCAACCACATCTTTGCCAGCTTTCTGTTTTCAATGATTTCCTTCCGTGCCTAAGTTTTGCACAGAGCAGGAGGCACCTGGTATCATGAAGCACCAGGAACAGAGGGAGCAAGAAAAACCAGGGCGAGGTATTAACTGTCAATGATCTATCCACAAGGACCTTCTGGGTCCAGGCCCCAACTTCTAAATGTTCCATCATTTAATGCCATTCGATGGAGAACACGAATTGGAGCCATGAGCCTGTGAGGAACATTGCAATTCAAGCCACGGCAGATTCTTATCGATGCTGCCTCAGTTCCTTCTGAAAGGAAACCTCTAATACCAAGTGGTTCTGAGGACAAAGCCTCCAGGCCGGCTGCCAGGCAGGAACCCCAGGTCCATGGTTGCTCTATTTGAGGAACACATTCAATTCCTCTAAACACTGTTTTGTTAATGAGCTTGGGGGTCACAGCCTGTGCCTCCAGTCAAGTCGGGCCACTCATCCTCAATAAGTCAATTAAAAGAGTCAAATCAAAAGGAGAAGCAAAAAAAAAAAAAAAGCAAAAACAAAAAATAAACCGAGATTTATTCAATATCGCCACATTAGAAAAAATGGACAAAGGGATCCGGCAAACCCTCAAAGTCCATCTTCAGGATCAGTGGTTCTCAACCTTCCTAGGGTGCTGTGACCCTTTAACATAGTTCCTCACGCTGCGGTGACCCCCAACCATAAATTATTTTTGTTGCTACTTCATAACTATAATCTTGGTACTGTCATGGATGGTAATGTAAATATCTGATATGCAGGATATCTGATATGCAGGATATCTGATATGCAGGATACCTGATATGCAGGATATCTGATATACAACCCTTGTGGGGTTGCAACCCACAGGTTGAGAACTACTGTTCAGGATCCTGGAGTAAGCGCAAAGTTTAAAT
Source organism: Arvicanthis niloticus (assembly GCF_011762505.2). NCBI lineage: Eukaryota > Metazoa > Chordata > Mammalia > Rodentia > Muridae > Arvicanthis > Arvicanthis niloticus. The sequence goes on from NC_047671.1 coordinate 23,281,643, forward strand.
AGAGGCTCAAGGATACACATATCTAAACAGTTCCAGTCACGGGACTGCCCACCCCACAGCTGGCTCAGCATTGTCTGGGCTTCAGTCTTGTCTTGTACAGCATGTAACAAATTGTTGGAACTGTTTGAGATCTCTTCCAAGGAGACAAGTTCCTCTCTCACTGATACCTTCCCCCTTCCCCCTTCCCCCAGCATGAGATTTCTGAGGAAAGTTTCCATTGTTTGAATAATCTATAGTCAAATTGAGAGACAATCGTGCCTCCTCTTTAGAATATCTTCATTTTTGCCAGGTCTTTTACAATTTCTCTTAACTATAAAATATGAGGGAAAACCATAAACTACGAGGAACAATTGTTTATTGCCTATTTCTAAGTGTAACTGTGGGGATTAAACCAGATAATACTGTCTGGTACAGGGTGAGCACTTCATAGATCAGGAAACTGAGGCTCAGTTCAAGTGGTCCTCTTAAAGATTTAAAAAACAAAAACTGTACAGCCTGTCACTTTCTGTCCTGTCCCCACACTTACCCATGACCCATCTTCAACAGAGCAAACATGTATCCCTTAGGGAACCAGAAAGTCCGTGGCTTGAAACCTTTGCAGGAGTTAGTTCCATCTAAGCCGGAGTCTGCAGTTAATAATCCATGAGAAGGAGGATGGAGAGATGGCTCAGCGGTTAAGAGCACTGACTGCTCTTCCAGAGGTCCTGAGTTCGATTCCCAGCAAACACATGGTGGCTCACAACCATCTGTAATGAGATCTGATGCCCCCTTCTGGTGTGCTGAAGACAGCTACAGTGTATTCATATAAAATAAATAAATAAATATTTAAAAATAGAAGAAGAAGAAGAATCCATGAGAAGCACGGGGTGAGGTCTCTAAGCACTTATCCAGAAGGGCCGGAGCAACCCAGGGCCAGCAGTGGTCAAGCAGAGCATTCATGTGGAGAAACACCTAGTGCAGTTGCTTGTTACATGTTGTGACGAACACCCTCCCCCACTTTGCATGTTTCAGAGGTGTCTTCTTTATTATTAGAATTCAGTTTCAATAATGAAAACATAGGTTTCATGTCTACTTATACATATACATACATATACATACATACATACATACATACACACACACACATACACACACATAGCCAAATCCTAAGTGTTTATTTTACAACACAATCTTCACCCCTTTTCTTCCCTTCATTTTATATTATATGCACTATGCTATATGTTATATATCCCTGAGCTCACTTTGTTCTGTATCCTACCACGAGATATTTATATACCTACACCTCAAATTATCTGCTTCCCAGATAGATGAACCCCTCTCATGACTTGACTAAGGCATGGATTCCAGATCCTCATTGTCATAGAGTAAATGTCTCAGTGACCATAAAGTGATCCTGATCGAAATAATAGATGATGTAAGAAACGACTTCAAACATTTTCATAAAATTAGTTCCTTTCTAGATTGCTATATTACGTGCTGCTCATCTGTCAAGCCAACAGGGTAAAAATATATATTCTAAAGGCGTCATTTATTGTCTTATTTTATTGAGATGGAGCATCTTAAGAATATGTTGGTGTTTACAACACTCCACAGGTTCTAGCTGACTCGTATATTCTAATGCATCGTTCATAAAACAAATACAATATCTAGGGACAGACCAATGGAGAAGGATAAAATAAACTGAAAAACATGCTAATTGAACTTCATTTCCATCTTTCACTGCATGACCTAGAGAATGTGATTGTCAACTCAGATATTGTAGCTACTTTGTGAACAAACATTCATGCGGCAATTCAGACTGAATGTTTTTAATCATAGGAACTTAAATCAATTTATTTTTTTCACAAATGGCTTCTTTGTGGTTGCGTTTTCACAAATAAAATTATGAAAAATATAGTGTTGTGAGCAGGGAATGTAGCTCAGTGGGCAGGGTGCTTGCCTTGCACATAGGAAGCCTTGTGTTTCATTGCTAGCCTTGGATATACAGAGCCTAGAGGCACATGCCTATGACCCCAGAACTTATGGGGTAGAAGATCAGAAGTCCAAGGTCATACTCTGATACATAACAACTTCTAGGCCAACTTAGGTTATATGAGACCCTATCTTAAAAAAGAAAAAAAAATCTAAGATTGGTGTGGTGGTGCACACCTTTAATGCCAATACTCGGGTGGCAGAGGCAGGTGGATCTCTGAGGGCAGCCTGCTCTACAGGGTGAGTTTCAAGACAGTCAGGGCTACGCAGAGAAACCTTGCTTCAAAACAAGAAAGAAAAAAAGAAATCTAGTCTCCTGATTTGCAATTCCACTCTGCTATAAGACAGAAATGTGGAGAATTCAAGTAGGCAAAGTAGTGGTTTACTGTATGAAAAGAAAATTTAAAATATAAAACAATATAAAAATGCATGAATCACAGGAAAAAAAACCAAAGAACATATATGCTGGTGGGAGAGGCTGGAAGGGCTAAAGATGGTAGGAGGGTCATTATGACGGTCTTTGAGGTCACTTCCAAGAAAACTGAGGAATGAGGCAGTCCTCTGCAGTTCCAATAACCAAGCCACCCAAACCCAGGGGGAAATAAACATTTTTGAAAGGTGCCAGAGCTCTCTCACCCTCACGGAAGCTGCTGCCCTGTACCGCCTCCCAGACCACATACACACACACACACACACACACACACACACACACACACACACACACACGCCTCTCCAGCTTATTCCTCCAGTGTTATTTTCTAGAATAACTTGGGACATCCCCTCCCTTCACTGGGCACATTCACTGAAGACAGATGGGCATGACTTGTTAAGGAAGTTAAAGTACACACCGGACATCACAACTTGCCCTCCTTCTGTTCCTTTGTGATCCCTGTAGGAACAGGAGACAGATAACCTTTCAGCAATCTAAAATCCCAATGGAAAGAAACCCTCCAAAAAGTCCGCAGTGTTTGGAAAGGCTTCTGTCTGGAGCAGGTGAGGCTTCTCGGCAGCCCACCAGCTCTATCTGTGTGCTTTGGAGTCGTTGAGAGGAGTAATATTAGCTGATAAAAGGTCACAACCACAGGAGTTGGTTTTAGCCAGATGAACTTGCCACGGCAGAGAGGGAAGTGCTAATACCTTGGGGCAGCGGCAGCTGTCATTTCTCAGCCTCCGGCTAGGGCAAAAGAAAGTCTACGTCCACTCAGCATTTTGTTTCCTCTTTCTGTTGCTTTCCTTTTTTTTTTTTTTTTTTCTTCTACATTTTATCATCTCTGAATACTCCAAACTTTGCCTGGCTCAGCAGCTCTTTACATCCCATCTTAAGGCCTACTTTACTGGATCCCAGACTTAAGAACTACCCCAGATTGCTCAACCCTAGCCTAGGACCTAGGACCGAGATGCCAGACTGGAGGGCTTGAAGGAAGTGCCTTCCGAGTCCTCAGGTGGGTTTCTTATGAGCACTGGGATTGGCCTGCACCAGCAATGATGGCCTGCTTGGACCACCCTTTCTCTCTCTGCACTCTGCTTTAGCCTGTGACACCCAAATCACACCACACTCTTCCCGGGACCTTCACTATTAACGCCAGAGTGCCTACTCAAGACCCCAACACACACGGGGGTTAGGGGAGCTCTGGAAGTCAGCCCGAGAGCCTGGTGATGCTATGAAGCAAGACTTAAGCATCTGCTCTCCAATCAGTCCCAGGAGTCACACGGGCCTTGCTCAGCTCCAGAAGTAGGTACCGACTCCATGTTTGTCTGGAGCTTTGTGATGGTTGTGGGCTGCCGTCAGGATGGTTTTGAAGCTGAGACTGAGAAGTTCTCCCAGCCATCAAGCAGTGAGCATTGACCCCTCAGCTGGTTGTGAAGGTAGAGCTGCAGAGAAACACAAAAGGCATGGGACCGGCATCCTGGACATTAAAGAGCCATGGACTTCAAGGTCAAGTCTGACACACTGTTCTCATCTTCCTTTCCTTTCCTTTCCTTTCCTTTCCTTTCCTTTCCTATCCTCTTCCGCCACCCCTCCTTTTTAGTAGCACTAGAAATGGATCCAAGGGAACAAGGCCTAGTAGGCACGTTCAACATGAGGCTCCATGAGCTATGTGTGCCCTAGAGTAGCTGTGAACACAGTCCGAGACAAACTCCATAAGCTTAAACATTACAGGACTATTTTTGTGAGTGTGTGTGTATGAGTGTGACTCAATTGTGTATCTTTTGAGAGTGAAATTTGTAAATGATAGTGTGGGGTCATAAAGTCAAATGGTGGGATAGCCCTGGGCCACATAGACCACGCTAGGCAAGCACTATATCATGTAACTATACACAAAGCCCTCTTTCCCCTGTTTGTTTTGACCCCCTGTTGGCCTTGAGCTCATACTACAACCCAGGGAGGAGGACCAGGACTTATCCTTGAAAGTCTCCTGAACTTACAGGATTACAGGATGGAACTACCGAGCCCAGATACTGACTTTATCTCTAAAATTAAAAAAATAAGGAGCTGAGGAGATGGATAAGTCAGTAAAGCACTATCCATGCCAACGTGGAGACCCAAGTTCAACACATAAAAACGGCTGGACATGGTGGGTTTCCACTATGAGCAAGTATTCACAACCTCAGCCATGGGGAAGTAGAGACAGGCAGATCCCTGGGCTCAATGGAGCCAGTCTAGCCTACTTGATGAGCTCCAGGTCGTGACAGAGCCTTTCTCAAAAAGGCAAAGTGAAGCTGGGGAGATAGCTTAGTCAGGAAAAGTCTTACCACACAAGCATGAGGACTTGCATTTGATCCCCAAAACTCATATTTAAAAGACAAGTGTGATAGTGTGTCCTTGAAATCCCTGCACTGGGGAAGTAGACACAGGTTTATGGCTCCATGGGGCTTAAAGGCCATCCAGCCTAGCTTGATCAGCAAGCCCAACACCAGCAAGGTGGACAACTCTTGAGAATCAATATCTAAGGTTGTTGACTTCCAGCCATTACACACGTGCACACTCACACTCGTGTGCACATGCTTACACATGCACAAAGACACAATAAATAAAAAGCAAGGTAGACAGTACCTAGGCATGATACCCAAGGTAGTCCTCTGACCTCCCTGTGACACACACACACATGCACACACGAAATTATCTACACACGAAATTAGGCAAGCATAGTGGCTTGCACTTGTGATTACAGCATTCAAAATTCTGAGGCAGGAGGATTGCCAGATGTTCAAAGGCAACCTGGGCTGCAGTGTAAAATTGTATTTCAATCAAGCAAACAAACAAGAACTAAATAAAACCCAAGGTTATACTTCAAGATCCACAGAAAAAGAATAGCAAACATAGCCGGGCAGTGATGGTGCACGCCTTTAATCCCAGCACTTGGGCGGCAGAGGCAGGCGGATTTCTGAGTTCGAGGCCAGCCTGGTCTACAGAGTGAGTTCCAGGACAGCCAGGGCTACACAGAGAAACCCTGTCTCGAAAAACCAAAAAAAAAAAAAAAAAAAAAAAAAAAAAAAAAAAAAAAAGCAAACACGGGCAGACTATGGAATTAGAAACCATACTGTATTTCCAAATACAGACCTCCCTCAGACACTCTACATTGTCCAGGAAGGCTTGCCATCTGAAAGGAAACCACCATACCCTTTGTCCCTTCTATCCCAAGCTAACAAACTATCCTGGAAAACTCCGTGTGTGCTCCAGCAAGTCCTCCATGTCCTCTCAGGTGCTGCCCCCTTGTGGTTATCTGAGCATCCTGCTGCGAATCCTCCGGATACATTATTATTTCTTTATTCAAACCAACAGGCTCAGAACCCAGGAGTGGACTTCTCCCACCAAAGGAGGGAGGAGGAGGATGGCTTTTTATGTGTCTCCGGTTGTTTGAGCCAGAGGTATTTTGTCCATGTTTTTTGCCACAGAGGAGGAGAAATCAAGAGTACCCAATGATTTTCATAGCCTTGACTATGAGAGAGAATCCGGAGAGTAAGAAAACTCTGGGGACATGGGGAGGGGAGAGGGGCTTTGTTTATTCCACTGCTCTGCCCATGCAAGACTAGCAGGGAGAGTAAGTGAACTTTCGGGGCTTCAATGTCTGGCTGTAAACTAATAAAACAAACAAAGATCCTTCCCGTTCCAAACTGGAATTAGAACCAAGAGAGCACACTTTCCTAGTGGTCGCATCGCACAGCACGTGCCTGGGCTGCAAGACCTGTTTCTGCCTGCCTTCGGGCTTTTCTTTCTGTTTCTTCCCCGGACTCTTTACCCTGCCACGGTGACTAATTTATGCACCGCCTGGTTTTGCATCCGTTGAGACGTTCAGTGTTGTACAGTGAAAAGTTCTCCTTTCTTTTTAATTCTCTGAGGGACTCCCACGGTCCAGTCCCTGTGCTCTCTTCATTCTCAGCACACTCCTACCTAGTCAGTGTTGCAAAATACAAGCTCCCGCTGGACAGCCATTGGTGTGTCCACATCCAGAGCAACTGTTTTCAGGAGGATGCAGGCAAGACTATTCTTCTGTTAGTTTGCATATCAGCTTGGAGCAGGGATTTCCTAAGTGGGATCTGAGCACCCCCCAGGGGCCCCTGGGAGCCTTTCAAGGGGCCTGCAAAGTCAAAACTATTTTCATAATAAAACAAAGACATTCATTGTGCAATATAATTAGAATGCTTGTGTTTTGTTCTTTTCTTCCCTCCTAAGTACACAGTAGGGTTTTCTGGAAACTACATCATGTGCACTATTGCAATACAGGGAAAGTAGTGGCAGGTTTAAGGCATGCCTTCCACAAGCTGATATTAAAGAGGATTACAGTCATTTCTTACTAGTGTTCCTTGTTTAAAAAAAAAATAGAAGTGGGACACTAATTTATTGCTGGGGTCAATGCAAACCTGTGGCAGTTTCTCAGGAAGCTGAGACTAGATCTACCTCAAGATCCAGCTACACCATTCTTGGGGATATCCCTTTAAGGATTCTATGTCTTACCCCTGAGATACTTGCTCATCCATATTCATTGATGCTTTATTCATAATAGCCAAGCATTGGGAGCGACCTAGACATCCACCAACTGATAGCTGAACAATGAGACTGTGGTCCATTACACAATAGAATGTGATTCAGCTGTTCTGAAAATGAAATTGTAAGGTTTGCAGATAAATGGATGGTACTAGAAACGGTCATCCTGAGTGATGTAACCCAGACCCCAGAAGACAAATACAGTATGTTTTTCTCTTATATGTGGATGTTAGCCTTTAAGCTTTCAATATGCGAGTTTTAATCAGAATAATCACAGAGGTTAGGAACCCAGTAAGGAGCCAGGGGAGCTATCCCAAGGAAGGGGGAATCAAGTGTAGTGTTACAGAAAGATAAAAGGAACTAGACATGAGGGATTAAGTGGGGAGGGACATGGAGAGCAAGGTAGAGGAGGAAATATGGAAGGGGCAACCGATACTTAAGAGTCGTTTAAAAAAAAAAAACATATGGAACCCTACTACTGTAAACACTTCCTGAAATGCATACATATATGCAAAAAAATTAAATGGAGTCACTAAATAATAGGAGAGAAATGCCCCAACTAGACATCTTATGTCACCACTTTTATGTCATAAAATCTCCACTGCCAGGAATGGCTTACATTCTGTTGAGTTGTTGGCCAAAGGGGTATCATGGACCGCCCCCCTCCCCTACAAACATCACAGTTCAGTGCCAAGGTATTGGTTGTTCTCCACAACCTGATGGTAAGGCCCTCTTTCTAAAGACGACACCAATGTCATCAAACATGGAGAAGATTAGTTGGTGCCCAACTAAAACTTTACACCTGCTACCCAGCATCCATGGTAGTGGAGGGCGCTCTGCATGCTATGCTACCCAGCATCCATGGTAGTGGAGGGCGCTCTGCATGCTACCAGAAGACAAAGGTAATCATCAGTATCACCCGGCTATAGACACTGTGACCTACAGCAGAGACCTGCCTGCAATAACGCAACAGTGGCACAAACGTTATGGGAGTGACAGCCACTTTTTAAAATTAGATTTAAGGTCCATTCTATAAGATGGAACCTATACCCGATACAGAACCTGAGACTAGATAGGTCAAGGGCTGTAACTTTAATTTTTCCAAACTTTATTTTTAATGATGGTTCTTAAATGCTTTAACCTCCTTTTTAGCCCACCACCCACCAGAGGTAATGGGAAAGAAAGGATACGGAGAAGTGGACATGTTTAGAAAGGTTCTTTGGAGCAACTCCTGTCTGTGTTGTCTGGAAATCGGCAACTCTTCCAAAGGACTTGGGTACATTTCCCAAGGCAGCTTATTCCAGTTCCAGAGGATGTGACACTCTCTTCTGATCTCCTCAGGCACTGCATACATGTGGTGCATAGCCATACATACAAAACAAAAATAAATAAAAACTTTA